>NC_060146.1:201438053-201753735 GCF_021461385.2 Schistocerca piceifrons | reverse complement strand
GGGACCAAATTGCTGAGGTCATCGGTCCCTAGGTTTACTCACTACTTAATCTACCTTAAACTTACTCTAAGGACAACACGCACACCCATGCCCGAGCGAGGACTCGAAATTGTGACTGGAGAAGCCGCGAGAACCATGGCAAGGCATCAAAGACTTCGCGGCTACCTCACGCGGCCTCATCATTTTGAACAGTCCCTTGCTGACATACTGGGTCCATTGATTCATGAGGTTGTCTCCATAGCCGTACACGTCAATCCGCTCGATACAATTTGAAACGAGACTTATCCGATCAAGCACCATGTTTCCAGTCATCAACAGTCCAATGTCGGTGTAGACGGGCCCAGATGAGGCGTAAAGCATTGGGTCGTGCAGTCATCAAGGGTACACGAGTGGGCTTTCGGCTCCGAAATCTCATATCGATGATGTTTCGTCGAATGGTTCGCACGCTTATACTTGTTGATGGCCTAGCACTGAAATCTGCAACAATTTGCGGAAGGATTGCACTCCTGTCACGTTGAACGATTCACTTCAGTCGTCGTTGGTCGCGTTCTTACAGGCTCTTTCTCCGGCCGCAGCGATGCCGGAGATTTGATGTTTTACCGGATTCCTGATATTCACGATACACTCGTGAAATGGTCGTACGGGAAACTCCCCACTTCATTACTACCTCGGAGATGCCGTGTCCCATCGCTCTTGCGGCGACTATAACAACAATGTAAACTTTCACGGCCGGAAATATCATGTCCATTATAATTATCCGGGCTGTTATGCCGTGGTCGGTTGATGAATTCTGTGTCGATTCCCAACGTTTCGTCTCCGACTGCGGGAGACATCTTCAAGGGGGTCCGTAGCTCAATGGAAGGTCCAACACACCCACTGGCTCGCTACTGACTGTGCGTGTGTTGGACCTTCCATTGAGCTACGGACCCCCTTGAAGATGTCTCCCGCAGTCGGAGACGAAACGTTGGGAATCGACACAGAATTCATCAACCGACCACGGCATAACAGCCCGGATAATTATAATGGACATGCCTATAACACATTCAAACTCACTTAGATCGGTTACTGCTGCTACAATAGCAAATTACCAAGATTTAACATCGGCGCCAGACACTTGTCGTCTTGTATAGGCGTTGCCGATCACAGCGGCGTATTCTGCCTGTTTACACGTATCTGTATTTGAATACGCATGCCTATACCAGTTTCTTCGGCGCTTCAGTATATACTTACGTCCATCGATTGGGAAACCACACAGCTCGGGTTGGTTAGCGGAACTGAATCGTAATTGTGAAGACGCGAAAGAGGGAATGGCATTGAATGTTACCTCAACTTCGTCCCAACTCAGTTTAACTCGATTTGAACTCGGTTAACTCTATTTTGAACTCGGTTTACGCAAACTTTCAACTCGGTTTGGCATTAACCCGAGATGGCCCATCACTTCACCTAGCGGCCCTACATGGAACCACACGTCACACTTGCAACAAGAAATAAAACTTACAAGTTTCCTCTTTCAAATTATCTGTATTGTTACTTTGTAATGCTACTCATTCGCCCACAATAAATTTTTTAAAGTGTTCCTCGGCTTTTGAAACACGTTGTATTTAAATGAATTATTCAGTATGAGACACGATCACAAATGTTTACTAAGCGTTTTGAATGTCGTTTTTGTATTCTGATTGCGTTGTGTTTCAACAACCTTAATTTAATTTTACATGTCCTGCTTCAAAAATTTGACGTATTTGAAGATTTGTAGACACACTATTATGTGCTTTCACGAAGCTGTGATACTTACGTTTGAAATTTATAGCGTAGCAGCAGTATGTGACGGCAATGTCCATGAGTTGTCAGCACTGGGAAGCAAACAGTAAATGATTCCCTCTCCGACATCTAATCCTGCAGAGCCTTTGCTACACTACTGGCCATTAAAATTGCTACACCACGAAGATGACGTGCTACAGACGGGAAATTTAACCGACAAGAAGAAGATGCTGTCATATGCAAATGATTAGCTTTTCAGAGCATTCACACAAGGTTGGCGCCTGTGGCGACACCTACGCGCTGACGTGAGGAAAGTTTCCACCGACTTCTCATACACAAACACTAGTTGACCGGTGTTGCCTGGTGAAACGTTGTTGTGATGCCTCGTGTAAGGAGGAGACATGCGTACCATCAAGCTTCCGACTTTGATAAAAGTCGGATTGTAGCCTATCGCGATTGCGGTTTATCGTATCGTGACATTACTGCTCGCGTTGGTCGAGATCCAATATGGAATCTGTGGGTTCAGGAGGGTAATAAGGAACGCCGTGCTGTATCCCAACGGCCTCGTATCACTAGCAGTCGCGATGACAGGCATCTTTTCCGCATGGCTGTAACGGATCGTGCAGCCACGTCTCGATCCCTGAGTCAACAGATGGGGACGCTTGCAAGACAACAACCATCTGCACAAACAGTTCGACGACGTTTGTAGCAGGTGGACTATCAGCTCGGAGACCATGGCTGCGGTTACCCTTGACGCTGCATCACAGACAGGAGCGCCTGCGATGTTGTACTCAACGACGAACCTGGGTGCACGAATGGCAAAACGTCATTTTTTCGGATAAAGCCAGGTTCTGTTTACAGCATCATGATGGTCGCATCCGTGGTTGGTGACATTGCGGTGAACACACATTGGAAGCGTGTATTCGTGTTCGCTATACTGGCGTATTAGCTGGCGTGATGGTATGGGGTGCCATTGGTTACACGTCTCGGTTGCCTCTTGTTCGCATTGACGGCACTTTGAACAGTGGACGTTACATTTCAGATGTGTTACGACCCGTGGCTCTACCCTTCCTTCGATCGCTGCGAAACCCTACATTTCAGCAGGATAATGCACGACCGCATGTTGCAGGTCCTGTACTGGCCTTTCTGGATACAGAAAATGTTCGACTACTGCCCTGACCAGCACTTTCTCCAGATCTCTCACCAATTGAAAATGTCTGGTCAATGGTGGCCGAGCAACTGGCTCGTCACCATACGCCAGTCACTACTCTTGATGAACTGTGGTATCGTGTTGAAGCTGAATGGGCAGCTGAGCCTGTACACGTTATCCAAGCTGTGACTCAATGCCCAGGCTTATTAATGCCGTTATTACGGCCAGAAATCGTTGTTCTGGGTACTGATTTCTCAGGATCTATGCACCCAAATTGCGTGAAAATGTAATCACATGTCAGTTCTAGTATAATATTTGTTCAATGACTACCCGTTTATCATCTGCATTTCTTATTGGTGTAGCAATTTCAATGGCCAGTAATTTATTTACGCCTCAGCCCCCTTGTAAGCGGCCAGCTTTACGTACTGTTTGCTCACGGTGGAATTCAGCAGCGTCAAAAAAAAATTAAGCCCATCTTAATTTGCTATTATCTGTGCAAGTATTTTGTTTGTTATTAAGTAGCAAAACTACACTCTGAAAAAGCTCTTGCTTTAGTTGACGTTTTTGGATTCAATTGCTTTGATGCAGTCCCTCACGAGTATGTCATAGAAGCGCTTGCAACCTACGTCCTCTGTCATTTTCTCGATGTATTCCAGTCTGTGTTTTCCACTACAGTTTTTCCCCCTCTACAACTCTCAAGTACCATGGAAGTCATTCCCTGGTATCTTAACAGATGTCCTATCATCTTGCCCCTTCTCCTTGTGATTGTTTTCCATATACTGCTTTCCTCACTAATTCTCTGGAGAACATCCTCGTACCTTATCTTATCAGTCCACCTAATTTTCAACATTCTTCTCTAGCACCACATCTCAAATGCTTCGATTCTCTTATTTTCCGTTTTTCCCTCAGTTCATGTTTCACTACCGTACAATGGTGTGCTCCAAACGTACATTCTCAAAAATTTCTTTCTCAGTTAAGGCCTATGTTTGATACTCGCAGACTTCTCTTGCTCAGGAGTGCCCATTTAGTCAACGCTAGTCCGTTTCTTATGTCCTCCTTGCTCCCTCCGTTGTGTGTTATTTCGCTGGCTATGTAGCAGAATTCCTTAACTTCATCTACTTCACCAATGTTAAGTTCCTCGCTGTTCTCACTTCAGCTGCTTCTCATTACTTTCGTCTTTCTTCGATTTTGTCTCAATCGATATTCTGTATTCATTAAACTGTCCATTCCATTCAGCAGATACTGCAATTCGTCTTCACTTCCGCTGAGGATAGTAATCATCAGCGAATTTTAATACTGATATCCTTTCACCTTGAATTTTATCTCCACTCTTGAACCTTTCTTTTATTTCCATCATTGATTGTTTGATGTATATAGTCAACAGAAGGGGGGAAAGACTACATCCTTGTCCCACCCTTTTTAATCCGAGCGCTTTGTATTGGTCGTCCACTCCTATTATTCGCTCTTGGATCTTGTACACATTTTATATTACCCGTATTCCCCTATAATTTACACCATATTTTCTCAGAATTTCGAACATATTGCACCATTTTACACTGTCGAATGGTTTTTCCAGATCGACAAATCCTATGAACGCATCTTGATTTTTCTTTAGTCTTACCTCTTTTGTCAATCGCAACGTCAAAATTGCCTCGCTGGGGCTTTCACCTTTCCTAAAGCCAAACTGATCGTCATGTAACACATCCTCAATTCTTCTGTCTGTCATTCTTGTCAACAACTTAGATGCATGAGCTGTTAATCAGATTGTACGACAATTCTCGCACTAGTCGGCTTTTGCAGTCTTCGAAATTTTGCGAATGATGTTTTTCGAAAGTCAAATGGTGTATCGCCATAATCATACGAGGGAAGTAGTTATAAAATTTTATTGTAACCAAATAGGAAACTTACAAGTACATCATTTTTCGACATAATCTCCTTGCATTCCAACGCACTTGGTCCATCGTTGTACAAGCTTCCTGATACCCTCATAAAAGAAAGTTCTCCGTTGAGGTGCGAGCCAGGAATGCACCGCTCCTTTTGCTGCTTCGTCCGAGGCAAATCAATGGCCCCTTAATGTCTGTCTGAGTTGACCAAACAAGTGATAGTCAGAAGGGGCAAGATCGGTACAATGTGGAGGATGATCCAGTACTTCAAATTTGAGTTTCTAGAGCGTTTCAGCAGTATGGGCAGCAGCATGCGGAAGGGCATTGTAGTGCAACAACACAACGCCTTTTGACAGCAATCGTCGGCGTTTGTTTGAATTGCAGGCTTTAGCCTGGCAGTAAGCATCTCACTGTAACGTACACTGTTTATTGTTGTGCCCCTTTCCCCATAATGTTCCAGTACTGGACCTTGTGCGTCCCAAAAAACCGTAAGCATCTGTTTTCCTGCGGACGGTTGGGTCCTGGACTTTTTCTTGCACGGCGAATTTGGATGTTTCCATCCCATACTCTGCCGTTTACCCTCCGGCTCTTAATGTTGGATCCATGTTTCGTCACCAGTGATGATCCTGTCTAAGAAGTTGTCCCCTTCGTTACCATAGCTATCCAAATCTTTTTTGCATATGTCCAAGCGCGTTTGTCTATGCAACTGTGTGAGTTGTTTTGGGACCCACCTTGCACAAACTTTATGAAACCCAAGTCTGTTGTGGATAATTTCGTAGGCAGGCCGTGACTAATTTGCAGACGGTGTGCCACTTCGTCAATAGTCAATCGTCTAAGAGAATCATTTCACTTGAACGCTCAATGGTTTCTTCATTTGTGGCGGTAAACGGTCGTCCTAGTCCTTCATCGTGCGTAACACTTGTGCGACCATTTCGGAATTTTTCAATCCATTCGTAGACACTCCGTTGTGGCAAAACACTGTTCCCGTACTGTACCGAAAGTCTTGGATGAGTTTCGGTCCCTGATACGCCGTCAGACCACAAAAAACGGATCACTGAACGTTGCTCTTCTTTGGTGCAAATAGACAGCGGAGCAGCCATGATTAACAACACGGCAGCGATAACGAAACTCAGCTAGCAGCTTGAAAATTGCAAAGTTATAACAACAAATAAAGCATGCGTCATCATCGTAAAGCGCTAGTACTACCAAAATAAACAAAAATATAACTAAATTGTGGGTAATAGATTCAATGTGAAGTGTTTAGTTTTTGCAGATGACCTTGCAATCCTCACAAATAATAGAAAAGAAGCCACTGACGCCATAGAGAAGTTACACGAAATTGCACAAAGAACTGGCCTGCAAATCTCGTATGAGAAAACATAGTACACAAAGAGAGTGCCACAAGACAAATTGCCTATTGTGACAACCCATTGGAAAATCGTAAAAGTACCAAATTTTAAGTACGTGGCGGAAATCATCCAGCCATCAGAGATCAACCTAAAGGCCAATGAGGAGAGATTAAAAAAACTACAGAAAACATATAAACTCACGTGGAACTATTATAACAAAAAGTCCATATCCATTAACGCAAAATTGAGGCACTACAACACTGTTGTACTTCCGGAGGCACTGTATGCATCTGAAACAACACAAATAGGTGGGCAAACTAAAGGCAAAGACATAGAGAAACAAGAAAAGAAAATTCTCAGGAAAATTTTTGGCCCTATACAAGAGCAAGTAATCTGGAAGAAGAGACCAACATCAGAATTAAATAAATACACAGACAAAATTACGGATACAATAAGGAAAAGAAGAATGCAGTTGTACAGACATATCCACAGCATGAATCAAAACAGAATTTCAAAGCGAATTCTTAAAGTCATCGACTGAGGCATGGGAAAAACAAAATGGATAAAAGAAGTTGAAGAGGACCCCGAACTGAATTCCGTAACATCATCAAAAAACATAAATTTGACACCACAACACGGAAGAGACCAGGATGCAAATGGACAGCGGAGCGAAAGAAACAACACAGTGAACATATGAAGAAAATTTGGGCTCAGAAAAAAACATAAACAATCATCATAAGGGAATTAAAGTTCAAACGCTCTCTTTAAATGGGAATAATCGAAAATAATAATAATAAATTGCGGGTAATAATTGACTTATCCTGGTACATTCTACACACCCAATTATTTTAGAAATTGTGATGTTATGTCATCTACCACTTGTGCCTTATTCGATCTTAAGTCTTCCGAACCCCCTTTTAAATTCTGGTTATAATAGTGGATCCCCTATCTCGTCTATGTCGATTCCTGATTCGTCAGCAGACGAGTCTTCCCCCTCATAGAGGCCTTCAATGTACTCTCTCCACCCATCCGCTCTCTTCTCTGCATTTAACAGTCCCCACTGAGCTACATGCATATTACTTTGAAATGCGGCTGAGAATCGCGGGCCACATGACTGCACGCAGCCTTCCGGCCGCCGTTTGACGACCACAGGCCAGATGCAAGACGAGCTGATAACGCTGGCCTGGTAGGGCCGACAGAGGTCTCTCGGGCTGTTTGTTTCGCTGTCGCAGCTATTAGTCAGCGTTCCGCCGTGACAGCACGCGGACGGGCGGCGAGAAGCAGTCGTCCCAGCCTTCCAGCCATCTGCAGAGCACGTACGTCCGCACCGCACACTGAAAACGGAGCGTTGCGAGAAATCGACTCTTCGAAGCTGTTGGACTTACGTTTTTGATGAAATTCGCCGTGTTTGTCTGGAATGCGTTTCGGGTATGGCTTTCCGCTATTGAAGAGCTCCAGTTCTACTAGCACGTTAAAGGTAAGACCGCACTACAAATAAGCGCCGGCCGCTGTGGTCGAGCGGTTCTAGGCGCTTCAGTCCGAAACCGCGCTGCTGCTACGGTCGCAGGTTCGAATCCTGCCTCGGGCATGGATGTGTGTCATGTCCTTAGGTTAGTTAGGTTCAAGTATTTCTAAGTCTAGGGGATTGATGACCTCAGATGTTAAGTCCCATAGTGCCTACAAGGGAACCTCCCCATCGCACCCCCCTCATATTTAGGTATAAGTTGGCACTGTGGATAGGCCTTGAAAAACTGAACACAGATAAATCGAGAAAACAGGAAGAAGTTGTGTGGAACTATGAAAAAAATATACAAACTGAGTAGTCCACGAGCAAGATAGGCATCATCTTTTTATTTTCGGACAATTATCAAAGTTCAGGCACTCACACGTAATGAACTTCGCTCACCAAAATTCCAGGACATGTTCAGATTTGCTTGGACATATGCAGGATTTGACGGTCTACACACGGAAAAATTTGAAAACGTTAAAAACATATGTTTTGACAGAGCACAGGGAAAACTGTGCGACTGTGAAACTGTTGCATTCATTTGTTGCAGTTTATGTGACAAACTCTTATGTTTTCTTCACTTTTTTGGGAGTGATTTTCACATCCACAAGAAAATCTAAATCGGGCAAGGTAGAAGAATCGTTTTACCCATTCGCCAAGTGTACAAGTTAGGTGGGTCGACAACATATTCCTGTCATGTGACGCACATGCCGTCACCAGTGTCGTATAGAATATATCAGACGTCTTTTCCTATGGAGGAATCGGTTGACCTATGACCTTGCCATCAAATGTTTTCTGTTCCCATTGGAGAGGCACGTCCTTTCGTCAACTAATCACACGGTTTTGCGGTGCGGTCGCAAAACACAGACACTAAACTTATTACAGTGAACAGAGACGTCAATGAAGTAACTGACAGATCATAACTTTGCGAAAATAAAGAAAGTAAACTTTTCATTCGAGGGAAGACTTGAACCGAGGACCTCTCATCCCGCAGCTGCTCACGCTAACCACGGGACCACGGCGCTCCTGAGCTCACAATGTCCTTGATGTTGCCTATCTTGCACATGGACTACTCAGTTTGTATATTTTGCTTATTTTTTTCATAGTTCCACACAACTTCTTCCTGTTTTCTCGATTTATCTCTGTTCAGTTTTTCAAGGTCTATCCACTGTGCCAACTTATAACTAAATCTGATGGGGGTGCGATGGGGAGGTTCCCTTGTTAGTGGAGCACTGCGAATAGGGTGACCAGACGTCCGGATTAATCCGGACATGTCCTCCTTTTTAGCTTTTTCTCAGGGCGGATTTTTACAGTGTCCGGCTTTTTCGTAAAGTTGAGCATAATACAGTTAAATTTACAATTCGTCCCGTTCTATTACTCTTGTCTTAAATACTTTATCTATTGGCACAGCCTTGGTGATAAACACTCACGAAGGAGGTGTTAGTAGGTGGCGCCAGGATCGTCGATGTTATCGTCGATCTACCTATGAGCGAATGCAAATATCGATTATTTAAAATTTTCGTTTCGTATCTTCGCTTTGTATTGGCTTGGCTTCCTGTGGTGCACGTGTGATTTGTGAGAGTAATTTTTAACCGAGTGAGTTACGTAAAATATATGGCTATGCCTAAACAACATTTTCTGATGACCTTTCCTGCAAATATCCGGCTTTAAGAAAGGGAGAAATGAATTTGAAGCGGAATGTAAGATATGTGGAGCTGGTTTGTACGTCTCAGTGGCCAATAAAGGTAAGAAATAACTCGACAGATTAACTGCCATGGTTATATTTCATTGTTTCATAGTCATTCAATTTATTTGTAAATGGAAGGTTAAAGTGCAGTTTACATGTCCTCAGCTGCTGATTGAATTGTAGATGTTGGTAGCGGTGCGTCGAATGAAGGGAGGTTGTTGTTGTTGTTGTTGTTGTTGTGGTCTTCAGTCCTGAGACTGGTTTGATGCAGCTCTCCATGCTACTCTATCCTGTGCAAGCTTCTTCATCTCCCAGTACCTACTGCAACCTACATCCCTCTGAATCTGATTAGTGTATTAATCTCTTGGTCTCCCTCTACGATTTTTACCCTCCAATACTAAATTGGTGATCTCTTGAGGCCTCAGAACATGTCCTACCAACCGATCCCTTCTTCTGGTCAAGTTGTGCCACAAACTTCTCTTCTCCCCAATCCTATTCAATACCTCCTCATTAGTTATGTGCTCTACCCATCTAACGTTCAGCATTCTTCTGTAGCACCACATTTCGAAAGCTTCTATTCTCTTCTTGTCCAAACTATTTATCGTCCATGTTTCACTTCCATACATGGCTACACTCCATACAAACACTTTCAGAAATGACTTCCTGCCACTTAAATTTATACTCGATGTTAACAAATTTCTCTTCAGAAACGCTTTCCTTGCCATTGCCAGTCTACATTTTATATCCTCTCTACTTCGACCATCATCAGTTATTTTGCTCCCGAAATAGCAAATCTCCTTTACTATTTTAAATGTCTCATTTCCTAATCTAATTCCCTCAGCATCACCCAACTTAATTCGGCTACATTCCATTATCCTCGTTTTGCTTTTGTTGATGTTCATCTTATATCCTCCTTGCAAGACACTGTCAATTCCGTTCAACTGCTCTTCCACGTCCTTTGCTGTCTCTGACAGAATTACCATGTCATCGGCAACCTCAAAGTTTTTATTTCTTCTCCATGGATTTTAATGCCTACTCCGAATTTTTCTTTTGTTTCCTTTACTGCTTGCTCAATATACAGATTGAATAACATCGGGGAGAGGCTACAACCCTGTCTCACTCCCTTCCCAACCACTGCTTCCCTTTCATATCCCTCGATTCTTACAACTGCCATCTGGTTTCTGTACAAATTGTAAATAGCCTTTCGCTCCCTGTATTTTACCCCTGCCACATTCAGAATTTGAAAGAGAGTATTCCAGTCTCAAAAGCTTTCTCTAAGTCTGCAAAAGCTAGAAACATAGGTTTGCCTTTCCTTAATCTTTCTTCTAAGATAAGTCGTAAGGTCAGTATTGCCTCACGTGTTCCAGTATTTCTACGGAATCCAAACTGATCTTCCCCGAGGTCGGCTTCTACTAGTTTTTCCATTCGTCTGTAAAGAATTCGTGTTAGTATTTTGCAGCTGTGGCTTATTAAACTGATTGTTCGGTAATTTTCACATCTGTCAACACCTGCTTTCTTTGGGATTGGAATTATTATATTCTTCTTGAAGTCTGAGGGTATTTCTCCTGTTTGATACATCTTCCTCACCAGATGGTAGAGTTTTGTCAGGACTGGCTCTCCCAAGGCCGTCAGTAGTTCAAATGGAATGTTGTCTACTCCGGGGTCCTTGTTTCGACTCAGGTCTTTCAGTGCTCTGTCAAACTCTTCACGCAGTATCGTATCGGGTCGACAGAAGCGTCCGATCCCACGCGTCGGCTTTGACCCGTGACGTAAGGGTGTTGTGTGTGACGTCATGACGGCGCGGAGTTTGGTTTAAGTGTGGCTGTCTCCAGTTCTGTTTTATCTTATCTTATTTTATTTACTTTTCTGATCTGTTAGTTCTATCTCGTGAGATTTTTTTTTTAAATTTAAAAACACTTATTACTTATTTTAATTATCTGTTTCCTCGAATTTCTGTTTTGGTTTATTATATTTATCTTTCTGATCTGTTCGTTCTATCCCGTGAGATTTTTTTAAAAAAAGACAAAAAAACACTAATCAGCTACTGAAGCATCTTTACCTTGTATGGGTTGCAGGGGTTACGACCCCTGGGGAGGTGGGTGGGTATTCATGCATGGCTACGCAAGGCGTCTGAATTTGTTTATATTTAGTTTGCCCCCCACCCAAAACACCCCATTTCCCGCGCTTGTCCCGTTAGTGTCATTAGGCTTCTTGTGGAAAGTGTGTGTGTGTGTGTGTGTGTGTGTGTGTGTGTGTGTGTGTGTGTGTGTGTTTGTTTTTGTTTCCGCCATATTTGTAACGTCATGGGTCAAAGCAGACGGATGGGATCGAACGCTTCCGTATTTCCATCGTATCTCCCATTTCATCTTCATCTACATCCTCTTCCATTTCCATAATATTGTCCTCAAGTACATCGCCCTTGTGTAGACCCTCTATATACCCCTTCCACCTTTCTGCTTTCCCTTCTTTGCTTAGAACTGGGTTTCCATCTGAGCTCTTGATGTTCATTCAAGTGGTTCTCTTATCTCCAAAGGTCTCTTTAATTTTCCTGTAGGCAGTATCTATCTTACCCCTAGTGAGATAAGCCTCTACATCCTTACATTTGTCCTCTAGCCATCCCTGCTTAGCCATTTTGCACTTCCTGTCGATCTCATTTTTGAGACGTTTGTATTCCTTTTTGCCTGCTTCATTTACTGCATTTTTATATTTTCTCCTTTCATCAATTAAATTCAATATTTCTTCTGTTACCCAAGGATTTCTACTAGCCCTTGTCTTTTTACCTACTTGATCCTCTGCTGCCTTCACTACTTCATCCCTCAAAGCTACCCATTCTTCTTCTACTGTATTTCTTTCCCCCATCCCTGTCAATTGTTCCCTTACGCTCTCCCTGAAACTCTGTACAACCTCTGGTTCTTTCAGTTTCTCCATGTCCCATCTCCTTAAGTTCCCACCTTTTTGCAGTTTCTTCAGTTTTAATCTACAGGTCATAACCAATAGATTGTGGTCAGTCCACATCTGCCCCTGGAAATGTCTTAAAATTTAAAACCTGGTTCCTAAATCTGTCTTACCATTATATAATCTATCTGATACCTTTTAGTATCTCCAGGGTTCTTCCATGTATACAACCTTCTTTCATGATTCTTAAACCAAGTGTTAGCTATGATTAAGTTGTGCTCTGTGCAGAATTCTACCAGGCGGCTTCCTCTTTCATTTCTTAGCCCCAATCCATATTCACCTACTAAGTTTCCTTCTCTTCCTTTTCCTACTACCGAATTCCAGTCACCCATGACTATTAAATTTTCGTCACCCTTCACTATCTGAATAATTTCTTTTATTTCATCATACATTTCTTCAATTTCTTCATCTGCAGAGCTAGTTGGCATATTAACTTGTACTACTGTAGTAGGTGTGGGCTTCGTGTCTATCTTGGCCACAATAATGCGTTCACTATGCTGTTTGTAGTAGCTTACCCGCATTCCTATTTTCCTATTCATTGTTAAACGGAGGTAAATGGTACTAATTTTTCGCTTTGTAAAAAATTCCGTGTTGTTGACATAACAAAACAATTGCCGCCACACTGTCACCACAATCAATGTTTTTAATTTTTTATATTGCTCATTTAACCACCACCTGACCATCAGTAACAATTAACTACTAGTTCTACCGGTAATTCCGGGCAGTCACTTGACTTGTCCAAAGCTGACGGGTTGTATCCTCATCTGCAGTTGACCCGTTTGATGTGTCCTTTTTTTTTCTTCCTTTGTCCTCCTTTTTGAAGCTGTTTGTCCTCCTTTTTAAACAATTGCATCTGGTCACCCTAACTGCAAATCAAAGCTCAACAGTCGGCCAACTATGACGCGCGGTGCGGCGTTACTCCTGTTATCGTTAGTGCAGTGTACAGTGACTCATATAGATACTTATTCGGACGGACATGGTGTACAAAGTCCGTTCAAACAATTCCGGAACTTTGTCCACAACATTTTTCTACACTTACCTTTTACTTATTGTGAACGGTGTCCTTCGAAATACTCTCCTCCACAACTGATACACCGCTCCCACAGCCGTATCCAATTCCGGGAGCAGTCTTAGTACGCCGCTTGCTGGATAACGCGAAGCGACGTCTGGTAATTTTCTTTCATCTCGTCTACGGTTACAAATCTTCGGCCTTTCAACGGCGTTACCAATCTCGGAAATAAAAACTAAGTCCGCGGGGGCCCGGGATGGAGAATACGCAGAATGAGGCAGCACGGTGATTCCGTTTTTTTGTTCAATAGTCACGCACTTCTTGATTGATAATTTCAATGTTTTCGATATTTATTTTTTGTTTTAGCTCGACTTGCTCAATAAAAAATACATAGAAAACTGTATTGAAATTATCAATCAAGAAACCGGATGGAGGCACAAAATATTGCGAAACAACCAGAAATTACACAAGACCACCAGCGGTACCACTAGCAAAAATTACAGAAATTGCAGCAAGATAAACAAAACTCGTTGTAACGATACAATGTCGCTGGTACATTTGTAAAAAAGCTGTCACATAATTTTCACTCTAATGAAAAGGAAGACAATCTGAACATTATATCAGATAACAAGTTGTATCTAATACAACCAAACGTTATTACTCCAAGAACACTAATGAAATGTAATTAAAACGAAAAGACAGCGACAGAACCACGATGACATATGGATGGGAAACCCATCTGACGTAGGTAACAAATTTTATATCAATGTTTCCTAATTAATATTACTATTATACCGTACCCAAATTATATACCATTCACAAACAAGTAACCTGACGATGGCTATTTTTGCCGAAATAGGCCTATTATTATGAATAAAACGATCTGACATAGCAGCGTTTTTGGAATCGTAATTACATAATGTCCTTAAGACATATGCAACATAACGGTCCCAAATGACAACCGAAAGTAATATTTACTAACATTCAAATCTGAAAAAGAACACCGCGCTGCCACCGTCTTATTAAAAAATCTGCACAGTGAGCCGTAATTGTATTCTGCTTAGGTTCTTAACACTTCTGAACGTTTTCCAAGCATCATCCACTTTCAAAATTCTCCAAAAAATTTAGGCGTGAGAACAAAGTCTTGCTCTTCTTCATCTGCAACTCACCTCCAACTTCCACAAGCTCCCCTAACTATAACTCAGTCACACCCACAAGTACATCCACTCCCACTTGCCATTTCTCACTCACTCATTCAGTCCAACTCATCATCATCTCTTTGCGACTCTCTGTCATTGTCTCCCGTGTCACAGCCACAGTTCCTTCGTCCATGTTCACATGCCAAAATTATTGGGAAAATTTGGAAAGGTGCTGAGGAAGGTAGAATGAGGTAGCTGGTACCCTACATTCCAGTAAGTCTTTTAAATGAACAGGAACATATTCGAATTTTTTTGCTACGATAGGCCGCTTTTTCCCTTCTTTTTCCTGCTGCAGCAGGGTATGTAACTTATATGCATTGAAATAATGCAAAACTAATTTTACACCTCAGATCAGATTTTCCGTGCAAAAAAAAAAAAAAAAAAAATCGCTACAACATGGGGTTCCCAGATGATAACGGAGACACTTTACAGCGCATTTCTCCGTGGTACGTCCCTTTATAAGCACCTTTTTCGCCTCACACCACATATTACGTGCGTTTTTACATGCACAAGTGAAGTAGCTATGGACCTCTATACCTTTGAGACGGTAAAAGATAACAGGAAAATTTTCAACGTTCTTAGAAACCGGGACCTTAAAAATACATCGTCAAAATTTCAGCCATTGGCTGTGTATAGTCTTCTTGGACTTCTCAGGGGGATTTTGGTCCGCTGATGACAGCTGACCAAACCGTCCATGAGTAGTAGTAGCAGCTTTATTCATCCGTATATACAAGGACATAGGACATGTCAAAGTATTTACAAATTTAGATCAATTTAAAATAGGCTAATTCATATACACATGTATTTACAGACTTCTAGTTAGAGAAAATCATTAGATTTACTCCTGGTATACAATACTTTCTTTACAAATAACTTACTATCCCACTATCAGTCACTGTACACACATTGTTTCATAACACTTCACTCACCACTCACACACACACACACACACACACACACATCTCTGGGCCATTTTCTGTACCGCAACTTCCCATTTGCTATCCTGAAAAATGGAGTCAGCATCCCTCCATAATAAGTGAGATGTTGAGCTCAGAAAGAGGAAGAGGCGTTAGTATTGTGCTATGCATAGCTTGGGGGTAACTATTTCTAGAAAGGAAAAAAGAAGGGAAAAAACAAAGGTGTTATGTGGAATGTTGGATATTCTTGAACTAATGGTGCCTCCATAAGTCCCATCAAGCCCACCATAGATCACATCACATCAAAGGCAAAAAGTATCGAACGATTTGCTCCACTTACCTAAACAGGAGGAAGTGTGTAATACTCATACTTTCTCCCTGTACTGTAGCATAGTGGTACTAAGACGATCCTTCTGTTGGGTAAACAAATGGACCTTAACCCAAGGACTATCCAAAACACTTGACCCTACCTTTCTATCACAGACATAACGTCAGATATGAGGTATATATATAAACCATATATAATGACAAAATATATAGTTTGTTAGTCCAGAGGCTTATAAAAATAGGAAGTAATTCGGTCAAGAACAATAGCAAATTTTTTTTTGCGAATTTGAGTATCGTCAACAAATCTGAAGTAAATCGGTCAAGAACTTTTTGAGGTTTTTGGTAGCAACGTCAAACAACGATTTGTCCTTATATAGTTGTAAAGATTTATCGCCTTTCTCATGTTCCGTATTTCTTTTCCTTCGCCATAAGTTGTAGGTCTCTTGAATCCAAATGCACGTATGGTTTCTATACTATTCTACGAGCATCACATTCTCTTCGGACCACTCCATAGTCTCGCGGTTTGATGTCAAGAACAACGAAAGTAGTAGAGACAGCGGTGGAAAGCTTTCTATACTGCTAGCGCCGAAGCGGAGAGGGCACGAACTTGCTTTGACGGTTCTGTAAAAGACGGACGATCGGCAAAACACGAGCTAGCAGAAGCGACTGAGAAACGAAGACGATCGAATACCATTTGCTCACGCGCGACTAGTCTGCACCACAGAGAACTCTTGCTTGCTGTTGCATTTTCACTTGCATCAACACGTCGCTCTGTACGGAACAAAATAGGCAGGTGTAAAGCTAAACTTCTGGGACATCCCAAGAAAATGTGATAGGATCGTCACTGTTCACAATGTAGACAGACGGAAAAAGGTCATAATTCCAAGAAATAATTAATGTAAAGTACTGTAATTTCGGGAAGTACTGAAATTTCGGGAAAACATATGTCTAGGTAACATATTTAAGTGATCAACGTTGCAAGGTCTCGGGTCAATGTGAGCGCGAGAGAAGCCACTGCGAATGTGAATTTCTGGTAAATTAAATAACTGGTGCAACCCACAGAATGTTGAATCCAAGCATGTAAACGTGCATGCACTGTGCCGGGTGTCAATTCGTGGAATAGAGTTCCGTGCCTGTTGCACTTGGTCAGTCAATATCTACATCTACATGGTTACTCTGCAGTTCACACCTAAGTGCCTGGCAGATGGCTTATCGAACCATTTTCATACAACTTCTCTAGCATTCCACTCTCGAAAGGCGCGTGGGGAAAAGGAACGCCTAAATCTTTCCGTCCGAGCTCTGATTTCTCTTACTTTACTATGATGATCATTTCTCCCTACGTAGGTCGGTGTCAACAAAATATTTTCGCATTCGGAAGAGAAAATTGGTGACTGAAATTTCGTAAATAGATCTCGCCGGGAAGAAAACCGCCTTTGGTTCAGTGACTGTCACCCCAACTCGCGTATCATATCAGTGACACTCTCACCCCTATTGCGCGATAACACGAAACGAGCTGCCCTTCTTTGCACTTTCTCGATGTCCTCCGCCAATCCTACCTGGTAAGGATCCCATACCGCGCAGCAATATTCCAGCACAGGACGGACAAGTGTAATTTAGGCTGTCTCTTTAGTGGGTTTGTCGCATCTTCTAAGTGTTCTGCCAACAAAGCGCAGTCTTTGTTTCGCCTTCCCCATAATACTATCTATGTGGTCTTTTCAATTTAAGTTGCTCGTAATTGTAATTCCTACGTAATTAGGCGAATTGGCAGCCCTTAGATTTGTGTGATTTATCGTATACCCAAATTTATCGGATTGCTTTTAGTACCCATTTGGATGACATCGCACTTTTCTTTGTTTAGTGCTAATTGCCACTTTTCGCATCATACGGAAATTCTCTCTAGATCATTTTGTAATTGGTATTGATCGTCTGATGATTTTACTAGACAGTAAATTACAGCGTCATCTGCCGGCTGGTGTGGCCGTGCGGTTCTAGGCGCTTCAGTCTGGAACCGCGTGACCGCTACGGTCGCAGGTTCCAATCCTGCCTCGGGCATGGATGTGTGTGATGTCCTTAGGTTAGTTAGGTTTAAGTAGTTCTAAGTTCTAGGGGACTGATGACCTCAGAAGTTAAGTCCCATGGTGCTCAGAGCCATTTGAACCATTTTTGAACAGCGTCATCTGCAATCAATCTAAGGGGACTGCTCAGATTATCACCTAGATCATTTATATAAATCAGGAACAGCAGAGGGCCTATGGCACTACCTTGCGCAACGCCAGGTACCACTTCTGTTCTACTCGATGATTTACCGTCTATCACTACGAACTGTGACGTCTCTGAGAGGAAATCACGAATCCAGTCACACAACTGAGACGATACACCATATGCACGCAATTTAATTAATAGTTGCTTGTGAGAAACTGTATCAAAAGCCTTCTGGAAATCTAGGAATATGGAATGGGTCTGTGATCCCTTGTCGACAGCACTCATTACCTCACGGGAATAAAGAGCGATATTTTGTGAATCCGTGTTGGTTACGTATCAGTAAGTCGTTTTCTTCGAGGTGATTCATAACGTTAGATTACAGTATATGCTGCAAAATCCTACTGCAAATTGAGGTCAGTGATGTGGATCTGTAACTCAATGGGTTACTCCTATTTCCTTTCTTGAACATTGGTGTGACCTGTGCTACTTTCCAATCTTTAGGAATAGACCTTTCGCCAAGTGAGCGGTTGTATACGATTGCTAAGAAGGGCGCTATTGTGTCTGCGTACTCTGAAAGGAACCTGATTGGTATACCATCTGGACGGTTTATGCTGTTTGTGTATGAGCTTGGCATTGTCGTCCGATGGTGCTCCTTATGTGCTCGACTGGAGACAGATCTGGTGATCGAGCAGGACAAGGCAATATGACGACACGCTGCAGAGCGTGTTGGATTACAAGAGCGGTATGTGGGCGACCGTTATCCTGTTGGAAAAAGGCGTCTAAAACGCTGTTCATGAACGGCAGCGCAACAGATCGAATCACCAGATTGACGTACAAAGTTACAGCAACGGTACGTGGGACAACTACGAGGGTGATCCTGCTGTGATACAAAATCGCGCCCCCCAGACCATAATTCCTGGTGTAAGTCCAGTGTGTCCAGTACACCGGGCGATCGCCTGGCCGCTCCTAACCAACATACGGCCATCATTGGCACCGAGGCAGAACCGGCTTTCATCATAAAACACAACAGGCCTCCCACTGCTCTCCAATGAGCTCTCGTTTGACACTGAAATCGGAAATGGCAATGATTTGGGGTCAGTGGAACGCACGCTACAGAGCGTCTGACTCGCGGCTGTTCTACATCTACATGGATACTCTGCAAATCACATTTAAGTGCCTGGCAGAGGGTTCATCGAAATACCTTCACAATTCTCTATTATTCCAATCTCGTATAGCGCGCGTGAAGAACGAACACATATATCATTCCGTATGACCTCTCATGTCCCTTTTTTACGATGGTGATCCTTCCGCCCTACGTAGGTCGGTGTCAACAAAATATTTTCGCATTCGGAGGAGAATGATGGTGATTGGATTTTCGTGAGAAGTTTCCGTCGCAATGAGAAACGCCTTTCTTTTAATGATTTCCAGCCCAAATCCTGTATCATTTCTGAGACACTCCCATATTTCACGAGAATACAAAAACGTGCTGCCTTTTTCGATGTACTCTGTCAGTCCTACCTGGTAAGGATCCCACACCGCGCAGCAGTATTCCAAAACAGGACGGACAAGCGTTAGGCAGTCTCCTTAGAAGGTCTGCTAAATTTTCTAAGTATCCTGCCAATAAAACGCAGCCTTTGGTTAGCCTTCCCTACAATATTTTCTATGTGTTCTTTCCAATTTAAGTTGTTCGTAATTGTAATACCTAGGTATTTAGTTGGATTTACGGCTTTTAGATCAGACTGTTTTATCGTGCAACCGAAGTTTAATGAGTTCCTTCTAGCACTCATGTGGATGACCTCACACTTTTCGTTATTTAGGGTCAACTGCCACTTTTCGCACCATTCAGATATTTTTTCTAAATCGTTTTGCACCTTGTTTTGATCTTCTGATGACTTTATTAGTCGATAAACGACAGCGTCATCTGCAAACAACCGAAGACGGCTGCCCAGATTGTCTCCCAAATCGTTTATACAGATAAGGAACAGCAAAGGCCCTATAAAACTACCTTGGGGGACGGCTGAAATCACTTCTGTTTTACTCTATGACTCTCTGTCAATTATTACAAAATGTGACCTCTCTGACAGGAAATCACAAATCCAGTCACATAACTGAGCGATATTCCATAAGCACACAATTTCACTACAAGCCGCTTGTGTGGTACCGTGTCAAAAACCTTTCGGAAATCCAGAAATACGGAATCGATCTGAAATCCCTTGTCAATAATACTCAACACTTCATGTAAATAAAGAACGAGTTGTTTCACAGGAACGATGTTTTCTAAACCCATGTTGACTGTGTGTCAATAGACTGTTTCTTCGAGGTAATTCATAAAGTTGGAACACAATATATGTTCCAAAATCCTGCTGCATGTCGACGTTAACGATATAGGCCTGTAATTTAGTGGATTATTCATACTACCTTTCTTGAGTACTGGTGTGACCTGTGCAACTTTCCAGTCTTTGGGTACGGATCTTTTGTCGAGCGAACGGTTGTATATGATTGGTAAGTATGGAGCTAATGCATCAGCATACTCCGAAAGGAACCTAATCGGTATACAGCCTGGACCAGAAGACTTGCTTTTATTAAGTGATTTTAGTTGCTTCACTACCCCCGAGGATATGTACTTCTACGTTATTCATGTTGGCAGCAGTTCTCGATTCGAATTCTGGAATATTTACTTCTTTTTCTTTTGTGAAGGCATTTCGGAAGGCTCTGTTCAGTAAATCTGCTTTGGCAGCACTGTCTTTGATAGTATCTCCAATGTTATCGCGCATGTCGTGCCAACTACTGCTCGAATTGCTGCTGCAGACGCAGTACAATGCACCACACCCATACACCAAATACGACGGACTTCCCTCTGGGTAGGGCCACGTGGCCGTCCGGAGCTCTATCTTCCTGCGGCCGTACGTACTCTTGACCACCGTTGTCAGTGGTCATGTACAGTGGCTACATTCCTGCCCAATCTTTCTGCAACATCGTGGAAGGAACATCCAACTTCTCCTAGCCCTGCTACACGGGATCGTTGAAAATCAGTGATATGTTTATAATGGCGTCTTTGTCGCCTTAGAGGAATTCTTAACTGACACCAGCTCACCGCGTTCAATGTCAAAAGTAACTAACACTCACGTCCGTCACAGTGAGTATTTAAGGCAAACCCGATTTGCTTCTCCACAGTGGCACTACTAGCTCCACACTTACACGACTGGAGAGAAATTTCAACAGACGTCATCTTTCAGATGTAGAAACTCACCTGTCAACTTTCATTTATCTTGCACAACTCCTTCTTGGTGCTGGGACTTTTTCCTGTTAGTGTATATACAGGTCGACGATTATTGAACTGTTGTTGTTGTTGTTGTTGTTGTGGTCTTCAGTCCTGAGACTGATTTCATGCAGCTCTCCATGCTATTCTGTCCTGTGCAAGCTTCATCTCCCAGTACCTGCTGCAACCCACATCCTTCTGAATCTGATTAGTGTATTCATCTCTTGGTCTCCCTCGACGATTTTTACCCTCCACGCTGCCCTCCAATACTAAATTGGTGATCCCTTGATGTCTCAGAATATGCCCTGCCAACCGATCCCTTCTTCTAGTCAAATGGTTCAAATGGCTCTGAGCACTATGGGACTTAACTTCTGAGGTCATTAGTCCCCTAGAACTTAGAACTACTTAAACCTAACTAACCTAAGGACATCACATATATCCATGCCCGAGGCAGGATTCGAACCTGCGACCGTAGCGGTCGCGCGATTCCAGACTGTAGCGCCTAGAACCGCTCGGCCACTCCGGCCGGCTTTCTTCTAGTCAAGTTGTGCCACAAATTTCTCTTCTCTCAAATTCTATTCAATACCTCCTCATTAGTTATGTGATCTACCCATCTAATCTTCAGCATTCTTCTGTAGCACATTTCCAAAGCTTCTATTCTCTTCTTGTCCAAACTATTTACTGTCCTTGTTTCACTTCCATACACGGCTACACTCCATACAAACACTTTCAGAAACGACTTTCTGACACTTAAATCTATATTCGATGTCAACAAATTTCTCTTCTTCAGAAACGCTTTCCTTGCCATTGCCAGTCTACATTTTATATGCTCTCTACTTCGACCATCATCAGTTATTTTGCTCCCCAAATAGCAAATCTCCTTTACTACTTTAAATGTCTCACTTCCTAATCTAATTCCCTCAGCATCACTCAACTTAATTCGGCTACATCCCATTATCCTCATTTTGCTTTTGTTGCAAGACACTGTCCATTCCGTTCAACTGCTCTTCCACGTCCTTTGCTGTCTCTGACAGAATTACAATGTCATCGGCGAACCTCAGTTTTTATTTCTTCTCCATGGATTTTAATACCAACTCCGAATTTTTCTTTTGTTTCCTTTACTGATTGCTCAATATACAGATTGAATAACATCGGTGAGAGGCTACAACCCTGTCTCACTTCCTTCCCAACCACTGCTTCCCTTTCATGTCCCTCGACTCTTACAACTGCCGTCTAGTTTCTGTACAAACTGTAAATAGCCTTTCGCTCCCTATTATTGAACTATATGAAGTAAAATCGTCACAACTTCTGATCGGTTTGCGTTAGAACGTTCAAACTGCACGACTGGCTGGGGGCATGATGGGAATTAGTATGCGCATTGTTGTTTGGTTTAGCGACGAAGCCCACTTTAATTTGGATGGGATCCTCAATAAGCAATATTGGTGCATTTGGGGGACTGAGAATCCGCATTTCGCGATCGAGAAGTCTCTTCACCTTCAGCGGGTGACTGTACGGTGTGCAATGTCCAGCCACGGAATAATCGGTCCGATATTCCTTGATGGCACGGTGATTACCGAGCGGTATGTGAAGATTTTCGAAGATGATTTCATCCCCATCATCCAAAGTGATCCTGATTTCAACAAGACGTGTTTCATGCAAGACGGAGCTCCACCCCATCGAAGCAGGAGAGTGATTTCCTGGAGGAACACTTTGGGGACCGCATTCTGGCTCTGGAGTACCCAGAGGCCACTGGCGTAGGCCTGGATTAGCCACCATATTCTCAGAATCTGAACACATGCTGTGGGGCTGTATTAGAGACCCAGTGTACGGCAATAACCCCAAAACAATTGCTGAGCTGAAAACTGTGCTCATCGACAGCATCGATGTTCAGACACTTCAACGGGTCATTAAGAATTTCGTTATTCGTCTGCACCACATCATCATCGAAGATGGCAGGCATATCGAACATGTTATAACCTAAATCCGAATATGTGTAGTGGCGTTTACATTGAGAAGCACCCACGTGCCTTGCTCATACTGTGGCATCAAGCAGTCAGGCCTGCAAGATGAGTGGTCTGCCAGGCGAGTGGATTTATTCTTATTTGTCGAGTAACATCAGTGACTGATTATGAGCTCTAGTACTCACAATTAAGCTACAAATTATTCTCCTGTTTGAATATCACGCAACGGAAATGGATAACGCACATCTGTTAGTAATTTACTCAACTCTAATTGTTCACTACATACTGGCAATACCACATTTTCTTTCTTACCCAACGGCTTTGATCAACACGTGGCCATCGCACTGAATATGAATCGCGCACACATTATAAATTCTGGACATCATGACTACACACTATTCGAAAAACAAGGCCATCAATCTTTTTCTTTTCACTATCTTTTTTATTCCGATAAATTCTATTGTGATTCAAAGATAACGGCCGGCCGCTGGTGGCCGAGCGGTTCTGGCGCTACAGTCTGGAACCGCGCGACGCTGCGGTCGCAGGTTCGAATCCTGCCTCGGGCATGGATGTGTGTGTTGTCCGTAGGTTAGCTAGGTTTAAGTAGTTCTAAGTTCTAGGGGACTGATGACCTCAGCGGTTGAGTCCCATAGTGCTCAGAGCCATTTGAACCATTTTTTTCAAAGATAACGTAGACACACCATTACATTTTATACAACAATTACACATGAGAAACTCCGCCCAGTGGGCATGGCTTTACATTGGTGATCCTCAATCTTATGGTCTCGTAATCATCTAACGCTACAGTGCACTTTCTGGATAGGATGGTGGATCTTTTCCTATATCTCACACTTCGACTCTCACACCCATCATCGCGAAAATTTCCTCCAGACCGAGCGGTACAAAAAGGAACATCCATAACCCACTGCCCCTGGACCTATCTTGCTACTCTCCCATGCAAACCAAACATAATTAAATTACGTGAAATACATCACACTGGCAACATAGAATACAATCACAAAGAATAGTCACAACGTTAGAATCACTTCACTTTCCGCTTCCCCACTTCAATTAGTATTCATCCCAGTTTCACACGACACTGCCCCACTTCGTAACTTTACTTTCCTATTATGAATTCTGGAGGATATATGCACGTCTTCCTGTGCAATACAAGCCAAGTGGCGTTGCTGGATAGATGGCTGACTCACATTGCTTCTCTCTGAGTATTAGAGTTTGAATCTAGCGCCACACGGAAACATAACACGGAAAGTAATATTAAGATCATATCCTTTATCCTTTGTCTCATACCGAGCGAGGTGGCGCAGTGGTTAGCACACTGGACTCGCATTCGGGAGGACGACGGTTCAATCCCGTCTCCAGCCAACCTGATTTAGGTTTTCCGTGATTTCCCTAAATCGTTTCAGGCAAATGCCGGGATGGTTCCTTTGAAAGGGCACGGCCGATTTCCTTCCCAATCCTTCCCTAACCCGAGCTTGCGCTCCGTCTCTAATGACCTCGTTGTCTCGTTGTCTACGGGACGTTAAACACTAACAACCACCACCACCTTTGTCTCATATACAAATTGAGACTCACACAGTACTCACCACGTGGAAGTGCTCGTCTCTGATTTAAAGTCCTGCACACGCCATTTCTTAAATATTTCCAACTTATAGTGCACACGCCAGTAATTCAGCTTAACTTAAGCACTCGGAAGTATTTCATCTTTAGCACTCGTAAGTATTTCAACTTATTGCTACACGTGGTTTCATTGTGACCGTTGGTCACTTCCGAAGATTACTACGATCCCCTTAATATTACCTACCTGTCATTTAATTCTCCCCCCAAAAGTTCCTGAAATAGAGAAATAATTATTCCAAACTACTCTTAAATATTCCACATGCACACCATGTCTCCACTCTTTTGCCTTTACGGAGCACACCTAAGACAGGTCTTACCAACACAAGGTCCAGCGCCAGAGTGCTGAAACAGCAAGACACTTTCGTGAAGAATGTGCAGTGACATACTTTTTTGTCGTGAAATTCGGCAGAATTTCGGTCGGGTACGTCCACCAATCAAAATTATGTAATTGAATAAAAATCGTAGTTCGTTTCAGTGCTAGCTAATCCCACAACCTTAGATTTTTGCGATTTCATCTTTACTTTAGCCTTACATTGAGAGGCACCCACTTGCCTTTCTCATACTGTGGCATCAAGCAGTCAGGCCTGCAAGATGAGTGGTTTGCCAAGCGAGTGGAATCTTCCTTAATTTATCGAGCAACATGAATTCTCGTATCTTACTATTTAGTTACAAATTATCCTCCTGTATGAATAATACGCAACGGAAACACGCATCTGACTATCAGTGATTTATAGAACTCTGACTGTACACTACGCACTGGCAATACCACATTTACCTTTTGTCTTTGATTTAACGGCTTTTATATAAATTCGGGACATTACGATAACATACAATTTAATGAAAAAGGCCACCAATCTCTTTCTTTTCACTATTTGATTTATTCCTAAACACACAAATTCTACAACCTACAACAAAATCACATGAGAAATTCCGCCCAGTGGGCATGGCTTTACGTTAGTGAGTCTCTATACTATGGTCTCGTAATCTATTTACCGCAACAGTGCACTCCCTGGATCGGGTGGTGGATCTTTTATTATACCTCACACTTCGCCTCTCACAATTATCCTCACGAAACTTTCCTCCAGATCGAGCGATACAGAAGGAACAGGCATACCCACAAATCTTTCGAAACTACCTTGCTACTCCCATGCAAAACACACATACCCAAATTACAAGACATACACAACACAACAATATGGAATATTACACAAAGAACGGTTACAACTTCATCACTTTCCGCTTTCCCACTTCAATCAATATTTATCCCAGTTTCACACGACACTGCCCCACTTTGTAATTCTACTTTCCTACTGTGAACTCTGGAGATAAACGCACGTCTTCCTGTGCAATGCAAGCCAAGTGGCGTTGCTGGAAAAACGGCCGACTCACCTTGATTCTCTCTCAGAGTTTAAATTCAGCGTCACACGGAATGATATTTCTTAAATACTTCAACTTATGATACACACGCTATTTCTTAAATATTTCAGCTTATTGTACACACGCTATTAATTCTTAAATATTTCAGCTTAAGCTCACGGAAGTATCTCAACTTATAACTACACGTGGGCTCTTTGTGACCGTTGGTTTACTACAATCCCCTTAAAATTACCTGCCTCACTTTGTAATTTTCCCCACAAAAGGTCCTGTGAAAGAGAAATTATTAATTCTAACTACTCTTAAATATTCCACATCCATACCATGCCTCCACTCTTTCATCACGGAGCACAACAAAAAAAAAACAGGTCTTTACAGCAGAAGGTTCAGCGGCAGAGTGCTGAAACATGGCCGTATTCTGATTCTCTCGCACCTCTCTCGAAGTGGGAGAAGCACCTTGCTACCTTATTGGTCAGCCACATTTCAGACGCTCAAAGCTCTGGTAACTTCCATCTCTTTGGTCTCACCAAAGGTAGCCAAAGGATCGACTCAAAGATGATCATATATTCCGATTCACTATCTGTGGTTAGCAGACGACCATACATTCATTCCTTTCACAGATCTCACCAAACTGGATGTAGGGATTTATTTTGAGGGAGTGCACATGTGATCAATTAAATAAATAAATTGTCATTCTTTCCCACACTGGTATCCGGCTTCGCTGTATTAATTGAAATTGAGTTACTTTTACACAAAAATGTGTTGTTCTGACAAGAATTTCGTACCTATTTTCAATGTTGGGCGGTACTGTACCCTTTCACCACCGGCTACCCATGCAGAAAAAAATGGCACGGTACTATCCTTGCAATGCGAGGGTAGTTCCGAACATTTTTTTTTTTTTTTAAGAAAACTGTATTAAAACAAACGTAGCAATTCATCAAAATAACCAGGAGGAGACCTTAGCCCCTGGTGACCTCAAATTGACGACCAAATGTTGTTACTTTACCAAATTGGCAGTTGTTGCATTATTGTACTCTCCACAATCCGGAGTAACGTACACATACAAATTTACAACAATCTACATGACAAATAAAACATCACATCATAGAAATGAAAAAATAATCTTGAGATAAAATTTTGCTTTAGTTACTGGGATCTTCGTTATTTTTATGAGTAATCCAAATTTCAATAATTCTAAAACAAATAAAAAAATACTTTCTCTGTTGTCACACATATAGACTTCAAGAACTTGCATTTCGACTAGCCTTCGTTACACTTTAAAGTGAAATGTCACCACTGTGATAATAAAAATAAGTGGCTTCAGTCAAAACACCAACAAGATTATTACTATGGACGACATCAAAATACATCAGTTAATTCCGATATTTGTTGTGCCATGCAAACTCTTGTCCCCTGTGACAATCTTACTGATCAATGCTACATGAACCGCTACGTTAGTATTACGCCACTGGCTTATAATTAGAGCATCATTGTACCAAATATTCTAATAAACATGCTACGTGAACTTGATAACCCAGAACAGACAAAAAACAAACACTAACTATTCTAAACACAAATGTTGATGAAATACAATTACACTTGCTGTCCCTTCAGGAATGAAACACATAAAAAAAACATTTACACAATTACAAATACATTATTCCCTATCTTGCGAGTCACACGGAAACCTTTCATTCTGTGATTTTCTTGGGGTCAAAAAGTTGCTGATAGTTTTCCTAGAACCACTGTCTCGGTGTCAAAGCTCTCCCATGGTTACCCGGACGAAAGTCTTTGAGTCACTCAAATCGGCATTTTGAACACGCACTGAACAGTAAACTGTATCTCACATTAAAGACAAATGTCATAGTCACTGTCAGAGTACCATCCACACGAATCTGTTCGTCCAAAAAAATGGCCCTCCAACTACTATTACCCACGGTTCTGTCCTTTCAGTTCATGGTGTAATTAAAAGTCGTAAGTTTCAACAAACAGCACTTATTCCCGCAGCAGTTCAAGAAATGTCTCCTACTACAGACGCAAATGTCAATGTCCCACTCTAGTTTCTTGCCTTCATACAATAATTGTTCACCAAACGACAACTGTCCTCTAAGTATACCAAGTGTCCCACATGCAATTCACAAAGCACACTTAACAAGTCACTGCCAAAAGTTTATGGATCCCACCATTCAGTGGTCAAGACAAAACAAAACGATCGTCCTGTCTGCTAAAGACAAAATCTTTTCCACCACTCACAACGTGGAAACACCAGTCCTTCACTTTCCACATTATGGAAAGTCGCAGTCATCTTGTTTCACGGCTCCACAGTCCAGTACTAGTTATTAGCTGCTGGTGAAAAAAAATGCTCGCCGGGCTCTGCCGCGCCTCGTCCATTCTGCAGTAGCGCCGCTGCGCGCGCCGTTGAGCAGAAGAAACCACCCGCTGTTGCTTCCGCGGGATACCTCCCCCAGTCGTAAGGGTGGCGGAACTCATGAATGGCCAGTGGTACGTGCGTGTCGCCCCAGGCCGTTGACCTGCTGTAGCGGGCGCGTGGAGTGTACCCCGTCCGGCAGTGGAGTGGGGAGTGCCGCGGCTCTGTCACCCGTCGCCATGGCTACGTCAGCTCGGCCCGCTAGCGGTATGGGCGTTACGACACCCAATCAGTCAGACCGTTCCGTGCATCTCGCAACATTACAGACAAAAGGATTTATTTAAATACTCATTGATTACATGTATGATCTATTAGATACATTGGTAATAAAAGAATCTTTGTTCTAAAAAACATAAAACTATACACCCTAGTTTTCTACACATACATCAACATTTGTCCCTTTTCTATATACAGCCCACACTTGCGCTATTGATTGTACCTGTCGTCCCTCATACAACACATGAATGTGTAAAAAAAAAAAACAAAAGGAATAATAAACAATCTATACAACTCATAATTACAATATAAAATAGTAGACTACTCTAACATCCTATCACAGTGAAAATATTAGAGACTGTTTATTCTAAAACTACAATATACAGTGAACATTTGTGCTTGTGACAGACTGAAATTAATACCACTTGAAAGTGTTCTAACAAAAAAATAAGAAATAATCTATACAGCTCACAATTACCTACCACAGGTTATTAAATATTAAACTACTTTAACATCCTAACACAACAAACATTTTTAGAAACTGATGACTCTAAATCTACAACATACAATGCACCTTTGTGCTTGCGACAGATTGAAATTAATACCACTTGAAAGTGTTCTAACAAAAAAAATAAGAAATAATCTATACAGCTCACAATTACCTACCACAGGTTATTAAATATTAAACTACTTTAACATCCTAACACAATAAACATTTTAGAAACTGATGACTCTAAATCTACAACATACAATGCACCTTTGTGCTTGTGACACACTGAAATTAGTATCTCTTTATATATTTTACCTTTTTTTTTATATATATAGCAACATTTCTAGGACATGTATGAACCATCCACATGTCAGATCCTGACCTGCCATCGAGGTTCATCCAAATCAAACAATACACAATAATGTTTTAGTTACAGATCGGTAGCATCCCCTTTACAGGAGTGTGCGCATTGATCACAGTACTCTACGACTCTCACTCACCAGACATCACATTTTCCTTCTCATTCAATCCATTAATAAACTACCAGAATAGGTCTAGAAGTCAGCTAACCTTAACACCACCACACTCACGACAACATACCATACCTTTGCTCCCTTATACTCATAACACCACCACACTCACAACATACCATACCTTTGCTCCCTTATACTCAACCACATAACACATGAAGCTGTTTCGGAGATAGCATTCCAGTCTCTGAATTCGTCCTTTCACTCAGGCACCTCTCTCCATCGGCTTACCTCTGCATTCACTTTACCGATTATTCATCCTCCTAAATGTCAAATTAGAATTGCGACATTTCATCTAAGATCAAAAATACACAAATTATTCAACCTGCAAAATAGCAGTACACATCATTGGTACCGTTTTGATTAGTTATACTGGTACCAGGCTTCAACAACAACAACAATAAATATTATTTTTGCCAAATCGGAAATGTTATGCTAAGAATTAGATCTTACACTTATATTACATCTTACGTCAGTGTTCCACAACGTTCACCATCTGGATCTCATACTCCCTTTATGTCCTTTCACATTGTGCAGTTGTCCTCATCTCTTCATTCGTATTTCGGCTCTCTGTCCGTCCATTACTCCATCATTTCCTGGTCTTCCTTCGCCATTCGCATCAATCTCTATTGCAGCATACACAGGTCTCTCTGTAACATACATCTAAGACATCTCCACATTATTCAATTCTACTCACCTTTATTTACCACTGTTTCATCACGTCGAATCTCTCTTTATTAATCACACTGCTCCACGTCGCTTCTCTCCTTATATATCACCTTTATCCACTACTATTTATCACGTCGCTTCTCTATCTACCATCTTTATCCACTCATTAATCATCACGTCGTTTCTGCTTGATCCTTATTCATATGACAAAAAATACGTACACACACCACTCTGTCGACTCCTGTTCATGACTCATTCGACCAGTCTATTCCGTCATACTTCCTGACATCCCGCCTGAAAATTCTTATGTTCGATTTTGGCCCTGCACAACGTTACACACCACAAATAAATACACTGACTATCTACCATAAATTGCCTACTTTATATCTATCCTTAACTTTTCCATAATTTGATGTTAGAAATGTGATGAAGCCCACGAGACTGTTTTCCCTTGATCGTCTCAATCAGTACAGCATTTTCATGGACAATCCGCCTCACTCTGAATGGTCCACTATACACAGTAAAAAATTTGCTAGTTAGGAATCTGTGCTTCTTCGACAATCGATGAGTTTTTATTAGAACCTTGTCTCCTACTGCCAAATCGATCTTACGGATCTTTCCTTTCTGCTTCTCCTGCCTATCCTTAGCTGCTTTCTTAATACGCTCTATCGCAACCTTGACAATTTCTGTGTGCCTCTGCTTTCCTGATCGCGGAAAATCTACCAGCTCCCTGACTCGATCTGGTGGTGGTTCATTCTTTAGTACCGTAATTGGTGATAAACCAGTTGCTCCATGTGGTAGCTCATTGAGGATGTCCTGAAAATCTTTGAGAAAAATACTCCAACTTCTGTGTTGCCTATGGCAATAGATCTTACACAATTTTCCCAGTTCTTTTACCACTCTTTCACTGGGGTTACTTGCAGCATGGTATCGGGATATGAACACCGGTTTTATCCTTCTTCTCTTCAGTGTGGTTAGCCATTGTCTGGATCTATATTGCGGTCCATTGTCAGCTATGAACTTTTCTACAGTTCCTACTTCTCGCAAAAAGTTTTTAACGATCGCTGCTGCCACTGTCCTTCCCGTCGCACGTTTCAAGGCGGTAAAAGCCACATACTTTGACACCAATTCCACTGCTACTAAAACATATCTATATCCCTGCACTGACTTAGGTAGCGGGCCAAACAAATCTGTTGCTCCGAATTCCCTCAATCTACCTGGCACTATCGGAAAAAGCGGTGCTTTGCATGAGATAGTTAACGATTTTGCCTTCTGGCACAATTTGCAACTACCAAGCACGTTCCTGATCCTCCTCTCCATACTAATGAAATAAACTGATTCCCTTAACTTCTTACAGCATTTCCTTGCCCCGTAATGCCCGTAACTTAGGTGAGTGTACCAGATCAGCTTGTTGACTATTTCATTTGGTATACACAACACCCAGTCCTGTGTGTTCGGATTTCTACGGTAGAAAAGGACCCCGTTCTGAATTGTATAAAAACGTGCTATATTGGCATCTAAGTTCGCTCTAACTCTGTCCTTCACCATTCTCCATGACGCGTCTTTATCCTGCTCTTTCGCGATATTTGTGAGTACCGTCCCTATGTATTTCTCGAACGGCACGCCCTGCATATACAATATATCATATCTGTTCTCGTTTACCTCCTCATCATAGCATTGACCGTGACCTACTGGATTCCTTGACAACGCATCTGCCACTATATTCTGTGGCCCAGGAATATACATGACCGAAAACTGAAACTCCTGTAAATAGAGTGCCCACCTAGCGAGTCGTCTATGGTTAAGTTTGGCCGACATCAGAAACTGTAGTGACTTGTGGTCAGTATAGATTTTAGTATGCCTTCCATACAAATAGTATCTAAACTTACTAAAACCCCATATTATTGCCAAAGCTTCAAGCTCAGTTACCGTGTAATTTCTCTCAGCTTTGCTAAGCACTCGGCTCGCAAATGCAATAGGTTGTTGTATTACTTCTCCTCCTTGCTCTTGCTCTTGGAACAATGTTACCCCAAGTCCACTACGGGAACTGTCCGTGGCCATACAAAACTCTTTCCCTAGGTCTGGATGCCCGAGAAGAGGTGCCGATAGCAGTGCCTTCTTTAACGCCTCATACTCTTCCTGCGCAACAGGGTCCCAATTCCATACCGTTTTCTTTCCAGTCAGCTGACATAGTCTGGGTGTCGCTGCACCCCCAATCTTAATGAACCTCCTGTAAAAATTGATTAATCCTAAATAACCCCGTAGCTGACGTTTTGTTCTTGGCACCGGAAAATCTCTGATTGCTTCGAGTTTGTCTGGATTTGGTCTTATTCCCTCTGGTGTCACAATGTGACCTAGAAACTCGATTTCTTTTCGTCCAAATTCTGACTTTCCCAAATTCACGGTCACCCCATGTCTCTCCAGTGCACCGAGCAATATGCCTAACGTTCTATTGTGGTCTTCCCAGTTTCTTTCGGCTATCAGGACATCATCCACGTACTGTGTTATCTTATCTTTTATTTCATTAGGAATGACAGTATTTAGCGCTCTGATAAATGCCGCGGATGATACATTTAACCCAAATGGTAGTTTCCGGAACTGATACGATTTCCCGTAGCACAAGAAAGCAGTGTATTTTCTACACCCCCTGTCTAACTCCACCTGCCAGAAACTCATTCTCAAATCAACTGAGCTGAGAACTCTGATCCCGTGGAACTTTTGTAGCAATTCGTCAAGTGTCAGCGGCCGATCTGTCTCTGGCTCTATGATCTTATTAATCCTTCTTGCGTCCAAAACTAATCTAATTGACCCATCCTTTTTTTTAACACAAACTAAAGGACTGTTGTACGGACTGGATGCTGGTTCGATAATCCCTTGTTGTAGCATGCTTTCGATCTCAGCTTCCACTCTTTCTTTGTACACAACAGGTATCGGGTACACTTGGGCCCTAAACTGTTTATGTGGCTTGACCTTGAATCTATACACAAAATTTCTTATTGTACCCGCAGCATGTTTAAATACCTTTCTATTCTCGTATAAAATTTTCTGCAATTCCCCGTAGACCGTGGTCCCTCGTAAATGCCTGATTTTCTCCCTGATCTCCTCCTCCAAACATTTATGAATTTCCTTCTTCTCTTGTTCGAACCCCGTATTCTGTGCCTGTTTACCGGACTTTACCGCCAGACATAATGCTAAGTGTGCGTTATCTTTACCATGTAAGCAATCGTCGAATCTTAATGTAATTTCCTCCGAATCTCGTTTCAACTCCATCGAACCATTTCTCATGTTAACGACTGCTTTATATTGGTTCAAAAAATTAACCCCTAATATCCCTTCAACAGTTAGAGATGACACAATCATGAACACTGTACTAAACCTCTTCGCCTGGCACACGAAGTCTACCTGCGCTTGTAACTTCACCTCAATTCCCTTTCCTGTAATTGCCCCTCTCACTGTTGTCCTTTGCAATGGCAACGTTGGCCATGGTTTTGTAAGACTACAACACTTGAACACATCTTCCCTCAAAACACTCATTACACTGCCTGTGTCGATGACACAAGGTACGATTATTTGATTTATTTCTACGCTAATTATTGGGTGGACTTCACTCCCCACATCTCCTACCTCCTCCAACAGATTCTCCCTTAGTTTTCCGTAATCGATATACCTAATATTTACATCATTAATAGTCCTGGTTTGTACCCGTCTATCAAGTAGTCACCTTCTTGTCCCTCCGTCATTGTGACAATGATTGTCCTGTCGTGAACCCAATAATTGCCTATCCTCTCTTCGCCCATCATTTTCATTTTCCCTTCTTCTTCCATCTCTGTCCCATCTTCTATCTTCCCGGTTTGCTGGTCGATATCCCCATGAATTCTGCACCCTATTTCCTCGCCATCTTCCATTTCCGTCATTCCTCTGATTCCATGCTCTCCTGTCATTCTGATAGTTTCTACCGTTCCTATCCTCAACTCTGTCTGACCTAAGAGTCATGTCGCCGTTCACAATGTTGCTCTCGTTACCCAGTTCCTGTAAGAAGTGCTGAAATGACGCAGAATCGTTCAAGCCTCTGCCTGCTATCACTATATCTCTGCGCAATCTCACTGGCAACTTCGTTATACAGATCCTAATGAGCTCCCCAGTTTCGTATGGCACATCCAAATACCTGTTTCGTCTCAGCATTTCCTGATAACACGACACTGGATCTCTTATACCACCTTCGTTACAATTTGGCATCATCAATATGCTTTGCTTAACCTGGTCCTGCTTACTTTTCGACCAGAATTCATTTAAAAATTTGTCACAAAACATCTTGTAGCTACTACAGTCTTTAATAACTTCCTGCATTTTCGCTCTAGCCTCGTCCCTCAAATGGTTACACACAAACTTCATTTTTAGGAGCGGTCCCCACGATGAAGGTAATGAATCTTGAAATTGAGACAGCCACAGGCATGGATGTTGGTAATTATCAGGATCCGGAAAACAAGTGTACGTTTGTACCGACACGAAGTGTCTCCTACATTCTTCTTCCGCATTTATGTTTTCCGACCTTGGGCTATACCCAGTTGGGTTTGCCACCTGTTTTATCCGACACAACCGTTCTTCTAACTCTCTGAGTTCGTCATCCTCTTTCTGCCTATTTTCGATTTTTGAATTTATCTCACTCTCCCTCCGCAGTCTACCTGGTGGTGTTTCACCTTCGCTTCTGCACGCTAATTGCAACTGTGCTAGTTCTTCCCTATGTTTCCTATTTGTTTCTAATTGTGCCTCTTTAAACTGTAATAGTGATTGTATCTCCTCCTGGTCGGCATAAACCTCTCGCTGCGTACTGTCAGAGCCTGTTTCGCCTCTTATACTGATCTTTTCTACATCTGCGCTAATCGTATTCATTCTGACCACTACCTCCGCAACTTCATCCCTGTGTTTATTTAGCGCCATTTCCTGCCGTGTGACTTGAGCTTCCACGCTGTCTAATGCCCCTTGTTTATCTGCAAGTAAGTCCCCCACTATCTCTTTGATTCGCTCATCCGGCCACACGCCCCTATGTTCTGTAATATCGCTTTCTATTGCACTTATTCGTACCTCCAAATTATTGGCTTTTTCTTTCACAGCATCACATTCTTGCTGCACCGCATCCAGATTCTTCTCCCCCTCATCTAACCGATTATTAACTGCGGACAGACGCTCATCGATAACTGTGTGTAGCTTCCTCATTGCCTCTTTATTTCCCTTATCAATTGCCTCCAATCTTTCCTTATTTGCTTCCAATCTCTCCTTAGTCTCCCTATCCATTGCTTCCAATCTCTCCTTAGCCTCCCTATCTCTCTCCTTATTATCTCTATTGATTGCTTCTAATCTTTCGTTAGTTGCTTCAAATCTTTCCTTAGTCTCCCTACTCATCGCTTGTAAAAACTGCAGTATCACATCGTTATTTCCTACTTTCGACGCGCTCACCTCGTTCGCCTGAGAAACCGTAGCTTCGCTAAGGGTAGCTGCACTTTCACGGCACACCTGGCCTAGTCTCGGCTCGCCCGCGTCGTCGGGAAAAGCCCGCGTTTGTGGACAAAGCCCGCCTTGCAGCGGTCCACTGAACAATACAGCCCCTTCGGAGCGTTTGTCTTTCTCGCTCATTAACCCATGGTCAACAGCTACTTCCTGCTGCACTGCTACGTCCACCCCAGAATCGCTATTCTCCATGGTGGCTACACTTTTCGACTGCGACCTAGTTACTACGGACATTACGCAAAAAAAAATTATGAGACGATCTTCCAGCCTTGTGCGATATAGCAATTAATTACATAAAATAAAATAAAAGATCCTCACCAATCCAGAAAGAATTTGCAAACAGAAAAAATTTTACTTCTTAGCGCTATCACAATACATTCCATAAAAAAAATCTTAACAGCAAACCCTAACAACAAAATATCCTAACAAAAACGATCCTGGCAAAGGAATCCTGGCAACAAATTAAATATCCTGGTAACAAAATTATCGTGGCAAAAAAAAAAACGGAATCCTGGCAGGGTCGAAATTATGAGAGGCACCCACTTGCCTTTCTCATACTGTGGCATCAAGCAGTCAGGCCTGCAAGATGAGTGGTTTGCCAAGCGAGTGGAATCTTCCTTAATTTATCGAGCAACATGAATTCTCGTATCTTACTATTTAGTTACAAATTATCCTCCTGTATGAATAATACGCAACGGAAACACGCATCTGACTATCAGTGATTTATAGAACTCTGACTGTACACTACGCACTGGCAATACCACATTTACCTTTTGTCTTTGATTTAACGGCTTTTATATAAATTCGGGACATTACGATAACATACAATTTAATGAAAAAGGCCACCAATCTCTTTCTTTTCACTATTTGATTTATTCCTAAACACACAAATTCTACAACCTACAACAAAATCACATGAGAAATTCCGCCCAGTGGGCATGGCTTTACGTTAGTGAGTCTCTATACTATGGTCTCGTAATCTATTTACCGCAACAGTGCACTCCCTGGATCGGGTGGTGGATCTTTTATTATACCTCACACTTCGCCTCTCACAATTATCCTCACGAAACTTTCCTCCAGATCGAGCGATACAGAAGGAACAGGCATACCCACAAATCTTTCGAAACTACCTTGCTACTCCCATGCAAAACACACATACCCAAATTACAAGACATACACAACACAACAATATGGAATATTACACAAAGAACGGTTACAACTTCATCACTTTCCGCTTTCCCACTTCAATCAATATTTATCCCAGTTTCACACGACACTGCCCCACTTTGTAATTCTACTTTCCTACTGTGAACTCTGGAGATAAACGCACGTCTTCCTGTGCAATGCAAGCCAAGTGGCGTTGCTGGAAAAACGGCCGACTCACCTTGATTCTCTCTCAGAGTTTAAATTCAGCGTCACACGGAATGATATTTCTTAAATACTTCAACTTATGATACACACGCTATTTCTTAAATATTTCAGCTTATTGTACACACGCTATTAATTCTTAAATATTTCAGCTTAAGCTCACGGAAGTATCTCAACTTATAACTACACGTGGGCTCTTTGTGACCGTTGGTTTACTACAATCCCCTTAAAATTACCTGCCTCACTTTGTAATTTTCCCCACAAAAGGTCCTGTGAAAGAGAAATTATTAATTCTAACTACTCTTAAATATTCCACATCCATACCATGCCTCCACTCTTTCATCACGGAGCACAACAAAAAAAAAACAGGTCTTTACAGCAGAAGGTTCAGCGGCAGAGTGCTGAAACATGGCCGTATTCTGATTCTCTCGCACCTCTCTCGAAGTGGGAGAAGCACCTTGCTACCTTATTGGTCAGCCACATTTCAGACGCTCAAAGCTCTGGTAACTTCCATCTCTTTGGTCTCACCAAAGGTAGCCAAAGGATCGACTCAAAGATGATCATATATTCCGATTCACTATCTGTGGTTAGCAGACGACCATACATTCATTCCTTTCACAGATCTCACCAAACTGGATGTAGGGATTTATTTTGAGGGAGTGCACATGTGATCAATTAAATAAATAAATTGTCATTCTTTCCCACACTGGTATCCGGCTTCGCTGTATTAATTGAAATTGAGTTACTTTTACACAAAAATGTGTTGTTCTGACAAGAATTTCGTACCTATTTTCAATGTTGGGCGGTACTGTACCCTTTCAACATTACGGTGATCGTGGAGTGCTAGGGTGCTTTAATCCCATTAGGTAGATCTCGGCCCTTATGACATCGTGGTGGAGTCAATGTGGCCCGCGCACTAAAAAGTTTGGAGACCCCTGGTCTACAGGGACACCAAACAGGGTAGCGCAACGCAGTTCAGTACTGCTGTGGACACCAAACAGGCAGCGCATCGCGTAAACTTAAACAAGAAGTGTAAAGGAAGACTATGCACCAGAAAAAAAACTTAGTTTTAGGCGAAGGCAGCCATAAATGTATTCCGGACGTCGCGGCTAATGTAGTGCGAAAACACGTGGCAAACGCCAAAAGGCGTGTAAAAGAAACGGACACTTCTTGTCTTCTGTTTACGTCGAAGAAGTAGGGCCACTGTTCAATCAAGGATACGACATCGTCACATTACTGCCGTCACACAGGAGTGCAAAACGATCGCTGCAACGCATCAGGCAAAAAAGCATGGGATCTACACAAGATCAGACCGATCCTGCAGGAATATTTCTGCAAGAACATAATTTGCTCATTAGAAAATTTTTACTTGCAGATGACGACAGAGGACCACATGATAGGATAATGGTGTTCGCCAGGGAAAGGGGGAAATCCTGTTTAACATACTGCAATTCGTTCTTTGTCGCTGGAACGTTCCAAAGCTCCAGAAAGCAGTTTGGACAGTTATTTATTATTCATGCCGATATTTCTAGTTCTCAGGAGCAAACTGTGGTGTCACCGCCAGACACCACACTTGCTAGGTGGTAGCCTTTAAATCGGCGGGGGTCCGTTAGTATACGTCGGACCCGCGTGTCGCCACTATCAGTGATTGCAGACCGAGCGCCGCCACACGGCAGGTCTAGTCTAGAGAGACTCTCTAGCACTCGCCCAGTTGTACAGCCGACTTTGCTAGCGATGCTTCACTGATTACATACGCTCTCATTTGCAGAGACGATAGTTTAGCATAGCCTTCAGCTGCGTCATTTGCTACGACCTAGGAGGGCGCCATGTTCAGAAATTAGAATGAACTCTGAACAGATAATATTGTGAATCATGTACCGTCAAGAGCGACGTTCATCATTAATGCATTAAAGTTAAGTATCAAACTAATTACGTCCGCTTTCTGAATTCTAATTCCTTGTCATGTTCCAGACCTCACGTCAGTACAGTTCTTCCCTCCTCACGCCAGCCCGCGTGAGCTAAAACGCGTGCATTTCGGCCTCCACTACGAACACGGTGTTGGCTCTTCTGCCAACACAATAGAATCAAACACATTTCCAACCGTGTATGCCTTGCTACCCAATAAAAAGCGAGGAACGTACGATCGCTTTTTCACAGCTGTTAAGAGCAACGCACCTAGTGGGAATCCTGTAGCTATCATGATGGATTTTGAAGCTGCAATTACTGATTGAACACATTTGTTTTCTAATGCAAACATTAAAGGCTGCAACTACCATTTCAATCAGTGCTTGTGGAGGCAAGTGCAGAATTGCGGCCTTGTTGCTGCCTACAAGAAAAACGAAGAAATTCGTTTTCACATAAGATTGTGTTCCGCTTTAGCTCACATTCCCCTGGACATGTTAAATGATGGGTGGCTATGCATTCAGGAGAGCACGCCAGATAATGAAAAACTGCAGGATTTTTACGACTATTTTGTTCGAACAATGGCTGGATAATGAAGAGATGCCAAGGGATATATGGAACTGCGCAGGAAGGCGTCACCACACCAACAATGTTTCAGAAGGATGGAATCCGGGGATAAATACATTAATTACGAAGGTTCATCCAAATTTTTACTCCTTAGTGAAAATTCTCAGAGAGGACGCAGAATATCACGGGCACCAATTTGACCGACTAGTTTTAAATCTAGGTGGAAAAGAAGAAATAAATCCGCAATTAAGACAGATGAGATAGTTTGTAAGGCCCTTACAAGACTCCAAGTTGACGGCAATATAAAATCATTTCTTACTTGCTTGGCCTATGCACAGAAATTACAATGAAAAGAAAATGGCTGAAGCTACAGCAACACTTGTAAATATTGAAAAGGGGTTCAGTTCACGCCGATCGCCCTATTGTAAAAATTGTAAGTAAAATGCGGGACAAAGAGATACTGCCTCCTCGTGGTGTTCCCTGGAAACGACACAAAGTCGGCTAAATGTTTCTCGCAAATTGTAAAAGATTCACTAATGTAGTCTGAAAAGTCATAGCTTTTCTAACAATCAGAATCAGCATTTCTGTTTAGAGAATTTTAGAAACAATGTCTGTTTGAGTGTACAATGAATACATCTTGTTTCAATACATAAATCGCATTCCTCAACGCTAATTGCTAGCAGGACATACGTTAGACCTCAGTATACTTCCCTGCGTGGTACGGGAAAATTGAGGTTTATTTCGAAATCATTAAAGAAAAAAGTATCTACTGAGAACCAAATTCTTTAGTTGGCTCCTCTTAATATATGGTAAAAGGTTGCCACTTCTATCATATCAAATTTTGGGTGAGGAGTTGAAAAATGGCAAACATTTTCGGTTTCTACAGTTTCTGTAAAATACATCAAGTATGAGGTTGAGCAAAAATTATGCCCTATGTGAGATTAATCAGAACAAAAATTCCAATGAAAAAGGTCTTGCGCATAACTGTGCTGCAACTAATAGTTGACGTGATACCGTGGGGGCAAAATCAGCTCCAATTTCTAATTTGACTAAAGCCATTCTTCCTTGCCAAAAATAATTCTGAAATAATGTAGCCTGGCTGCACTGGAGGAGTGTGAATGTCCCTCGGCAGCTGCCCGCGCCGGCACAAGCCGAGCGCTCAGTCACACAAAGCGGCAGCAGGTAGTGGCCGAGCAGGTAGTGGCGCAGCATTTGCGACACACCCTGGGCCGGTTCCTTAGCGTCTCGGATTTCTCACAAGTGTCTACAACTCTCAGGGAACAGCCGTCTTGCTGAATAGCGAAATGGAACACAGGTAGTCCGAGCTCCGAGCTATCCGCCCATTATGGGCACTTTCCTTCGTCTTTGTGCACTCAAGACCCTGCCCACAGAAGTCTAACAGTTGGGCATTAAGCCGCGTTTCGACAGGCATGAATTTCTTACACGTGGGTTCCCCCACCACAGCCGTATCATTCACGTCAGCGACTCAACACACCTGTGTTGGAAACGCTGTTGTTGTTGTTGTTGTTGTTGTTGTTGTGGTCTTCAGTCCTGAGACTGGTTTGATGCAGCTCTCCATGCTACTCTATCCTGTGCAAGCTTCTTCATCTCCCAGTACCTACTGCAGCCTACATCCTTCTGAATCTGCTTAGTGTATTCATTTCTTGGTCTCCCTCTACGATTTTTACCCTCCACGCTGCCCTCCGATACTAAATTTGTGATCCCTTGATGCTTCAGAACGTGTCCTACCAACCGATCCCTTCTTCTAGTCAAGTTGTGCCACAAACTCCTCTTCTCCACAATTCTATTCAATACCTCCTCATTGGTTATGTGATCTACCCATCTAATCTTCAGCATTCTTCTGTAGCACCACATTTCTAAAGCTTCTATTCTCTTCTTGTCTAAACTATTTATCGTCCATGTTTCACTTCCATACATGGCCACACTCCTTACAAATACTTTCAGAAACGACTTCTTGACGCTTAAATCAGTACTCGATGTTAACAAATTTCTCTTCCTCAGAAACGTTTTCTTTGGCATTGCCGGTCTGCATTTTATATACTCTCTACTTCGACAATCATCAGTTATTTTGCTCCCCAAATAGCAAAAATCCTTTACTATTTTAAGTGTCTCATTTCCTAATCTAATTCCCTCAGCATCATCTGACTTAATTCGACTACATTCCATTATCCTCGTTTTGCTCTTGTTGATGTTCATCTTATATCCTCCCTTCAAGACACTATCCATTCCGTTCAACTGCTCTTCCAAGTCCTTTGCTGTCTCTGACAGAATTACAATGTCATCGGCGAAGCTCAAAGTTTTTATTTCTTCTCCATGGATTTTAATACCTACTCCAAACTTTTCTTTTGTTTCCTTTACTGCTTGCTCAATATACAGATTGAATAGCATCGGGGAGAGGCTACAACCCTGTCTCACTCCCTTCCCAACCACTGCTTCCCTTTCATGCGCCTCGACTCTTATAACTGCCATCTGCTTTCTGTACAAATTGTAAATAGCCTTTCACTCCCTGTATTTTACCCCTGCCACCTTCAGAATTTGAAAGAGAGTATTCCAGTCAACATTGTCAAAAGCTTTCTCTAAGTCTACAAATGCTAGAAACGTAGGTTTGCCTTTCTTTAATCTTTCTTCTAAGATCGACTTACACCAATTTCAAGATGACAACAACTGGAATGATTCGCACAGGAGTTGGGCAGTTCTTAGCCGAAGAGTTTATAGTGAAATTGAGGAAGAAAAAACAGACCCACAAATGTTGGATATGGAAATGGTCATCTCGTAGGAATTATTTGGAAACATCAAATACAGTAATAAGGGCGTCATCTGAGGAGCACAATGTTTCGTTTGAACATCATTTTCAAACGAACAAAATCAATTTTCAAGATTTTTAAGCCATATTTCTAGTTCTGCACAAAATTCTAGTACAAGTATGCAAGATACCGTGCCATCTCGCATTAAATTATAAGCAACATCGAAATATCTGGCATCTGGAGTCACTGGAATACAAGTATTGCATTCCGAACAGCACTGTTTCGAAATTTTTGTGTTATCTACAATACACTGAAGGTACATAGAGTAAGGCTTTTGCCTCAACAGTTAAGCTTCGTTTTCATTTTCTAAATTAGTCAAGGTTCTGATAGGTCACAGATTCTATAAATGTGTGTTTCTTACCGGTTCAGTACTTAATTTTGTAACTAAACTTTGTGCTGCTGTGCAGAACACTCATTACTCAGTGATAGCGCCAATACAAACCCTGTTGTATTTACACAAGCTTTCAATGAAAGTCGAGAGTAGTTTAAAAACTCCGAAGTTGCAAATTTTCATTTCACTGTGACATTTACACTCAAACGCTAAAGCAAAAAATTATCTTTATACTGAAATAAAAAGAAAACCTTTGCAGTATTGACTTTTCTGCAGTAATATGAACGCCAGGAAGTCCACACACACTCAGCTTCAATACTTTTTAATCCATTTCATCGCTTCATACGATAGAGTGTTACTCTGTTACAAATTTATTTATTTAAATGATTATAAGGAGTTGGAGAACGCTGGAATGTTATTACTATCACACTGTTTAAGTACGTTTTGCTGCTGTCGAAAGTATTTGTTTATTTACTTAGTTGAAGACTAAGCCTATTATTTTGGCGTGACGCTAATTTTCCACCTACATAAACAAATGATACTAGATCTGTGCTGCCGAACTAGAGAGCCTGTATAGAGAGAGAGTGGCCAACCGGACGAAACGGCGGCCATTTTTCTGCCAAACTGCGGGCGGGACTCTTGAATGGCCAGTAGTGGAGTACACACTCACCGAATCAAAAGCACAAGACAACATGGCGAAATCATTCGTTAAATGCCTTTGTTTATAAGAATAATGTGTTATAATAATTTTCACACAGCCAATTTACAGGTCTGTTTTCAAATTTATCTATGTATATTGCAAGTTGTTTTATATGTGGTAAAGAGCAAAAACGACTCCCTTCGCATAGATAAGAGTACTTGGTTATTTTCCACAAGGCTCCTGTTTGATTTATGTCAGCCCTGTTGACTGCGACTGCCCACTGCTTTCGTCTTTCTTCATTGTGTGGAAATGCTAACATGCGAAATCCACCTTTGGAACAACCAAATGCAGCACAACCTGACATCGTTTACGAACGCCTGCAGAACGAATTACAGATGTAAAAAAAAAAAATACTGTACAATTACTAACGTGTTTACTTCAATCATGTAGGCCTACCGACTTCATCACAAAACGCTTCATTATTTCAACTCGTATTTAAGAACGAAAACGCTAATTACGTACTAAAAACGATATACAACTAAATCAAACGTGCATGCACAACAAGTCTCTGAATAATTCAAATACCTTTTAATCGTTTCCAAAAGTCCTCTGAACTTCAATTCAACTCAAAAGCACGGCGAACATTGGAAGAGACGTTTGGTGCCATTTTTCTGCCTAAGCTAATCACGGGCAACTTCACCTATGGCCACTCTCTCTCTCTCTCTCTCTCTCTCTCTCTATATATATATATATATATATATATATATATATATATATATATATATATATATATATATATATATTTTACGTAATTAGCGTTTGCGTGCACACTGGTAGCATCACAAGCTTTTCTAAAGCCAATATCTGACAGTCCTTGCTGGAAGCAGAATGTTTCTGTAATTGTTGTGCCATGCTCATTCGACTTTATAGCGTCAAACTTTATTTCGTTCCGAATCAGAACGCTAGGCATTATTTTGGTTTCAGTATTATTGCCTGACTGTTGACGCAGGCAAGTTGTAAGCACGTTTTCCGCAGGTGTCGAGGTTGCTGAAACATTATTCGTAGTAAATAACTGTAGGTACTCTTGAATACAGTTGTTAATAGGCCTACTTACTGTGGGGTAGAAGGATACGGTAGTCTTGTTGTATGTCGTCGTTATTACAGTAGCCTAGCCTACATTTAACATTACCTGATTTTTGCAATCCTTTTCGTTTGTTATCTATTAGAGGTATTCAGTATATATATATATATATATATATATATATATATATATATATATATATATATATATAAAGAAAATGTGTTATGTGGACATGTGTCCGGAAACGCTTACTTTCTATGTTAGAGCTCATTTTATTACTTCTCTTCAAATCACATTAATCATGGAATGGAAACACACAGCAACAGAACGTACCAGCGTGACTTCAAACATTTTTTTACAGGAAATGTTCAAAATGTCCTCCGTTAGCGAGGATACATACATCCACCCTCCGTCGCATGGAATCCCTGATGCGCTGATGCAGCCCTGGAGAATGACGTATTGTATCGCAGCCGTCCACAATACGAGCACGAAGAGTCTCTACATTTGGTACCGGGGTTGTGTAGGCAAGAGCTTTCAAATGCCCCCATAAATGAAAGTCAAGAGGGTTGAGGTCAGGAGAGCGTGGAGGCCATGGAATTGGTCCGCCTCTACCAATCCATCGGTCACCGAATTTGTTGTTGAGAAGCGTACGAACACATCGACTGACATGTGCAGGAGCTCCATCGTGCATGAAGCACGTAGAGTATCCCGTATGAAATCATGGCGGTGAATCGAGGAAGTACAGTACATGCTGACGAAACTAAAATGAGCTCTAACATGGAAATTCAGCGTTTCCGGAGACATGTCCACATAACATCTTTTCTTTATTTGTGTGTGAGGAATGTTACCTGAAAGTTTGGCCGTACCTTTTTGTAACACCCTGTATATGAAAGCCGTAAGCAGTTGTGTGATGTCCTTAGGTTAGTTAGGTTTAAGTAGTTCTAAGTTCTAGGGGACTGATGACCATAGATGTTAAGTCCCTTAGTGCTCAGAGCCATTTGAACCATTTTGAACGTAAGCAGTTGTTTACTTGTGACATGCAAAAAGTTTGAAGACGTGACAAGAAGTACCAATACGTCTCACACTTTTTGCATGTCACAAGTGAACAACTGCTTACGACTTTCATTCATCTGACGTAATACAGGTACGTTAAATCTTTAGCGTTATGCACTTCCGATACAAAACAAATGCTATACACTACATTTTTTTATTTACGTTACTTTCATTGCAATATGTCTAGTAAACGAGCTTTAAAGGAGATAAATGCAGGTAACGAATAATTTTTACAGCCACTGTATCAAATTTTCCTGTGCTGTACGTAGAAGGCTACTATGAGTATATTATAGCTGTAAAGAAAGGCATTTAACGAATGATTTCGCCATGTTGTCTTGTGCTTTTGATTCGGTGAGTGTGTACTCCACTACTGGCCATTCGAGAGTCCCGCCCGCAGTTTGGCAGAAAAATGGCCGCCGTTTCGTCCGGATGGCCACTCTCTCCCTGTACAGGCTCTCTATGCCGAACGAACCAGAGGAGACACCTATCGCCAGTTCGCTGAAGCTCGTAGGCGCTGGTGGGGGAAGCGACAACGTGCGAGTAGAACGCTTTCCAACATACAGTACATTGCTTCTGCGCCATGTTGGCATGGCAGCGTGCAGGTAGGGTGTTCCCATATGTGGTGGTGGGTGCGATGCATGTGTAAGAAGTTCGTGCCAGCGGAAACCCTGTGTAATGAATGTCTGGGATTTCTCTTCTGGACAAGGTGGAGAGAGAACGACGTGTTAATCCCCAGACGAAGTTCCGAGAGCTTCCGAACAAAGAGTCCTTCCCGGGAGGATATGTTTATCTGTCTGCTCACTGAATTCTCCGTGCGTATTGACGAATACACTTTAACTGTGGGTGGGAGCTGGTGATAGTGCTTGGAGATCACAGAATGGAGAAAATTTAGACCATTCTCCTGTGATTGAACTGTACATCTACATCTACATGGATACTCTGCAAATCACATTTAAATGCCTGGCAGAGGGTTCATCGAACCACCTATACAATTCTTTATTATTTCAATCTCGTATAGCGCGCGGAAAGAATGAACACCTATATCCTTCCGTACGAGCTCTGATTTCACTTATTTTATCGTGGTGATCGTTCCTCCCTATGTAGGTCGGTGTTAACAAAATATTTTCTCATTAGGAGGAGAAAGTTGGTGATTGCAATTTCGTGAGAAGATTCCGTCGCAACGAAAAACGCCTTTCTTTTAATGATTTCCAACCCAAATCCTGTATCATTTCTGTGACTCTCTTTCCCATATTTCGCGATAGTACAGAACGTGCTGCCTTTCTTTGAACTTTTTTGATGTACTCCGTCAGTCCCACCTGGTAAGGATCCCACACTGCGCAGCAGTATTCTAAAACAGGACGGACAAGCGTAGTGTAGGCAGTCTTCTTAGATCTGTTACATTTCCTAAGTGTCCTGCCAATAAAATGCAGTCTTTAACCAGCCTTCCCCACAACATTTTCTGTGTGTTCCTTCCAATTTAAGTTGTTCGTAATTGTAATACCTAGGTATTTAGTTGAATTTACGGCCTTTATATTAGACTGATTTATCGTGTAACCGAAGTTTAATGAGTTCCTTCTAGCACTCATGTGGATGACCTCACACTTTTCGTTATTTAGGGTCAACTGCCACTTTTCGCACCATTCAGATATTTTTTCTAAATCGTTTTGCACCTTGTTTTGATCTTCTGATGACTTTATTAGTCGATAAACGACTGCGTCATCTGCAAACAACCGAAGACGGCTGCTCAGATTGTCTCTCAAATCGTTTATATAGATAAAGAACAGCAAAGGGCCTATAGCACTACCTTGGGGAACGCCAGAAATCACTTCTGTTTTACACGATGAGTTTCCGTCAGTTACTATGAACTGTGACCTCTCTGACAGGAAATCACAAATCCAGTCAGATAACTGAGGCGATATTCCATAAGCACGTAATTTTACTACGAGCCGCTTGTGTGGTACAGTGTCAAAAGCCTTCCGGAAATCCAGATATACGGAATCGATCTGAAATTCCTTGTCAATAGCACTATACACTTCATGTGAATAAAGAGCTAGTTGTGTTTCACAGGTACGATGTTTTCTAAACCCATGTTGACACTGTGTCAATAGACAGTTTTCTTCGAGGTAATTCATAAAGATCGAACACAACATATGTTCCAAAATCCTGCTACATATCGACGTTAACGATATGGGCCTGTAATTTAGTGGATTACTCTTACTACCTTTCTTGAATATTAGAGTGACCTGTGCAACTTCCCAGTCTTTAGGTACGCATCTTTCGTCGAGCGAACGGTTGTATATGATTGGTAAATATGGAGCTAATGCATCAGCATACTCCGAAAGGAACCTAATTGGTACACAGTCTGGACCAGAAGACTTGCTTTTATTAAGTGATTTAAGTTGCTTGACTGCTCCGAGGATATTTAGTTCTACGTTACACAGGTTTCCTCTGAGGTGTGATGCGCGCCAGAAATGCTATGCTTTGGCGTGGACAGTTTTGGTCTGATTTTTTGCTGCGGCAGCTCAGGCTTAATTTGACTTAGGCAATGACGGAGGTGAAGTTGTCGGGACACAGTTCCACTCTATGCACCAGCCACGGTAAGACCGCTAAAGCAGTGCGCACATGCGAATTAGGTAGACGCTTCAGTGAAGTACGGACCATGTCATATCCTGAACAGCTTCGACTCGTGTTTCAAACGCACCACCCGCGCGGAGTGGCCGCGAGGTTTGAGGCGCCATGACACGGTTTGCGCGGCCCCTTCCGCCGGAGGCTGGAGTCCTCCCTGGGGCATGGGTGGGTATGTTGTTCTTAGCATAAGTTAGTTTAAGTAGTGTGTAAGTCTAGGGACCGGTTACCTCAGCAGTTTGGTTCCTTATGAATTCACACACATTTAAACAGTTTTTTCAAACGCACTGGGCGCCTCACGCACTTTCTCGCTTTCCCCAGACGTTTCTTTCTCTGGTATCACGCGCATCTTCGTGCACAGATATCACTCAAGTCTACGAACCGCCGTTTAGGTTAGATCACCAGAAATTTATTTTGCTGATGATGATTTTCTCTTTTCTCTCTCGATTAGATAATTCAGTTGTGTGCTCGCTCTTTCCTACAGTCTTCCTTTTATTATTGCACTATCTGACCAACTCGACAGCGCCTGGGTATCTATTCATTTTCTCAATTTTCTACTGAAACGAAAAAGAAAAGTATAGCCAAGGGCGTGAATGACACGCGCACTGAGATTTTCATACAAACTTGATTATACAGGGTGGTCCATTGATAGTGACCGGGCCAAATATCTCACGAAATGAGCGTCAAACGAAAAAACTACAAAGAACGGAACTCGTCTAGCTCGAAGGGGGAAACCAGATGGCGCTATGGTTGGCCCGCTAAGTGGCACTGCCATAGGTCAAACGGATATCAATTGCGGTTTTTTTAAATAGGAACCCCCATTTTTATTACATATTCGTGTAGTACGTAAAGAAATATGAATGTTTTAGTTGGACCACTTTTTCGCTTTTTGATAGATGGCGCTGTAATAGTCACAAACGTGTAAGTACGTGGTATTACGTAGCATTCCGCCAGTGCGGACAGTATTTGCTTCGTGATACATTACCCTGTTAAAATGGACAGTTTACCAATTGCGGAAAAGGTTGATGTCGTGTTGATGTATGGCTATTGTGATCAAAATGCCCAACGGGCTGTGTATGCTGCTCCGTATCCTGGTTGACATCATCCAAGTGTCCGGACCGTTCGCCGGATAGTTACGTTGTTTAAGAAAACAGGAAGTGTTCAGCCACATGTGAAACGTCAACCACGACCTGCAAAAAATGCTCAAGTAGGTGTTTTAGCTGTTGTCGCGGCTAATCCGCACATCAGTAGCAGACAAATTGCGCGAGAATCGGGAATCTCAAAAACGTCGGTATTGAGAATGCTACATCAACATCGATTACACACGTACCATATTTCTATGCACCAGGACTTGCATGGCGACGACTTTGAACATCGTGTACAGTTCTGTCACTGGGCACAAGAGAAATTACGGGACGATGACAGATTTTTTGCACGGGTTCTATTTAGCGACGAAGCGTCATTCACCAACAGTGGTACCCTAAACCGGCTAATATGCACTATTGGGCAACGGAAAATCCACTATGGCTGCGACAAGTGGAACATCAGCGACCTTGACGGGTTAATGTATTGTGCAGCATTATGGGAGGAAGGAAATTGGCCCCCATTTTATCGATGGCGACCTAAATGGTGCAATGTATGCCGATTTCCTACGTAATGTTCTACCGATGTTACTACAAGATGTATCACTGCATGACAGAATGGCGATGTTGTTCCAACGTGATGATGTCCGGCACATAGCTCGCGTGCGGTTGAAGCGGTATTGAATAGCATGTTTCCTGACAGGTGGATTGGTCATCGAAGCACCATACATACCATGGCCCGTACGGTCATCCGATGACGTCCCCGGATTTCTTTCTGTTGGGAAAGTTGAAGGATATTTGCTATTGTGATCCACCGACAACATGCGTCAGCGCATTGTCAATGCATGTGCGAACATTACGCAAGGCGAACTACTCGCTGTTGAGAGGAATGTCGTTGCACGTACTGCCAAATGCATTGAGGTTGACGGACATCATTTTGAGCATTTATTGCGTTAATGTGGTATTTACAGGTAATCTCGCTGTAACTGCATGCGTTCTCAGAATTAAGTTCACAAAGGTACGTGTACCACACTGGAACAACTGAATTAAAATGTTCAAGCGTACCTACGTTCTGTATTTTAATTTAAAAAGCCTAGCCGGCCGCGGTGGTCTAGCGGTTCTAGGCGCTCAGTCCGGAACCGCGCGACTGATACGGTCGCAGGTTCGAATCCTGCCTCGGGCATGGATGTGTGTGATGTCCTTAGGTTAGTTAGGTTTAAGTAGTTCTAAGTTCTAGGGGACTGATGACCACAGATGTTAAGTCCCATAGTGCTCAGAGCCATTTGAACCAATTTTGTTTTTAAAAATCTATCTGTTACCAACTGTTCGTCTAAAATTGTGAGTCATATGTTTGTGACTATTACAGCGCCATCCATCACAAAGCGAAAATAGTGGTCCAACTAAAACATTCATATTTCTTTACGTTCTACACGAATATCTAATAAAAATTGGGCTTCCTATTTTTTAAAAAAAACGCAGTTGATATCCGTTTGACCTATGGAAGCGCCATGTAGCGTGCCAACCATAGCACCATCTGGTTTCCCCCTTCAAGCTAGGCAAGTTTCGCTCTTTGTAGTTTTTTCATTTCATGCTTATTTCGTGAGATATTTGGCCCGGTCACGATCAATGGACCACCCTGTATATATAATCCAATATTCCCCCTTTAGGAGAGCGATTGAACTTGAATGCACGATTTTATTTTTGGATGTTTTCCCCCTTCTTCTTCATCCTCTCGGAACGTTTTCTCTTCCGTTCGTCTGTCCAGTTTTTACCAGGTTGTCGCGTTGTTCTTTGCTCGAAGATCACATCCGTGATTTTACTCCGTTACTCATTGCAGTCTGTGTTGATCTGTTGCATGTCCCTCTGGCCTCCTTTAGCTACTCCGTCCTGCAAGTACTCTTTGTTATGATGTCGAGTAGTTTCTGTGCTGTTCTGGTGTTCTCCATCCTGTAGATATGTGTGTAAAGCTTTGCTCGGCGTTTCCTCACTTCTTTGGTTATTGTGTTGGGCTTTTGATAGAGTTAGTTCTGATGTCTCTTCATCCAAATGCCGTTTTTATTGATTGCTCCGTAAATCTTCTTAAGAGTTTTTCATTCCTATTTTTCTATTTCTCTCATTTTGGAGTGACATCCAATTACCGTTGTTACAGCGGCGTATGTTGCTTCTGGAAGAATCACAGTTTTGCAGTGTCTCTATTTTGCGTCTGTCGAAACGCATTTCTTGTTGTAGTAGGTCCATGTTAGTTTATATGCCTTTTGCAGCTTGCTGATCCTTTGTTCATTGGTGATTCTGTTTAGTCATGATGACTGTATAATTTCGACAAGATAGTTAAAATGGCTGACTTATGTGATGTTTCCGTGTTTCGTGATTAGGGGGGATTTATTATCTGGTCGTATTTCCGTGTACTGTGTTTTTCCATACGAAATTTACAATCCAGTTTTCTGGCGTTGACATACGTCAACGGGGACAGATGAAAATGTGTGCCCCGACAGGGACTCGAACTCGGGATCTCCTGCTTACATGGCAGACGCTCTATCCATCTGGGCCACCGAGGACACAGAGGATAGCGCGACTGCAGGGATTTATCTCTGGCATGCCTCCCGCGACACTCACATTCTCAACGTATTGTCCCGCACTACATTCGTAGTGCCCCCGCCCATTATGCTCATTACTCGTACCGCGTTGCCGATTCCCGTAAGAGTTCGGGCACTGTTTGTGCATTCGCACAGAAGAAGATTGTCAAGTGGCCGGTGAGCCTTAACTACACACACACACACACACACACACACACACACACACACACACACACACACACACACTAAGGTGGTATCTGTTCTTTCGGACATGTCCGAAGTGTTTGTTCTATGATTTTCCTGGTCTTTCAGTCGATTCCGAATTCTTCCATGGCTTTCGCGGTCTATTGAGTCATAAGCTTTCCTGTATTCGATAAATTTAATTACTGTATTCCTGCATTTTCTCATTTGTAATATCGCCTTTAGGCTCCAGATCTTTTCTGAATCCGGCCTGGTATTCACCAAGTAGTGGATTCGCCTGGTGTTCTGTTCTGTTCTGTTTAGAAGTGCTTTGGAGAGAATTTTGTACGGCACTAGGAGCTGGGAGATTCCTCTGTAGTTGTTAATGTCGGTCTTGTCACCCTTTTTTATGTAACGGGTGGATCAGAGCGCATTTCCTGTCTTCCGGTATTTCCTCCGTCTCCCACATGTCTGAGGTTAGGTGATGAAGTTTCTGTGCCAGTGTAGGATCGTCCAGTTTCCAGAATTCTGCGATAATCCCATCTTCTCCTGGTGCTTTGTTGTTCCTGAGCTGCTTGATTATCGCCGGAATTTCTGCGAGATCTGGGGGCTTTTGAGTCCTGGTGTGTGACTATCGGGTGTGTGAAGTCAAGTTTTTCCTGTGGTGGTTCACGGTTAGGAAGGGAGCAGAAATATTGGGCTAATATTTTACCGCAGGTAGCCTTACCCCTATAGCTTACTTGTAGGTTCTGTCCAATATATTTTTATGCGTACTCCGGGCCGCATTCTGAACCACCACATTTATTATTCTTATGGTTTTAACTGCCCATTTTTTTATGTTGGGCACCTAGTACGGTTAAGACTTTTAAAAAAATATACATAAGGAATTGTTTATCAAAGTTGAGCACCCCCCACTCTTCACACCTTCTACACGTCATCCGGCCTCTGGCGATTCTCGCGCCACTGCGTGAGCGCTTTCCGGGTTTCTGCCGGGCAGGCCGTGTCCGCTGCCGCGGCGCTTCTCTCAACTTGCACGGTAAGTTCTGATACGTTTACATGGCCCTAATTCCGCTGTTCGTTCACGCTGATGTTCTACAGTTCGTCGTTCGTGTTTAGGGGAGTTTTATCAAGATCGTATTTTATTTTTATTTTTTAAGTCCTTTTAAAAAAGATTTTTAAATTTTAACTACCGCTTTCACCAGATGACGGTACATTGGACGTGAATGGTGGGGAGTGGCTACAGGGTAACGTTCAAGGTTACTATGTTATAAATAGCGTATGTGAGTACTTTCTTGTTTCATTCAAAAAAACTGGCTATTTAAGTTCAATTTACACCTGGGAATTGGGGGATCGAATAGTTTATATGAGCTCTTATTATATTATTTTTTGTACAGATTGGCTGAGGTCATTGCTTCTTGGCGAATTTCATGATTCTATGTCAACGGGAAGCACCCTGTGGTTGATGGTTGCGTTTTCGTGTGTTGAACTATATGACACAAATGGCCATAACTTTTTACTGAAGGGACTTGGAAGCTTAAAATTTTTACACCTCCTACGGTCTATAGACAATATGTGACTTAAGTTTGAACTAATACGTCTACCTCTACCGGGGAAAAAGGGTTCTTAACAGTCTGACAGACAGGCGGACAACGAAGAGGTTATATATGTGTTCCGCTTTTACAGACAGAGGCATGGAACCCTAAATTGAACTGTGTTTGTAGTGAAATATCGAAAAAAATTTCATTTCCATGTATTCGTGAAAACACCTTTGAAAGTATGAAACAGTCATACAGTATCCGATCTAAACCGGCCGCGGCAAGGTCGAATGAACGGGAAGGTCGGATAATACGGAAAACAATACAAAAAAAACACAAAAATCAAAGTAGGCCAAATGAGTTAAACATTTAATGCAATACAAATCAGATTAGACTGAATAGATATTTACTGTGTGAAGAAGTTAGTAACTGTCTTTTGTTTGCTTGCTGTTTGCCGTTTTATTGCCGCTAAATCACTTAGTCTCTTAAGAAATAAAACCTCCGTAGACGATGTTTCCTCCAGTTGCCCTACATATTTTAAAGTAGTTTCTGAGGCCTTGTGTCCGTTGTGAGAAATCTTGGGCGCACTTTCCTCCACTACATCCGCTTTTTCGTTTACCATGTTGATTATTTCTTCATCTGTCACTTCAAATTCTTCATCTTGGACAATCCCTTCATTTATGTCATCTTCTGTGGCGTCAGCACATCCCGGAACTTTTCGTAACAATGCAAGCAGGGTAGTATTTTCTGGTTCGGTCTGCTGCTGTAGATTTTCATCTGGACAATTTTCTTGATATTCCTGTAGTAAAATCTTCCAGGATTTTGCAGTTGTATTTTCTCCAACACTCTCCCCAGATTGGGCCACGTCATAAGCTATGTCTTTCAAATTAATACGGCGCAACTGCTCTAGCATGTCTTCTCCCTTGTCCATAGCATTAATTAAAGAGGGAAGCAATTTTCTGCGGTAGTTTCTTTTCAGTGTCTCTAAGATCCCTTGGTCCATAGGCTGACATAAGGATGTGACATTTGGAGGCAAAAACATGGCCTTTATATCTTGATCTTGAAGTCCATCTTCATTAGGTTGACAAGTGGCATTGTCTAGAAGCAACAGTGCTTTGTGGGGCAAGTTGTTGGCTTTCAAAAACTTTACAGTTTGTGACACGAACTCGTTAAAGAACCATACTTTAAAAATGTCTGAGCTCATCCAAGCATATTTTTGGTTGTAAGATTTCACCGGTAAAGCATTTTTAGATACATTTTTAAATGCTCTCGGTTTTTTGGCTTACCTATCATAGACAGTTTCATTTTCAAATTTGCTGTGGCGTTACTGCATGCAAGAATTGTCACTTACTCTTTGCTACGTTTGTAGCCTGGCGCTGCCTTTTCGGCCTTTATCGGTAATGTTTTTTCCGATAACATTTTGTAATTGAAACCAGTCGGAAGTTTATTCCTAAACAATTGAACAGCTTCAAAATTTGCTGGAAGCTTTTCACCACAGACATTAAGTTGCCGAATTCCATATCTTTTTTTCCATCTATCGAGCCAGCCTACACTAGCTGCGAAATCAGGTTCACATTCGTTTAGTTCGTTACGAAACTTTAAGGCTTTTTCCTGCAAAATAGATCCCGACATTGGGTACACCTTTATGTTGAGTAAACCATAGGGACAAAGCTTCGCTTACTTTTTCATAATCACATTTTTTTCATGGTTTTCCGATCTTCCAAAACAGCCGAGGTTGCTCGCTGAGAACACCACTTCTCAATTTCGTTGCGGTTCCTTTTCCAGTCTCCAGCTGTTGTTTCCCCGACGTTATAAACTTGCGCCACTTTTAATAAAGTTTCACCATTGTCTATTCTTTTCAAAGCTTTAAGTTTTTCTTCCATTGAAACGACCACCCTTTTCCGTTCATCAACACAAATTTTTACAATAAGCAAAGTGCAACACGTCCACTCCACTACAGATCTAAGTTAGCACTGAGGAGTAGACTTGGCCACTGTTTCTATGTTTCGATACAGTGTATCGATACGTGGAACTGTTTCAGTGTTTCGGAACGGCTGTGGTTCACTGTTTCGAAACAGTGGTGTTTCATTCCGCCCCTGTCTCGGAAAACCGGACCAGATTCGATCTCGAGCCAGACACAGAAACTGTATCGTTGTTTCAAAATAAGGCTGTTTCAGTCCACCTGTGCTTGGAACGGACTGATTGTATCGAAACAGTGATGTTTCATTCCGCTCTGTGTCGGACGAGATTCGGGCTCGGCACAGGTACTGAAACACAACATACCACTTCGTGATACACTTTCAAGAGTGTCGAAATCGTTTTGTTAAGCAATAGCATGAAGCTTAAGATATCCGAAAATACAGCTTCGTTTCTAGGTGACTGTCCTGTTCCGAAATGGCGTAACATTTGCTTTATAAACATTAACCAAACAATAAAACAACGCATACTATTCACATTCAAAATAATAAATATGTGAAAATCATTCAGTTAAATTACACTTTTTTTTATAACATGCGTTTGTCTGTTCAAGTACAGTAATCATATTAAGAAACGCAAGTAAGCCTAGAACATTTTGAATAAAAAAAAGGCGTAGAGTGACAGTTATTATACATACACATAAATTTAATGTAGGTATAATTGCAAGCAATCTGTTGGACATATCACTGATAGTGTAATGATGAACGGGAAGGGCTGGGGAGCATGGTGAATTTATAGTAACGGTTCGAAACACCTTGAAAGACAAGATTTTTCTCTTATATTTTGTTATTTATTCGAATTATTTGGCATTATTTGTGAGTCTATAGTCACTGTGCCTATTATCCACAATGATTCCCTTTGTGTGCATGGGAATTAGCAGGATGGGTATATTCCCATACTAGCGGAATGTGGGAATCCCAGTACCATATCCGTTGTTTCTGCAGTTCGCTCCCACTTCCAGTTTCGTTCGTGATGGTTCTTCTGTCTTCAGCTATGGCTGTCCTCAGCCAACTGAAAAGTATGAAAGTCACACGACACGAAAGCAGCGCATTTGCTGCATGAAATACGAAACTGCCAAGACGCCTAAGTGATAGTTTCATACTTTCTGCGATATGATTAGCGGTCTCGCACCTCATTTGTGTTTATGTGGACATACTTATACAGTAGACATTCAAGATGATAAAATGTCTAGGTTTATTAGATTACAAAACACAAACTGTTTCACTGTTTCGAAACAGCGTATCGAAACATTACATTGTACTGTTTCATTTGTTTGGAAACAGTTACGTGTTTGTTTACCCGTCTCTACTGAGGAGTAGCAGAAGGCGACAATGAACAACACGTTAGTCACTGACCTGTCGCCGGCTGGCGCGCGGCCGGCGCGGTGAAAAGGGTCGGCAACACAGGAGGTCGCATAACCGAACATCCGATTATCGAGACTCTACTGTACTAAGAAATATGCATGACGTACAAAGGTTAAGTACAGTATCCCGAACAGTTTCTGTACATTGGGCGCAGCTGCTTGCGTGTCTATAACGTGATTTTGTAAACGTCTCTGTGCCGACGCCTCTTCAAAGCTCTATGGGAAGTTGCTGTTCTCGCCTACAGCCGTTTGCGCTGCGCAGTTGGAATGTGAAAAGGATTTCCTTGACTCGACTGTTCCAGTGCATTAGGACTAAAAATAAATTTATTAAAACTCCATGCTGATGCGGCAATTTTTCGCGCACCTCAGTGTTTGTAACGTCATATATCCTGAACTATGTGTGGTACCGTGACGTACTTTTGTAGGTGCATTTAGCGCTATAAATGAGTACCGCCTGCGAAATTTATTGCGAATAAAATTAGTAGCACAGAAATAATAAATTTAAACGTCATACATAATGCACCAGTTCTTCACACATATCATTGTTTATGATGGACCTTGCCGTTGGTGGGTAGGCTTGCGTGCCTCAGCGATACAGATAGCCGTACCGTAGGTGCAACCACAACGGAGGGGTATCTGTTTCGAGGCCAGACAAACGTGTGGTTCCTGAAGAGGGGCAGCAGCCTTTTCAGTAGTTGCATGAGCAACAGTCTCGATGATTGACTGATCTGGCCTTGTAACACTGACCAAAACAGCCTTGCTGTGCTGGTACTGCGAACGGCTGAAAGCAAGGGGGGAAACTACGGCCGTAATTTTTCCCGAGGGCATGCAGCTTTACTGTATGATTAAATGATGATGGCGTCCTCTTGGGTAAAATATTCCGGAGGTAAAGTAGTCCCCCATTCGCATCTCCGGGCGGGGACTACTCAAGAGGACGTCGTTATCAGGAGAAAGAAAACTGGTGTTCTACGGATCGGAGCGTGGAATGTCAGATTCCTTAATTGAGCAGGTGGGTTGGAAAATTTAAAAAGGGAAATGAATAGTTTAAAGTTAGATATAGTGGGAATTAGTGAAGTTCGGTGGCAGCAGGAACTTGACATTTGGTCAGGTCAATACAGGGTTATAAATACAAAATCAAATAGGGGTAATGCAAGAGTCGGTTTAATAATAAATAAAAAAATAGGAGTGCGGGTAAGCTACTACAAACAGCATAGTGAACGCATTATTGTGGCCAAGATAGACACGAAGCCCACGCCTACTACAGCAGTACAAGTTTATATACCAACTAGCTCTGCAGATGACGAAGTAATTGAAGAAATGTATCATGAAATAAAAGAAATTATTCAGATAGCGAAGGGAGACGAAAATTTAATAGTCATGGGTGACTCGAATTCGGTAGTAGGAAAAGGGAGAGAAGGAAACGTAGTAGGTGAATATGGATTGGGGTTAAGAAATGAAAGAGTAAGCCGCCTGGTAGAATTTTGCACAGAGCACAACTTAATCATAGCTAACACTTGGTTCAAGAATCATAAAAGAAGGTTGTATACATGGAAGAACCCTGGAGATGCTGAAAGGTTTCAGATAGATTACATAATGGTAAGATAGAGATTTAGGAACCAAGTTTTAAATTGTAAGACATTTCCAGGGGCAGATGTGGACTCTGATCACAATCTATTGGTTATGAACTGTAGATTAAAACTGAAGAAACTGCAAAAAGGTGAGAATTTAAGGAGATGGGACCTGGATAAACTGAAAGAACCAGAGGTTGTACAGAGTTTCAGTGAGAGCATAAGGGAACAATTGACAGGAATTGGGGAAAGAAGTACAGTAGAAGAAGAATGGGTAGCTTTGAGAGATGAAATAGTGAAGGCAGCAGAGGACCTAGTAGGTAAAAAGACGAGGGCTAGTACAAATCCTTGGGTAACAGAAGAAATAATGAATTTAATTGATGAAAGGAGAAAATATAAAAATGCGGTAAACGAAGCAGGCAAAAAGGAATACAAACGTCTCAAAAACAAGATCGACAGGAAGTGCAAAATGGCTAAGCAGGGATGGCTAGAGGACAAATGTAAGGATGTAGAGGGTTATCTCACTAGGGGTAAGATAGATACTGCCTACAGGAAAATTAAAGAGACCTTTGGAGAGAAGAGAACCACTTGTATGAATATCAAGAGCTCAGATGGCAACCCAGTTCTAAGCAAAGAAGGGAAAGGAGAAAGGTGGAAGGAGTATATAGAGCGCCTATACAAGGGCAATGTACTTGAGGACTATATTATGGAAATGGAAGAGGATGTAGATGAAGACGAAATGGGAGATAAGATACTGCGTGAAGAGTTTGACAGAGCACTGTAAGACCTGAGTCGAAACAAGGCCCCGGGAGTAGACAACATTCCATTAGAACTACTGGCGGCCTTGGGAGAGCCAGTCCTGACAAAACTCTACCACCTGGTGAACAAGATGTATGAGACAGGCGAAATACCCTCCAAGAAGAATATAATAATCCCGATCCCAAAAAAAGCAGGTGCTGACAGATGTGAAAATTACCGAACAATCAGTTTAATAAATCACGGATGCAAAATACTAACGCGAATTCTTTACAGACTAATGGAAAAACTGGTAGAAGCCGATCTCGGGGAAGATCTGTTTGGATTCCATAGAAATGTTGGAACACGTGAGGCAATACTGACCCTACGACTTATCTTAGAAGCTAGATTAAGGAAAGGCAAACCTACGTTTCTAGCATTTGTAGACTTAGAGAAAGCTTTTGACAATGTTGACTGGAATACTCTCTTTCAAATTCTGAAGGTGGCAGGGGTAAAATACAGGGAGCGAAAGGCTATTTACAATTTGTACAGAAACCAGATGGCAGTTGTAAGAGTCGAGGGACATGAAAGGGAAGCAGTGGTTGGGAAGGGACTGAGACAGGGTTGAAGCCTCTCCCCGATGTTATTCAATATGTATATTGAGCAAGTAGTAAAGGAAACAAAAGAAAAATTCGGAGTAGGTATTAAAATCCATGGAGAAGAAATAAAAACTTCGAGGTTCGCCGATGACATTGTAATTCTGTCAGAGACAGCTAAGGACTTGGAAGAGCAGTTGAACGGAATGGACTGTGTCATGAAAGGAGGGTATAACATGAACATCAACTAAAGCAAAACGAGAATAATGGAACGCAGTCGAATTAAATCAGGTGATGCTGAGGGAATTAGATTAGGAAATGAGACACTTAAAGTAGTAAAGGAGTTTTGCTATTTGGGGAGCAAAATAACTGATGATTGTCGAAGTAGGGAGGATATAAAATGTAGACTGGCAATGGCAAGGAAAGCGTTTCTGAAGAAGAGAAATTTGTTAACATCGAGTATTGATTTAAGTGTCAGGAAGTCGTTTCTGAAAGTATTTGTATGGAGCGTAGCCATGTATGGAAGTGAAACATGGACGATAACTAGTTTGGACAAGAAGAGAATAGAAGCTTTCGAAATGTGGTGCTACAGAAGAATGCTGAATATTAGATGGGTAGATCACATAACTAATGAGGAGGTATTGAATAGAATTGGGGAGAAGAGGAGTTTGTGGCACAGCTTGACAAGAAGAAGGGACCGGTCGGTAGGACATGTTCTGAGGCATCAATGGATCACAAATTTAGCATTGGAGGGCAGCGTGGAGGGTAAAAATCGTTGAGGGAGACCAAGAGATGAATACACTAAGCAGATTCAGAAGGATGTAGGTTTCAGTAGGTACTGGGAGATGAAGAAGCTTGCACAGGATATAGTAGCATGGTGAGCTGCATCAAACGAGTCCCAAGACTGAAGACCACAACAACAACAACAACAACAATAACAAGGAACGACAGAAAACAGATAAAGTTACTTGGTCTTTTGCATGAAATCAAAGCAGTTTGTTAATCTGCAATTAGATCCATATCCACTTGTGCTTCTCATTAATTCCTTTTTTATATGAATAAATCTTGCATTTATGAATTCATTATCTTTAATTTCGTTGTCAATAGTTTTCCATTTTACTTTACATATTATATGCCCATGTACTTCTACCATAAACATTAAGCAAGGCAGGATTTTATTATACATTATGTTATGGAATCAAAGACGCTGCTTTGTTTGATTATATTATGTGGTGTGCGTACTGTAAGACCTTCGGTACACACACCATCAAATTATTTGACTTGTTGCTCTGGCGAAGTAGGGGAGTGTCAGCAATATGTCTCGTGGTCTTATCGTGGCGTGTTTATCTTCTGCCGTTAGGTCAGACGATTGAAATGCCACTTGCGCGCTTAGAGTAGCAGATTGACAGTGATCAACTTTAAACAGAACTTGATTAATTTTCACACACATTTATTAAAATAATAAAAAGGATAGACATTACGTAACTTGATTCTGGATGCTGTTAACAATTGACAATCTGAAGTTCCTTTGGACTTGGTACGTTAATCTTATTCTCACATATCTCTGATACTTGACAAAGTGACTATACATTTATCTTCATGGCTATGTACAGGAATATGATAATCTTCTGAGGTGCAGACTGAAACTTGACTATAGACTAGTACAGACAAATGCAGACTGACTGATCGGAGGTCTGTACACTCGTTATAATACCTCGCGCGTTCATGTGTCACTGCGCGAGTGTGATCCGCGAGGAGAAAAGTTTCTAAGTTAGCAGCAATCTCATTGGCTGCGTTACATATTAATACGCGGATCGGCGGAAGCAGAATTGGCTCCTGAAAATCATGGCTCCTGAAAATCAATCCTTCCAAGAACCAGGCAATCATCGTAGGTCGTACCACTCGCTCCTTCCGGCTCCTGGATTTCTCCCTTACTGTCTGCGCCCGTCCTGTCGGCCTCACCCCCACCCTCACCTACCTTGGCCTCACCATTAACCGTCACCTCACCTGGATCCCTCATCTCCGCTCCATCCAATCCAAAGCCCACAACCGCCTCCGACTCCTCAAACTCCTCTCTGACCGGACATGGGGGTTGCACCCCTCTATCATCCTCCACACCTACAACTCCTTAATCCGTCCCATCCTCTGTTATGCCAGTCCTGCCTGGATATCTGCCCCCCCCCCCCCCCCCAAATTCTGTAAGTCCCTCCAGATCCTTGAGCATCATGCACTCCGCCTCGCCTTTCGTATATGCCTCCTATCCCCCATGCGGATCCTCTATGACCTCATTCCTTTTCCCCATCTGCTCCTATTCCTCGAACATATCCGCATCCTCTACACCTCCCGCCGCCTTGAACTCCCTCATCCCCTGGTTGCTCCTCTCCTCTCCCATCCCTGCCCCCTGCCACGTCTTCACTGTTGTGTCCCCCCTACCCTCCATCTCTACATTCTTCATCTCCTTTCCCAAGGTGGCTTCCATCAACTCCCCCTCCCACATGATACCCTTTCTCCATTTATCCCTCCTATCAACTCTGATCCTCAGTCCCCCTCCTTTCCTCTGTCCTTTTCCCGGGCTCCCTCTCCCCCCTTCCATCTTCTTTTTTCCCCACCTCCCCTCTCTCTGCCCCCTTCTCTCCCCCAAGTCCTTTTGCATTTCCCTCCTCTGCCTCCTCTCATTCCCTCTGGCATCTGCCCTGCCCCTCCCCCCCTTTATTAGTCCTCTCCCTCCTTGGTTCCCCCCCCCCTTTTCGTTTTTTTCCCTCCCTCCTTGTTTTTCCCCCTCCTTCAGGTCCCCCCCCCCCCCATCTGCCTTTGGCTCGGGAGTGTCGTCTTTGTGCCGCCCTTTTCGTGCAGTGTTTTACAGTGAGTTTTCCGTGTTGTGTTTTTTTGGGAAGTATTGCGAACAACGATCATACTGTCGCTGGGTGTGCTTTTCATCTCTTGCGAACAGAAACCAGACTGTCGCCGTGTTTTTTAATTGTGTGTGTACTATGTTACTAGTCTGATTCCTGTGTCTTTTATTAACATTGCCAACCCCTTTTGCTTTCTGTTTTAACTTTCCGCATTTTTCCTCCATTTTACACTTTATGTCACTGTTTTATCGCCTGTTTTTCTTGTTTCTTTTCTTCTTCCATTTTTTAAAATAAAAGTCTATAGGCTGTAGAGTAGCGTACTAAGCTGCTGCCAGCCTGCCCCCTTCGGGGGGAATTGAAAATCAATAAAGGAAAAAAAAAAGCGGAATTTGGTCCGTCTCTAAGACAGCGCCATCTCGTAGTGCGGAGACGGACGAGCGCTGCGCCTGCGCTGTTGTGCTTAGTGGGGTGCGCTCTAGTGGGAAAGTTGTGTACGCGCTGACTATGTGGAACTATGTACACAACATATTAGTTATTATGATAGCCCTATTTCGGCGTCATCGACATCTCCACGTTATCTGTGAAAAGTACAAAGTCTGATATAATATTTCATGTTTTTAAGTAGATCATTTAACCTATTATACAATTATCATTTGCTACGTACATCAGGTGGTCTTGATATCCGTATGACATCGATGTCTCAGGTGCTGTCACACTACAGTGTAAGTTTTCTCCTTTATTGCTGTTGGAGCCATAACAGATGTTACACTTTTGTTGGAGTATTTATTTTTATAGTTGTCGAATTCTGAAAGTTTCTTTCATAATGGCATTTCGTTACAGCCGTACTGGCAGTTAAGTCAGTGATGTTACATGGTTACAGGCTGTTTGCTTCTTTGATATTGTCTAGGTTGTATCTTTGTCCTTATCAGCTATATTATATTGCTTGCATGATATGCGATTATGTGGTTCTACCCTCAAATGTAACTTAATCCTACTGTGTTTTTCTTTATGGAAATGGTTATAGTAGATAGTGTTGTGGTACCGAGGTTTGTGACAATTTCAAGATGTTGTGGTAACATGATCTCTGATATGTTTGTAGATTTTGTTTTTCTACTCATCTCGCGTTTGGGACCATGGTATCAATTGCTTTTTGTGCTATGTTTGTGTTTCAAATCGATTTGTTCATGTAAAAATTTTTGAGGTGAATTTTGTGCTTGTGAATATACGAGGGCAGTTCAATAAGTAATGCAACACATTTTTTTTCTGAAACAGGGGTTGTTTTATTCAGCATTGAAATACACCAGGTTATTCCCCAATCTTTTAGCTACACAACACTATTTTTCAACGTAATCTCCATTCAATGCTACGGCCTTACGCCACCTTGAAATGATGGCCTGTATGCCTGCACGGTACCATTCCACTGGTCGATGTCGGAGCCAACGTCGTACTGCATCAATAACTTCTTCATCATCCGCGTAGTGCCTCCCACGGATTGCGTCCTTCATTGGGCCAAACATATGGAAATCCGACGGTGTGAGATCGGGGCTGTAGGGTGCATGAGGAAGAACAGTCCACTGAAGTTTTGTGAGCTCCTCTCGGGTGCGAAGACTTGTGTGAGGTCTTGCGTTGTCATGAAGAAGGAGAAGTTCGTTCAGATTTTTGTGCCTACGAACACGCTGAAGTCGTTTCTTCAATTTCTGAAGAGTAGCACAATACACTTCAGAGTTGATCGTTTGACCATGGGGAAGGACATCGAACAGAATAACCCCTTCAGCGTCCCAGAAGACTGTAACCATGACTTTAACGGCTGAGGGCATGGCTTTAAACTTTTTCTTGGTGGGGGAGTGGGTGTGGCGCCACTCCATTGATTGCCGTTTTGTTTCAGGTTCGAAGTGATGAACCCATGTTTCATCGCCTGTAACAATCTTTGACAAGAAATTGTCACCCTCAGCCAGATGACGAGCAAGCAATTCCTCACAGATGGTTCTCCTTTGCTCTTTATGGTGTTCGGTTAGACAACGAGGGACCCAGCGGGAACAAAGCTGTGAATATCCCGACTGGTGAACAATTGTGACAGCACTACCAACAGAGATGTCAAGTTGAGCACTGAGTGGTTTGATGGTGATCCGTCGATCATCTCGAACGAATGTGTTCGCACGCTCCGCCATTGCAGGAGTCACAGCTGTGCACGGCCGGCCCGCACACGGGAGATCAGACAGTCTTGCTTGACCTTGCGGTGATGATGACACACGCTTTGCCCAACGACTCACCGTGCTTTTGTCCACTGCCAGATCACCGTAGACATTCTGCAAGCGCCTATGAATATCTGAGATGCCCTGGTTTTCCGCCAAAAGAAACTCGATCACTGCCCGTTGTTTGCAATGCACATCCGTTACAGACGCCATTTTAACAGCTCTGTACAGCACTGCCACCTGTCGGAAGTCAATGAAACTATACGAGACGAAGCGGGAATGTTTGAAAATATTCCACAAGAAATGTCCGGTTTTTTCAACCAAAATTGGCCGAGAAAAAAAATGTGTTGCATTACTTATTGAACTGCCCTCGTACTTAGGTCTCCCCAAGAACACTCGTTAATGGTCCTTCTTGTGCAATGTGTAAAACCTCAACGAGCCGTTTCATATCGGCTGCTGTTATGTCGTTCTGTTTTCAAGTAGTGGAAGAAAGTTGATTGGTTACTGTCGCTATCTGTAACGTTTTCTAGCTATCAAAAATTGAAATGCCGTCCAGTTGACCTATATTTAATATGTCAGATACCTCACATTGAATTTTGTTTTCCTGGATTTGAATATACGGTAGATTTTGTTTGTCCGGAGTGTAGCAGTTGTTTGAAGATTTCAGCATGTCTTGTATGCATATTTTATGTTAGTATGTTTTAGTAATGCTTCTTTAAAGTCAGTACCGCCATTAGATTGTTTTGATTTGCATCTTAGGCACTGTATAAGATTAAAACACTTGATAATAGCATTTTAAGCCGAAATGATTGTGTAAATGTAACACTGCAAATTAAAAAAAAAAGAAACAGTCTAATGGCAGTACTGACTTTAAAGAAATATGACTGTGGCCCCACATTATGAAAAAATTATTTTAGTAATGCGTTAATTGTGAGACATATCATTCCTAGATATGTATACAATTTTTTGTTTTGCTGGTAGTTCTCTTGTCAGCTTTATTTCCTTACATATTGTGTTGTAAAGTTTTAGTGCGTTTATTGTATAGGTATGCGGAAATTGTGGGATTAAAATCATTCCGGTCTGCAACATAGTTTTTACAAACTGCGCGATGAGGACCGCTAATGAGTATTATTGAAGAAACTGACATATACAGGGTGTACATAAAGTCCGGGAAAACTTTCAATGATTTATTGCACAAGAACCAAACACTGTACAGAGATCATACGTATGTCACTTTGAAGAGAAACCCTGAAAGTTTTTCGTCATGTATACCGCCACAGCGTAGTTTGGTAATTTGCCGATAGCGCTAGTCGTAAACATGGCGAGTTCAGGTGCGGAGCGAGCTTTCTGTGTGTTGGAGTTCGATAAAAACAAGCGTGCTGCAGCTGTTCAACGGATGCTTAGAACCAAGTACGGTAAGAAGCCACCAACAAGGAAGGTCATTTACCACTGGCATTATTCGTTACGACGGGTTGCTTGTGTCCTGCACAGAGAAACGCACGTGCTGGGACAGGTATGGCAAGAATTAGATTACCGTATTGACGTCTGCCGGATCACTTATGGTTCGCATATCGAATGTTGGTAAAAAAAAAGAGTTTCTCTTCAAAATGCAATATGTATGACATATGTACAATCATAACATTGACTTTTTTTTTTTCAAATTAACGTTCCAAACAAGAGATGAGTAGAAATACAAAATCTATAAACAAATCGGAGATCATGTTACCACAAAATTAAAAGTAGCCACTGAAAAGCCTGCATTTACGAAAACTGTCACGGATCTCGCGCACAACAACCCTGTCTGGCATGACCATTTCCTGAAAAAGACGATAGGATTAAATAACATATGAGCTTAGAACCACATAAACGGGAATCATACAAGCAATGTAATATAGCTGATAAGAACAAAGATATGACCTAGAGAATACCAATGAGGCAAACAGCCTCTAACCACTTAACATCGCTTGCTCAGTTGTCAATAGAGTTTCCACGAAACGTCATTATGAAATAAACTTTCATGATACGACAATTACACAATTAACCGATCCAACAAAAAAATTTACCATCCGCTGTAGCTCCATCAGCATCAAAGGAACAGACTTATAAAATAGTATGACAGCAACTGAGACATCGATGTCCGATGGATATCAAGACCACCTAATGTACGTAGCAAACAATAATTCTATAATAGATTAAATTATCTACTTAAAAATTTGAAATATCTTACCAAACTATGTATTTTTCACAGTTACGTGAATATGTTGAGCGCGCCGAAACAGGCCTACAGTAATAAAGAAAATAATCAAACACAGCAGCATCTTTGATCTCAAAACGTAATACAGTAATGTCCTTGTACGACAAACGATACAGTGTGCCCAGATGAGTGCAAATTTTATTATATGTTACCTTAATGCGCTACAGTTGAATTTTGTCAAGTAGCTTAATCGTTTCTTCGGTATAAACTATAGTTTTTGGTTGATTTTGGGTGATAGTCTGCAGTTAAATTTACATTTGCTTAACCAGGGACTACTGGTAGGCGGCGTGAATGCGTCCCTGCACGCCTTTCATCTGGCAATCTTGAGGAAATATAATTCATTCACGAAAGAAATGGCTTACAAGCCTCTTTTTCAACAGATTCCACAGTATTCTTCATCAATGTGGGACCCTCACTAGGTATTACTGGTAGAAGAGGTAGAGAAGATCCAAAGAAGAGCGGCGCGCTTCGTCACGGGGCCGCTCAGTCCATGCGAGAGCATTACAGAGATTCTCAGCAAACTACAGGGGCAGACTTAAAAGAGAGGCGTTGTGCATCGCGGAGATTACTGTTGAATTTTCGAGAGAGAGAGAGAGAGAGTGTACGTTTTGAGAGAGAGAGAGAGTGTACGTTTTGAGAGAGAGAGAGAGTGTACGTTTTGAGAGAGAGAGAGAGTGTACGTTTTGAGAGAGAGAGAGAGTGTACGTTTTGAGAGAGAGAGAGAGTGTACGTTTTGAGAGAGAGAGAGAGTGTACGTTTTGAGAGAGAGAGAGAGTGTACGTTTTGAGAGAGAGAGAGAGAGAGTGTACGTTTTGAGAGAGAGAGAGAGAGTGTACGTTTTGAGAGAGAGAGAGAGTGTACGTTTTGAGAGAGAGAGAGAGTGTACGTTTTGAGAGAGAGAGAGAGAGAGTGTACGTTTTGAGAGAGAGAGAGAGAGAGAGAGTGTACGTTTTGAGAGAGAGAGAGAGTGTACGTTTTGAGAGAGAGAGAGAGAGTGTACGTTTTGAGAGAGAGAGAGAGAGAGTGTACGTTTTGAGAGAGAGAGAGAGAGAGAGTGTACGTTTTGAGAGAGAGAGAGAGTGTACGTTTTGAGAGAGAGAGTGTACGTTTTGAGAGAGAGAGAGAGAGAGTGTACGTTTTGAGAGAGAGAGAGAGTGTACGTTTTGAGAGAGAGAGAGAGAGTGTACGTTTTGAGAGAGAGAGAGAGAGTGTACGTTTTGAGAGAGAGAGAGAGTGTACGTTTTGAGAGAGAGAGTGTACGTTTTGAGAGAGAGAGAGAGAGAGAGAGAGTACGTTTTGAGAGAGAGAGAGAGTACGTTTTGAGAGAGAGAGAGAGAGAGAGTACGTTTTGAGAGAGAGAGAGAGTACGTTTTGAGAGAGAGAGAGAGTACGTTTTGAGAGAGAGAGAGAGAGAGAGAGAGAGAGAGAGAGAGAGAGAGAGAGAGAGAGAGTACGTTTTGAGAGAGAGAGAGAGAGAGAGTACGTTTTGAGAGAGAGAGAGAGAGAGAGAGTACGTTTTGAGAGAGAGAGAGAGAGAGAGAGAGAGAGAGAGTACGTTTTGAGAGAGAGAGAGAGAGAGAGTACGTTTTGAGAGAGAGAGAGAGAGAGAGTACGTTTTGAGAGAGAGAGAGAGAGAGAGAGAGAGAGAGAGAGAGAGTACGTTTTGAGAGAGAGAGAGAGTACGTTTTGAGAGAGAGAGAGAGTACGTTTTGAGAGAGAGAGAGAGTACGTTTTGAGAGAGAGAGAGAGAGAGAGAGAGAGAGAGAGAGAGAGTACGTTTTGAGAGAGAGAGAGAGAGAGTACGTTTCGAGAGAGAGAGAGAGAGAGATGTCCAGATAAAAAACAGAACACCTTGAACGACTAGAGATAGTTCATATTCACAAGACGTGTACATTAGTGTGTTCAGCAGAAGTGAGTAGCATTTCAGTCACTTCGGTTCAGCAAGCGTCCTGTTGCCCAGTACGACAGGGTCCGCCATGGCCCCTCATAACTTGTTCCACATGTGATGGCTTCGACGCCTGTAAGGCAATGACGTCCTGTGGCGTAGTTAACCACGCTGCATTCACCTGGTTCCAAAGTTCATCTGCGGCGATTGGCAATGGGTCACAGTGCTGCACCCGTCATTTCACCATTACTTGTTGTGGTCTTCTGTCCTGAGACTGGTTTGATGCAGCTCTCCATGCTACTCTATCCTGTGCTAGCTTTATCTCCCAATACCTACTGCAACCTACATCCTTCTGAATCTGCTTAGTGTATTCATCTCTTGGTCTCCCTCTACGATTTTTACCCTCCACGCTGCCCTCCAATACTAAATTGGTGATCCCTTGATGCCTCAGAACATGTCCTACCAACCGATCTCTTCTTCCAGTCAAGTTGTGCCACAAACCCCTCTTCTCCAAAATCCTATTCAATACGCCCTCATCAGTTATGTGATGTACCCATCTAGTCTTCAGCATTCTTCTGTAGCACCACATTTCGAAAGCTTCTATTCTCTTCTTGTCTAAACTATTTATCGTCCACGTTTCACTTCCATACATGGTCACACTCCATAGAAAAACCTTAAGAAACGACTTCCTGACACTTAAATCTATACCCAATGTTAACAAATTTCTCTTCAGAAACGCTTTCCTTGCCATTGCCAGTCTACATTTTATATCCTCTCTACTTTGACCATTATCAGTTATTTTGTTCCCGAAATAGCAAAACTTATTTACTACTTTAAGCTTCTCATTTCCTAATCTAGTTCCCTCAGCATCACCTGATTTAATTCGACTACATTCTATTGTCCTTGTTTTGCTTTTGTTCATGTTCATCTTATATCCTCCTTTCAAGACACTGCCCATTCCGTTCAGCTCCTCTTCCAGGCCCTTTGCTGTCTCTGACAGAATTACAAAGTCATCGGCGAACCTCAGTTTTTATTTCTTCTCCATGCAGTTTAATACCTACTCCGAATTTGTCTTTTATTTCCTTTACTGCTTGCTCAATATACAGATTGAATAGCATCGGGGGGAGGCTACAACCCTGTCTCACTCCCTTCCCAACCACTGCCACCCTTTCGTGTCCCTCGACTCTTATAACTGCCATCTGGCTTCTGTAAAAATTGTGAATAGCCTTTCGCTCCCTGTATTTTACCCCTGCCACCTTCAGAATTTGAAACAGAGTATTCTAGTGAACATTGTCAAAAGCTTTCTCTAAGTCTACAAATGCTAGATGGGTAGGTTTGCCTTTCCTTAATCTTTCTTCTAAGATTAGTCGTAGCGTCAATATTGCCCCAAGTGTTCCAATATTTGTACGGAATCCAAACTGATCTTCCCCGAGATCGGCTTCTACCAGTTTTTCATTTCGTCTGTAAAGAATTCTTGTTAGTATTTTGCAGCTGTGACTTATTAAACTGATATCTCACACATTTTCGATTGGCGAGAAGTCTGGTGGTATGGCGGGCCAGAGCAAAAGGCTGACAGTCTGTCGTGTTAGTGCAGCAACAAGTGGTCGTGCGTTGTCATGCTAAAAGATAGCGTCTGGGGTGTTGTGCAGAAAGTACAGGGTTATTACAAATGATTGAAGCGATTTCACAGCTCTACAATAACTTTATTATTTGAGATATTTTCACAATGCTTTGCACACACATACAAAAACTAAAAAAGTTTTTTTAGGCATTCACAAATGTTCGATATGTGCCCCCTTAGTGATTCGGCAGACATCAAGCCGATAATCAAGTTCCTCCCACACTCGGCGCAGCATGTCCCCATTAATGAGTGCGAAAGCATCGTTGATGCGAGCTCGCAGTTCTGGCACGTTTCTTGATAGAGGAGGTTTAAAAACTGAATCGTTCACATAACCCCACAGAAAGAAATCACATGGGGTTAAGTCGGGAGAGCGTGGAGGCCATGACATGAATTGCTGATCATGATCTCCACCACGACCGATCCATCGGTTTTCCAATCTCCTGTTTAAGAAATGCCGAACATGACGATGGAAGTGCGGTGGAGCACCATCCTGTTGAAAGATGAAGTCGGCGCTGTCGGTCTCCAGTTGTGGCATGAGCTACACGTGAAACTTGCCCGCACGCGTTCAACCGTTTCCTCGCTCACTGCAGGCCGACCCGTTGATTTCCCCTTACAGAGGCATCCAGAAGCTTTAAACTGCGCATACCATCGCCGAATGGAGTTAGCAGTTGCTGGATCTTTGTTGAACTTCGTCCTGAAGTGTGTCTTGCACTGTTATGACTGACTGATGTGAGTGCATTTCAAGCACGACATACGCTTTCTCGGCTCTTGTCGCCATTTTGTCTCACTGCGCTCTGGCGGCAGAAACCTGAAGTGCGGCTTCAGCCGAACAAAACTTTATGAGTTTTTCTACGTATCTGTAGTGTGTCGTGACCATATGTCAATGAATGGAGCTACAGTGAATGTATGAAATCGCTTCAATCATTTGTAATAGCCCTGTATATTGATACGGGTCGCAGCATGTCATTCACGTAAGTGACACTGGTCAAAGTGCCCTGGACACGCAGCAACTGTGATTTATGGCTGTACCCAACAGCACCTCACACCATAAGGCCCCGAGTTGGCGCAGTATGACTTGCGCGAATGCAGTCACTGTGATGCTGCTCGCCATCTATGCGCCGAACCAAAATGCAGCCATCATTTTCAAACAAATAGAACCTGGATTCGTTCGAAAACACTGACGCCACTCCTATCCCCAATGAAGCTTTTCCATACACCTTTTCCGGCTAGCATGTTTCTGAACATTCGTCAAAATTGGGCGAGAAATGGACGACGCTCACGTTACCCGTGCCGTAATAAACGGCAACGGACGGTCACCCCTGCTAATGGTCGATGTGTTACACTGTTGCATTGTTGCGCCAGAGCCGAGGAGGACGCAGATCCGTCCTGCAATGCCATTCTACATCTACCTGATTACTCTGCTATTTACAATAAAGTGCCTGGCAGAGGGTTCAATGAACCACCTTGTCTCTACCGTCCCACTCTTGCAAAGCGCGAGGAAAATACGAGCTCTTAAATTTTACGTGCGAGCCCTGATTTCTCTAATTTTACCGAGATGATCATTTCTCCCTATGTAGGTGGGTGCCAACAGAATCGCAATCCGAGGAGAATACCTAGTGATTGAAATTTCATGAGAAGATCCCGTCGCAAGGAAAAACGCCTTTGTTTTAGTAATTGCCACTCGAATTCATGTATCATGTCTGTGGCACTATCTCCCCCTATTTCGCCATAATACAAAACGAGCTACACGTGATGCGGATCCCACACCGCACAGCAATACTGCAGAATATGTCGGGTAAGCCTGATGTAAGCAGTTTCTTTAGTAGACCTGTTGCACCTTCTAAGTGTTCCTCCAATGAATCGTAGTCTTTAGTTTGCTTTACCCACAACATTATCTATGTGATCGTACCGATTTAGGTTATTTGTGATTGTAATTCCTAAGTATTTAGTTGAATTTACAGCGTTCAGATTTGTGACACCGCGTAATCGAAATTTAGCAGATTTCTTTTAGTACTTATGTGAATAACTTCCCACTCTTTTTTTTCTGGGTCAATTGCTACTTTTCGCATCATACAGCTATCTAAATCATTCTGCAATTTATTTTGGTTATCTGATGACTTTACAAGGCGGTAAATAACAGCATCATCTGCATAAAATCTAATAGGGCTACTCGATTGTCTCCTATGTCGTTCATATAGATCAGAAACAATAGAGGGCCTATAACACTTCCTTTGGGAACGCCGGATATTACTCCTGTTTCGCTCGGTGACTTTCCGTCTATGATTACGAACTGTGACCTTCCTGATAAGAAATCCCGCCGGATGTTCGAGTCCTCCCTCGTGTGTTTTTGTAGTTCTCAGCATAGGTTAGTTTAAGTAGTGTGTAAGTCTACGGACCGATGACCTAAGCAGTTTGATCCCTTAGGAATTCACACACATTTGAACATTTTTTGGTAAAAAATCACGAGTCCAGTCGCACAGCTGAGGTGGTATTTCATAGTCACACAGTTTGGCTAGAAGACGCTTGTGAGGAAAAGCCTTCTGGAAATCTAAAAATATGGAATCAATTTGACTCCTCCTGTCAATAGCATTCATTACTTCAAGAGTATAAAGACCTAGTTGTGGTTCATAAGAACTATATTTTCTTAATCCGTGCTGACTGTGTCAATAGATCGTTTTCTTCGAGGTACTTAACAATGTTCGAACACAGTATGTGTACCAAAACCCTACTGCAAATCGACGTTAGTGATATAGGCCTGTAATTCAGCGGATTACTCCTACTATCTTTGTTGAATTTTGGTATGGGTCTTTCGGTACGGGCCTTTCGACGAGCGAACGTTTGTATATAATTGCTAGATATGGAGCTATTGTATCAGCATAATCTGAAAGGAACCTGACTGGTGCGCAATCTTTACCAGAGGCCTTGCCTCGATTAAGTGATTTAAGCTGCTTTGCTAAACCGAGGATATCTACTTCTGTGCTTCTCATGTTGGCACTTGTTCTCGATTGGAATTCAGGAATATTTACGTCGTCTTCATTGATGAAGGAGTTTCGGAAAACCGTGTTTAATAATTCTGCTTTGGTGGCACTGTCGTCAGTGACTTCACCGTTGTTATCGCGCAGTGAAGGTACTGATTGCGTCTTGCCACTGGTGTGCTTTATGCACGACCAGAATCTCTTTGGGTTTCCTGCCAGATTCCGCGACAGAGTTTCGTTTGGAAATTATTAAAAGCATCTCGCATTGACGCAGGCGCTGTATTTCGAACTTATGCAAAACTTTACCAATCCTGGGGATTTTGCGTTCTTTTAAATTTGGCATTCGTTTTTCGTTGCTTCTGCAACAACGATCTGAGCCGTTTTGTGTACCATGAGGGATCAGTACCATCACTTATTAATTTATGTGGTATATATCTCTTACTTGCCGTCGATATTCTTTCTTTGAAATCATTCCATATCTTTTCTACCCTTACATGATCAGATCGGAAGGAGTGAAGACTTTCTTAAAAAGGCTTTATAGAGCATTTTTATCAGCTTTTTAAAAATAAATATACATTGCGTTTCTTTTTGGTGGTTGTAGGTGTTACGGTGCTCAGCCTAGCAGCAACTGCCTTGTGGTCGCTAAGCCCTGTATTCGTAACGATACTCACTATTTGTTCAGGATTATTTGTTGCTAAGAGGTCAAGTGTGCTTTCGCAACCATTTACGCTTCGAGTGGGCTCATGAACAAATTGTTCAAAATAATTGTCCGACAACGCATTCAGTACAGTTTCGGACGACGTTTTGTACCTGCCGGCAGCGTTAAACGTATAATTTTTCCGGCATATAGAGGGTAGATTGAAGTCACCGTCGACTATACTTGTGTTAGTGGGGTGCCTATTTGAAATCCGTATGAAGTGTGGACCTTCTCGGGGGTTGGTCTGGCTGGTGCGACCCGATCCATCTCGTCGTGTTCTGAGGCCTTCCGTGACTCATTCTGCACACACCCGTTGCACTGCCGAAACGCTTCGTCCCACACGAGCAGCAGTTCCTCGGATAGAAGTTTCACATTTCCTCATGCCAATAATGCGCCCTCTTTCGAACTCCCTGATTTGACGATACGGTTCGCGCATGCGTCTGCGAGGCATCCTGCATGTCTGCTCAAGTCACACTGATCCATTTCCTTCGGTTTACAGTGAAAGCGAGAGCTGCAGGCATATTTTGCCGGTAGGTGGTGTTGCTCCGCGATATCAATGCTGACCTTTAACCCGCCGGCGGACAAGGTTCAAATGCTAATCTTTTTTGCACGACATAATGCTCACATTTCCTGTGAATAGGAACGTTCTATCTATAGTCGTTCACGGTATATTATCTTTTTCCCTGAACATGAGTGTAATATTTTAGTACTTAGTAGATGAGAAGTTTGAAACGAACTTTTCTTATTGCAAATTATTGCTAGTTGCTTTGGGAATAATATTCATCAATTACAGCTGCCTAACATGCAACATAAACCTTAAATGTTAACATACGTAAGATACTGCTCATTCACATCGTCTGGTATGAGTACGCGACATGCAGTCAGAGAGTACGCGCTAACATATGTGACAAGGAAATTCTCCATGTCCTTCATAACCTGTGTATTCTTCATGCCACCGTTGCGAGCAGTTATCACACTTAATTCAGTCTTCAGTGATAGCCTCCTTGTACACTTAATCACATCCTGGGGGGTTCAAAACATCAAATCCCTCGTGGGATTTGGACCTGGTTGTTCCTGAAGATGATGGCGCGGTTAAGTCCAGATTAGCCCCAGAGATTCTGCTTTGTAGGTACTGGTACTCAACTACCCATTACAATTGCTACACCACGAAGCCCATTAAAATTGCTACACCACGAAGATGGCGTGCTACAGACGCGAAATTTAACCGACAGGAAGAAGATGCTGTGATATGCAAATGATTAGCTTTTCAGAGCATTCACACTAGGCTGGCGCCGATGGCGACACCTACAACGTGCTGACGTGAGGAAAGTTTCCAACCGGTTTCTCATACACAAACAGCAGTTGATCGACGCTCCCTGGTGAAACGTTGTTGTGATGCCTCGTGTAATTAGGAGAAACGCGTACCATCACAGTTCCGAGTTTGATAAAGGTCGGATTGTAGCCCATCGCGATTGCGGTTTATCGTATCGCGACATTGCTGCTCGCGTTGGTCGAGATCCAATGACTTTCAGCAGAATATGGAATCAGTGGGTTCAGGAAGGTAATACGGAACGCCGTGCTGGATCCCAACGGCCTCGTATCACTAGCAGTCGAGATGACAGGCATCTCATCCGCACGGCTGTAACGCATCGTGCAGCCACGTCTCGATCCCGGAGTCAACAGATGGGGACGTTTAAAGACAACAACCGTCTGGAGTAGCATGGACTATCAGCTCGGAGACCGTGGCTGTAGTTACCCTTGACGCTGCATCACAGACAGGACCGCCTGCGATGCTGTACTCAACGACGAACCTGGGTGCACGAATGGTAAAACGTAATTTTTTCGGATGAATCCAGGTTCTGCTTATAGCATCACGATGGTCGCATCCGTGTTTGACGACATCGCGATGAACGCACATTGGAAGCTTCTATTCGTCACCGCCATACTGGAGTATCACCCGGCGTGATGGTATGGGGTGCCATTGGTTACACGTCTCGGTCACCTCTTGTTCGCATTGACGGCACATCGAACAGTGTACGTTACATTTCAGATGTGTTACGACCCGTGGCTCTACTCTTCATTCGATCCCTGCGAAACCCTACATTGCAGCAGGGTAATGCAGGACTGCATGTTGCAGGTCCTGTACGGGCCTTTCTGGATACAGAAAATGTTCGAATGCTGCCCTGGCCAGCACATTCTCCAGATCTCTCACCAACTGAAAACGTCTGGTCGATGGTGGCCGAGCAACTGGCTCGTCACAATACGCCAGTCACTACTCTTGATGAACTGTGGTATCGTGTTGAAGCTGAATGGGCAGCTGTACCTGTACACGCCATCCAAGCTCTCTATGACTCAATGCCCAGGCGTATCAAGGCAGTTATTACGGCCAGAGGTGGTTCTTCTGGGTACTGATTTCTCAGTATCTATGCACCCAAATTGCGTGAAAATGTAATAACATGTCAGTTCTAGTATAATATATTTGTCCAATGAATATCCGATTATCATCTGCATTTCTTCTTGGTGTAGTAATTTAATGGCCAGTAGTGTAGTTTGTCTCTTCTTGGTTTTGTCTGGTTTACCTTGTTGGTCGAAGAATACATTTTCTTGACATTTAGGTCTTTGTTGTTGGTCGATCATATTTTGGCAGTGGATAAATGCTGCGTAGGCTTACACTTGTTCGTACATCGGCCCTCTGACCTTCATTTGTGTTACGTTCTTGGTTTTCTCCTGGTGAGTGCACAGACAAATCTGCCACTAAAAAGCAGCATTTGTCCGTGTGATCCTGTTAAACTCCTTTGCCTTCTTGAGATGTTGGGAATTCACCTGTCTGTGATTTCTGATGGAACAAAGCCTTCTGCTGTGAAGACATCCGATTGAACAGGAATATTCCCTTTCACTCGAATGGTTTCTCAGCTGTTTGGATTGCAGCTTCTCTAGAACATTCAGCTCGAAACGAAGCACTCACTTCTGTCTGCTTAATGATTCTTCCTAGTATAGTCACGGACGGCTGGATGGGGGCGGGTTAAGGGTATGCGCGTAGTCTTATCCGCAATCTTATAGCTTACTCTTAACCAATCTAGTTCAAAAAATATCACAAATGGTAGTCTCTGCTTGGTTCTGCTCTTTGTCGTGCCGTGGTTTGTTTCTCACAGAATGGCCATTCTTTTGGCAGATAATTTTATTCTCTACTGCATTCTTAGTGCTTACTGCTTACGATATACAATTTAAAGATTACATAATTTGAAATAAAAACTTACATTTACCTGCTACAACCAATAAATCTGGCGCAGCTCTTCAAGATTGTATATGATTCTGTTAATATAAAACCAGCAGCTGAACGTAATTTTTCATTGTCCTCTCAGTATTGCCAATGTAGAGAAAACGCCACTGCGAGCTCTTACCAGACGTGTACCCTTACTCGATCTTATCCTACAAGAATATGACTTTTGTTAATTTTGTCGCATTGAGAATGTATGACTGTGGTTTGATAAGTTTGGTGAAAAAAAAAAAGAAAATATATTTATCTCGTAAATAACTCGCCGTACTTCTCGAGATAGTCTCCTTTGAAGAATATTACACATGACCCAGCGATCGTCCAGTTTTTCCATCCCGTCGGGAAAATAGGTTCTGCCAATCTCCTAAACTCTCCTTAACTGCAACTATCTCTTCGTCATGTGACGAAAATTTCTTCCCAGCAAGACAAAGCTTCAAGTTGGGGAACAGGGAGAAGTCACTTGGGTCTAAGTCTGGTCAATAGGGCTGATGAGGAACCAATTCAAAACCCAAGTCTTGCACTTTCGCCATTGTTATCGTTGATGTGTGGGATGGTGCATTATCCTGATGAAATAGCGCTGTTTTGTGTCCCAACCTTGGTCTTTTTTCAGCCAACGCAAGTTTTCAACTATCCCACAATGAAACATAATAAGGTCCAGTTATGGTTCTGCCTTTCTTGAAGTAATCTATGAGGATTATTCCTTGGGAATCTCAAGGACAGTGACCATCACCTCGCCCACTGACAGAATGGTCTTTGCCATCTTCGGTGCACGTTCACCAGCACTTGTCCATTATTTTTACTGCCATTATGACTCTGTGTGTAATGAAAGATTCAGCTTTCATCAACAGTCACAAATCGGCTCAAAAAGTCTTGTGGATTGCGCTAAAACATAGCCAGTTATTATGTTGAAATGTCATGGCGGATGTGCTTTTGTTTGACTGTAAGCAATCGCGGCTCGCACATAGCACACGGCTTCTTCATAGCCAGCTCTCCGTTCAGGATATTATGGACTCGATCCGTTCGCTTGCCTGTAGTCTCCACAGTCTCACGAAATTTTACTCGGCGGTCTTGCATTACCATTTCATGGATTTGTCAACGGTTTGGTTTATGGTGACTCAACTGGACAGCCGAAGCGCACTTCTTCATTAATCCAAAAGTAAATGGTCTTCAGTGATGGTGCAGAGTCCGTGTGAACTTCATCCAGTTGTTTCGATTTGGTGGGGCAGTCCAAAATTAAGATATTAAGATCAAAATGTTTAATAACAACACGAAACTCTGTTTTCTCCATTTTCAATCGCAGTCGACACAGTGACTAATTCAGACGGCTCTCAAAAATAAACTGTACGCTGTACATTGAAATTCTTTATACATCGAAGAACCAAAGAAACTGGTACATCTGCCTAATATCGTGTAGGGTCCCCGCAAGCCTCAACACGACGTGGCTTGGACTCGACTAATGTTGAAATTGTGCTGGAGGAAACTGTCACCATGAATCCTGCAGGGCTGTCCATAAATCCGTAAGAGTACGAGAGAGCAGAGATCTCTTCTGAACAGCACGTTGCCAGGCATCCCAGACATGCTCAATAACGTTCATGTCTGAGGAGTTTGGTGGCCAGCGGAAGTGTGTAAACTGAGAGTGTTCCAGGAGCCACTCTGTAGCAATTCTGGACGTGTGGGGTGCCGCATTCTCCAACTGAAATTGCGGAAGTCCGTCGGAAGGTAGAACGGACATAAATGGATGCAGGTGATCAGACAGGATGCTTACGTACGTGTCACCTGTCGGAATCGTATCTAGGCTATCACGGGTGCCATATCACTCCAACTGCACACGCCGCACATCATTACAGAGCTTCCACCAGCTTGAACATTTCCCTTCTGACATGGAAGGTCCATGGATTCACGAGGTTGTTTCAATACCCGTATACGTCTATCCGCCGCACATCATTACAGAGCCTCCACCAGCTTTAACATTTCCCTTCTGGCATGGAAGGTCCATGGATTCACGAGGTTGTTTAAATACCCGTATACGTCTATCCGCCGCACATCATTACAGAGCCTCCACCAGCTTGAACATTTCCCTTCTGACATGGAAGGTCCATGGATTCACGAGGTTGTTTCAATACCCGTATACGTCTATCCGCCGCACATCATTACAGAGCCTCCACCAGCTTGAACATTTCCCTTCTGACATGGAAGGTCCATGGATTCAAGAGGTTCTTTCAATACCCGTATACGTCTATCTGCCGCACATCATTACAGAGCCTCCACCAGCTTGAACATTTCCCTTCTGGCATGGAAGGTCCATGGATTCACGAGGTTGTTTCAATACCCGTATACGTCTATCCGCTCGATACAATTTGAAACGAGGCTCGTCATCAACAGCCCAATGTCGGTATTGAAGGGCCTAGGCGAGGCGTAAAGCTTTGCAGTCAGCAAGGGTAATCAAGTGTGCCTTCGGCTCCGACAGCCTCTATCCATGATGTTTCGTTGAATGGTTAGCACGCTGACACTTGTTGATGGCCCAGCATTCAAATCTGCAGCAGCAGCTTGCGGAAGGGTTGCGCCTCTGTCACGTTGAACAATTCTCTTCAGTAGTCGTTGGTCCCGTTCCTGCAGGTTCTTTTTCAGATGCAGCGATGTCGGAGATTTGATGTTTTACCGGATTCCTGATGTTTACGGTACACTCGTGAAACGGTCGTACAGGAAAATCCCCACTTCATCGCTACCTTGGAGATGCTGTGTCCCATCGCTCGTGCGCCGACTATAACGCCACGTTCAAACTCACTTAACTCTTGATAACCTGCCATTGTAGCAGCAGTAACAGATCTAAGAACTGCGCCCACGCTTCTCTTATATAGGCGTTACCGACCGCAGCGCCATATTCTCCGTATTTACATACCCCTGTATTTGAATGCGCTTGCCTACACCAGTTTCTTTGGCGCTTCAGTGTATGATCCTTGGAATAATCAAACTTACCAGCCTTGAAGGCGCAACAAACTTTTCCATTCTTTCACGGAAATTTGTCAGCCTCATCGAACCACCCTCGTAGTTCCATCAGTCGTTTGCAGTCTGAAGCCGGCCGCGGTGGTCTCGCGGTTCTAGGCGCGCAGTCCGGAACCGCGCGACTGCTACGGTCGCAGGTTCGAATCCTGCCTCGGGCATGGATGTGTGTGATGTTCTTAGGTTAGTTAGGTTTAAGTAGTTCTAAGTTCTAGGCGACTGATGACCACAGCTGTTAAGTCCCATAGTGCTCAGAACCATTTTTGCAGTCTGAAAACCTTTCTCCGAGGAAAGTTCCGAAAATATGCTCGAACTGTAGCAATATAGTTAGCCGTTTAGGTGATCGATATGAGAGTCCTCGCTTGCCCGGTATCGGCAGATAAATACGACATCGCAGTGCCTGTGTTATTCTGATTAGGCGCAATGATTAGATGGAATGACAATGAAAATTTGTGCCGCACCGGCATTCCATTCTACAGCTGATGGTAGTCCTTATCCGCAAGTGCGAATTCATTTGATGTGTTTAGTGAAGGCTGTGGTCGCTGCATTGGCTGTTCCTTAGGACATGCACGCAAGTCTAAAGGAAGTTCGCATCGTAATCAGAATAATACAGCCACTGCAATATCGCATATTTCAAAAGCGCCTTCTCTCTTCTTGTCTAAACTATTTATCGTGCACGTTTCACTTCCACACAAGGCTGCACTCCATAAAAATACCGTCAGAAAACACTGCCTAACACTTAAGTACTTCGGTCACTATCAGTTATTTTGCTGCACCAATAGCAAAACTCACCTACTGCTGTGTGTGTGTCTCGTTTCCTAATCTAATTTTTTCAACGTCTTCTCATTTAATTCGACTATATTCCAATATCCTCGTATTGCTGTTGTTGATCTTCATCTTATATCCTCCTTTCAAGACACCGTCTATTCCATTCATGTGCTCTCAAAGTGCTTTGCTGTCTCTGACAGAATTACAAAATCATCGGCAAACTTCAAAGTTTTAATTTCTTCTGCCAGAACTTTAAATGCTGCTCCAAACCTTTGTTTGGTTTCCTTTACTGCTTGCTCAGTCTACAGATTGAATAACATCGGGGACAGGCTACAACCCTGACTCACTCCCTTCTCAAGCACTGCTTCCCTTTCATGCCCCTCGACTCTTATAACTGCCTTCTGTTTTCTGCACAAGTTGTAAACAGCATTTCGCTCCCTTTATTGTACCCCTGCTACCATCAGAATTTCATAAAGTTTTCCAGTCAACATTGCCGAAAGCTTTCTCCAAGTCTACAAATGATATAAACGTAGGTCTGTTTTTCCTTAACCTATCTTCTAAGATAAGTCATAGGGTCAGTAGTGCCTCGCTTGTTCCTTACATTTCACTTAAATTCAAACCCATCTTCCACCGAGGTCGGCTTCTACCAGTTTTTTCCATTCTTCTGTACAGAATTCGTGTTTGTAATTTGCAACCATGTCTTACTAAAATGATACTTCGAAATTTCCACGCCAGTGCTTCCTTTGGACCTGGAATTATTTTAAGAGTATACAATTAAGAATTGACGGCATGTTCAAAAATGTTCAAATGTGTGTGAAATCTTATGGGACTTAACCGCTAAGGTCATCCGTCCCTAAGCTTACACACTACTTAACCTAATTTATCCTAGGGACAAACACACACACACACCATGCCCGAGGGAGGACTCGAACCTTCGCCGGGACCAGCTGCACAGTCCATGACGATGGCCTGTCTTGCATATAAACTCACCGAAAGCTATAAAAACACAACTGGAAACAAACATCAATTCACTTAAAACTCGCTCTCCAAATCAAGCTAAAATGGCTGTTCAGCATCCCTTCCACTCAGATCCCCTACATGTCACTACAATAGCCTCTCCGTTTTACAAAGCAGGAAAATCCCATTGTGCCCCAGTATCCCTTTCTGCTCCAGATTCCCCTACTGTTTGCAGCAAGCCACCATGGGCCATTTGCCTGCGTACCCCTCGAGTAACGTCACAACAAGTACTCTGTATTTCTTGTTGGCTCCGAGGTAAACTTGGCTAACAGGGGTTCCATAAAGGAAGCCGGAATGCGGAATGCACCCCACCCCACACCATCCCACCTCCCAACCCCAGCTGAAATGGAGCTGATTGCTTGTACGAAATTATGAGGTGTGACAATAAAGCAATGAGACTGATTTTCTTTGCAAGACGTGGCAACCCTGCAGGCCTGGTCTATAAGCTGCTTCTAGTCCAAGCGGCACATCGATGCAACTGCTCAGTCGCAAGTTGTGCTGTAATAAGTTAACACGTGTTTGTGTCTCTCGTCACGGAAATGGAACTACATAATTTTGCGCAACGATATAGCATCAAATTGGGTAAAAACGCGACGAAAACTTAAGCTAAGCTTCAAAAGCCTTCTGGAGAGGTGGTTATGTCAAGAGCTCAAGTTTTTCGTTGGCATAAAATGTTTAGTGAAGGCAGAACGAATATTGAAGATGAAGACCGCAGTGGACGACTATGCATGCTTGTGTGCTGCTTTGATTCCAAGGGAGTTGGTCATAAAGAGTGGGCAAATAGTTAACCAATATTACTACAAAGGAATTTTAGAAAGACTCTGTAAAAGAATTCTTTGTGCCCATGCCAACATTACTGATAATTGGATTCTGCATCCGATAATGTGCCATCCCATACTGCTCTGTCAGTACAGCAATTTTTAACCTCAAAACAAATTTCAGTACTGTCACAGGCACCTTATTCACCAGATATCCCTCCGTGCGACTTTTTTCTATTTCCAAGAGTCAAAATGGCGTTCAAGGGACACCATGTTCAAACAGCATAAGATGTCCAAAAAGCTGTAATGAGGGTCTTGGAGGATATTACAGAAGATGACTTCCAGAAATGTTACCATCAATGGCAGAAGTGCTGGAAAAAGTGTGTGCAATCAGAAGGGAAATAATTTGAAGGAGACAACACTAAACTTGACTAAAATGGTAAGCAACATTTTTTTTCACATCAGTCTCCTTACTTTATCGTCGCACCTCGTGTAATTCATTTTGTCTGTATAAGAAGCTTAGGTGATCGACATAGTGTTTAAGACAGATTTCCCTTTTATGGAATATGCACGGTCCAGTCACATTAACATGACTGCCGCCTCTGTTCGACGTCAATGCGCAGGAACCACTCGAGCCAGCCAGAGTGGCCGAGCAGTTCCAGGCGCTACAGTTTGGAACCGCGCGACCTCTACGGTCGCACGTTCGAATCCTGCCTCGGGAATGGATATGTGTGATGTCCTTAGGTTAGTTAGGTTTAAATAGTTCTAAGTTCTAGGGGACTAATGACCTCAGAAGTCGCATAGTACTCAGAGCCATTTGAACCACTGGAAGATGGTAGGTGGCAGCACTAGTAGTGGAGGGTATATAAAGCATGTCTGGGAAATGTTTTCGTGGCATTTTCTGGGTTATCCCGTCATTCTGGAAGGTGCAACGAATCAGCACAAGTATGCATCTGTCCTTGGGAACTATGTCCACCCATACACGCAGTTTGTTTTTCCTGGACAAGGTGGCATCTACCAGCAGGACAATACAACGTGCCACACAGCTTGCAGTGTACGTGTGTTGTTTGAAGAGCAACAGGACGAGTTTACTGTACTCCCCTGACAACCAAACTCCCCACATTTAAAACCACTGAGAATCTGTGGGACCACATCTATCGTGCAATGGATTCTCAACCGAGAGACATAGCGCAGCTGGCCATGGTGCTGGAATCTGCATGGCCGCACATCCCTGTCAGTACGTTCCAGACCCCTTTAGCTCTCTTCCCCGATGCAAAGCTTGGTTTTCCAGGTTTCTGACAGGTAGCAACATTAATGTGACTGGATAGTGTAGACTTCATTGGCACTTAAAGCCATATAGACACGTTAAAGACTAAAACACACAGCAGTAATATTACACTCTCATATTTGGTTTCTATTTCGTTGCAAAACTTCTCACAGCTTTCGAGATAATCGACAGATAATTTAAGACTGAAGATAGTCCACAATACATGAGCGTGAGAGTTTCTGTTTACAAAGCAATGTGACGATATTTTGATTTTCCTGATCATGGAAACACCATCTTGTTGCACACCCTTAGTTCATGTTGACTTGGAACGGCTTCCAAATGGCTCTGAGCACTATGGGACTTAACTGCTAAGGTCATCAGTCCCCTAGAACTTAGAACTACTTAAACGTAACTAACCTAAGGACATCACACACCTCCATGCCCGAGGGAGGATTCGAACTGCGACCGTAGCGGTCGCGCGGTTCCAGGCTGCAGCGCCTAGAACCGCTAGGGCGCACCGACCGGCGGAACGGCTTCCAACTAACGCAGATCTGTACTTCCCGATCAAAAGTATCCATACACATAGTAGTATACATTAATGTTGGGTTTGTCCCTACTTCACCTTTATTACTGCTTGAAATCTACTGGAGACACATTCAGTGAGCAGTCCGAATCTTTGTGGAGGAATAGCAGTCTATTCTTCGCCAAGAGCTGAAACCAGACAAAATAGTGATGGTGAACGCTGGGTATAGATCGTATTAGGCGTTCTGGCCCATTCCAAAAGTGGTCCATTAAGTTCATGTCGGAGCTCTGGGAAAAGCAGAATATTTCAGGAATTGTATGACAAAACAGACATCACACACTCATATAACTGATTCACCTCGATGGGCAATTAATCTACAACCTTCAGTGTGAATGTTCATTTACGTTCGACCTTCAGTGGCAATCTAAAATTAGCGAGCGTGGAGGAAACGGAGACTATGTGGCAATGTGAGCGTGTAGAGGTAGTCTACACATTTGTGATAAAAACTGCGTCTGAATGACGCAATGGTTAATGTAGCTGTAGTAAGCGAGAGATCCTGGGTTCGAGTCCCGGTGCGGCACGCGTTTTCACTCCACTCCGCTGATTCTGCATAAGGTTCTGATGCAGTTGGTATAAGTAATTCCTTACCCTTATTATCATTCCCCACTCCCTCTCCAATTTACATAACATTTAAGGAATGTTGTTGTCCACAAACCATTGGCTCAACGATGCAGTTTTATGACGATATGCGTTGGCGTGCTAAACAAACAGTTATCACTTCCGAACTGCTCCCCTACTGTACATAATACTGTAAAATGTCTTCACATCCTTCCGCATTTAGAGTTTCTTAAATGCAATAAGAGGACCACATTGTGACGTATATGCGACCTGAGCTATCAGCAATCCAAATTTAACCATCATAACACTGTGTGCGTGTTGTATGAGTGTCAGTTTCACTGTTCTTTAAGCCCTCAACAGATCGTTCTATGAAAAACTTAAAACCAACATTTGGATAAGCCACCTCCTTGCGTATTTGAATATGAAAATACAAGTGATACAGAATCTGGCTTGTGCAACGGAATTTACTGGACTCGAATACGTGACAAGTTGCGGTGTGCCAGTGTCTCTGTTTTGGCCCTACGTTTTGGACTTACCTCTTTAGATGACTGCCTTTCTCCATGTGGTTTACAGCAATTCGCAGCAGCAGTGCCTAAACCTTACTGTTACTAAGAATGAATTTAGTAAAAAGGAGCTTGCTAGGGTCCTGTCAACTACTGAACAACTTTTGAGAAGGGAGTTCATTAATTAAGTCTATTTAAAACTTCAGAATCATAATGAAGAAATGTGATGTTTTATGGAACAATCGTGAAGAATTATTAATAATGACAATGACATACGTATCAATAATGACTGAGTGCCAGATTAACAAATTATTTCAATTTCAAAGTTACATTAACAATTAATAACCACAGCATATTTACTTATTAATTATATGTGGAAAATTATTATTATTATTATTATTATTATTATTATTATTATTATTTGGAGGATAAGTAGGTTTCTTTCACTGACAAGCAAAAAATGGGATTATTGCAAACTCGGACTAACAATCACGAATCTAACCCTGCAGTTGCTTCTGCGCTATGCTTGCGAATTTTACCTTGAATTCCATCTTCAAGCGTAGTTGAGCCATCTAAACCTCTCCTGGCTATATCAACGAAATCGGGCCTTGAGTGTGGTAAGATCTGCCGTCAACGACGTGAGGGTAGCGGGACACGCCTTCTGTCTCCGAGCTTCGACCTACACTGCTCTTTCCCTCTCGCAGACAGACCTCGTCTCACAACAATGCTTAGAATCGCGCTGCCATGTTTCGCCCTCAGATTGTTACTATCGATATCTGGGTTCTTACACAATGCAAACAACAGTGTTCTACATCTACATGGATACTCTGCGAATCACATTCAAGTGCCTAGCAGAGGGTTCATCGAACCACCTTCACAATTCTCTATTATTCCAATCTCGTATGGCGAGCGGAAAGAACGAACACCTATATCTTTCCGTACGAGCTCTGATTTCCCTTATTTTATCGTGGTGATCGTTCCTCCCTATGTAGGTCGGTGTCAAAATATTTTCGCATTCGGAGGAGAAAGCTGGTGATTGGAATTTCGTGAGAAGATTCCGTCGCAACGAAAAACGCTTTTCTTTTAATGATTTCTAGCCCAAATCCTGTATCATTTCTGTGACACCCTCTCCCATATTTCACGATAATACAAAACGTGCTGCCTTTCTTTGAACTTTTTCGGTGTACTCCGTCTGTCCTATCTGGTAAGGATCCCACACCGTGCAGCAGTATTCTAAAAGAGAATCGACAAGCGTAGTGTAGGTAGTCTCCTTAATAGGTCTGTTAAATTTTCTAAGTGTCCTGCCAATAAAACGCAGTCTTCGGTTAGCCTCCCCCAACAACATTTTCGATGTGTTCTTTCCAGTTTAAGTTGTTCGTAATTGTGATACCTAGATATTTATTTGAATTTACGGCTTTTATACTAGACTAGTTTATCGTGTTACCGAAGTTCCTTTTAGCGTTCTTGTGGATGACCTCACACTTTTCGTTATTTAGGGTCAACTGCCACTTTTCGCACCATTCAGATATTTTTTCTAAATCGTTTTGCAGTTTGTTTTGATCTTCTGATGACTTTATTAGTCGATAACCGACAGCGTCATCTGCAGACAACCGAAGACGGCTGCTCAGAGTGTCTCCCAAACCATTTACATAGATAAGGAACAGCAAAGGTCCTATAACACTACCTTGGGGAACGTCAGAAATCACTTCTGTATTACTCAATGACTTTCCGTCAGTTACTACGAATTGTGACCTCTCACAGGAAATCACGAATCCAGTCACATAACTGAGACGATATTCCATAAGCAAGCAATTTCACTAAAAGCCGCTTGTGTGGAACAGTGTCAAAAGCCTTCCGGAAATCCAGAAATACGGAATCGATCTGAAATCGCTTGTCAATAGCACTCAACACTTCATGTGAATAAAGAGCTAGTTGTGTTTCACAGGAACGATGTTTTCTAAACCCATGTTGGCTGTGTGTCAATAGACCGTTTTCTTCGAGGTAATTCATAATGTTCAAATGGCTCTGAGCACTATGGGACTTAACATCCATGGTCATCAGTCCCCTAGAACTTAGAACTACTTAAACCTAACCAACCTAACTAACCTAAGGACAGCACACAACACCCAGTCATCACGAGGCAGAGAAAATCCCTGATCCCGCCGGGAATCGAACCCGGGAACCCGGGCGTGGGAAGCGAGAACGCTACCGCACAACCACGAGCTGCGGACTTCATAATGTTTGAACACAATATACGTTCCATAATCCTGCTACACATCGACGTTAATGATATGGGCCTGTAATTTAGTGGATTACTCTTGCTACCTTTCTTGAGTGTTGGTGTGACCTGTGTAACTCTCGAGTCTCTGGGTACGGATCTTTCGTCAAGCGACTATATTGTTTTCAATGTAACGGAGAGTTATGACACACTCCTTACAACATCCTAACCACTAAATGCCTCTCCCCTCCATACCGCAACACCACCGTACCTCACTGTTGCCACTACACATGACGGAAGGTAACGTTCTCAAGGCATTCTTCCATCGGATTTCTAGAGGGTACAGCGTGATTCATCACTCCACATCGTTTCTTTCCAGTAATCCACTGTCTAGTGGCTTCGCTCTTTTGTACCACCTCAAGCGTCGCTTAATATCGACTACAGAAATGTATGTCACATCAGCAGCTGCCCGACCATTGACCCCTTTCCTTTTTAACGCCCTACGCACAGTCACTGACTTCTTGACTTATGGTAGCACTTTGGAACTCGGCTGGTTTCAAGCGATTTCTTACAACCAGTTTCCGCAGTACTCGACGATCCCTGTCCGTTAACACATGAGATCCGTCTGGTCTCCGCTTAGCTATAGTCGTTACTTCGCCTTTCCATTTCACAGTCACGTCGTCAGCGGTCGACTTGGGCAGCTGTACAGGGTGAAAAGTATTTAAACCGACAAACTCTGGGAGGTTGTAGGGGACATCAAAACAAATATTTTGACCTAATGTCATTTTTTCCTATGAGGATTATTTAAACCGGCGGAGGCCGTATTACGATCTTCAGTTGTAGGCAACTGCTGTCCACCAGTGTAGTAGTGCATTGTCTCTGTTTACTAATGCAGCGATACACCTGGAGTGTATACACTGATATGGTTGGTGCGTACTACGTAGCGCACCACAACGGACGAGCTGCACAGCAGGTTTATCAACAACAATATCCTAATCGCCGTGTCCCGCATCATACGACTTTTGCTGCTGTGTACCAACGTCTGCTAAATGACCCGGTATCACGCAGATTACCTGGACAGGGACGCCGTCGCACGGTAAGAACGGTGCAATTTGAGGAAGCTGTCTTGCAGCATGTGGAGCGGAATCCTTCAATCAGCACTCGTGCAATTGGACCTAACAATGGGACCAATCAGCCGAATGTAAGAACAGCCCTTCGAGACCAGTTGTTACGTCCATTTCACATACAGCGTGTCCACAACATGGAACCAGTTGATTATCCACCCAGAGCACAGTTTTCGCAGTGGTACCTGGAACAGTGTGAAATGCATCCTACATTTCCATCCTGTGTGTTGTTTACCGATGAAGCAACGTTCGGGCGTGATGGAGTCTTCAACATGCACAATTCGCATGTTTGGAGTGAGGCTAACCCACATGCCACAGTTACTAGCGCTCATCAAGTGCGATTCTTCGTTAATGTGTGGGTCGGTGTTGTTGGGGACTGCTTAACTGGGCAGTATATGCCACCTAGGCCATTAAATGGCAGGCACTATTACAATTTTTCTCGCTAGAGCATTGACAGAAATGCTGGAAGACGTTCCGCTCCCTACAAGACAACGCATGTGGTTCCAACATGGACGGGACGCCGGCACATTTCAGTCGTCGTGTGCGTCGATTCCTGGACCGACGGTTCCCAGAAACGTGGATTGGCAGAGATGGTCCTGTACCATGGCCTGCTCGATCCCCAGATATGTCCCCTTTGGACTTTTTTGTGTGGAGAGAGATGTGCAACCTTGTTTACGCAACTCCTGTTGCATCAGAAGAGGATCTGGTTGCCCGGATAGTAGCAGCATTAGGAACAATTCAGGATAGTCCTGGGGTTTTTGCCCGTGTCATACAGAACATGAACCGACGGTGTAACCTTCGTTTACGTGTCAATGGAGGCATTTTTGAAAATCTACTGTAATTGAAATATTGGATTGTATTAATGTGTTGTCCCTTGGTCATAAAAAAAACGGAAAAGTGTTTGTTGGTTTAATTAATTTGCCGCCCGAGAAATCTTCCTCTATCGGTTTAAATACTCCTCATAGGAAAAAGTGACATTAGGGAAAATATTTGTTTTGATGTCCCCTACAACCTCCCTGAGTTTGTCGGTTTAAATACTTTTCACCCTGTAGAAGGGCTTAAACGTCTCTGATGGATTTGTTACTCGGGCTGCGTCCAATTACTACTACTCGACATTCTGGGTCAGCGAGCTCTCCAGACAGACCCATTCTGCTGTCGCTGCTTCTCCACTGACAACACAACATTCCCCGCACACTTTCATACTTACTCTTGTGACGTCTAGTGACCGGTTCAGCATTACACAGAGTTGCCCAGATACTTTTGATCAGATAGTGTGTATCTATAAGAAAAGATAAATTTCAGTGCTTCTGTCTCCGTCAAAACAGGCCTCGGAAGGCCCAACGGTACCGACCGGCAGCCATGTCATCCTCAGCCCACTGTCGTTACTCGACGCGGATATGGAGGGGCATGTGGTCAGCACACCGCCCTCCTGGGCGAATGTCAGTTTACAAGACCGGAGCCGCTACTCCTCAGTCAAGTAGCTCCTCACTTTGTCTCACAAGGGCTGAGCGCACCCCGCTTGCGAACAGTGCTCGGCAGACCGGATGGTCACCCATCCAAGTGCTAGCCCAGCCCGACAGCGCTTAACTTCGGTGATCTGACAGGAACCAGTGTCACCACTGCAGTGCTACAGTTTGGCAAAAAGAATCATTCGATAATTATGTACTGAATGTTTTAGACTCCAAGGATGTGACTCCGGCTCTTGAGCTTTATTAACGATTTGTGTTATTCTGCTTTTCGTACAGAACAGAACGTAGTTGTAAAATAGTCAAGTATGAGTCAGTTTGCAAAGAAACACTTAAAAATATTTTTTAAAAGAATTTTTAACAATTCTTTCTTGTGGTCTCTTTAATATTGAGCGTACGATTTGGATGGGAATCGGTTAATAAAAAGGGGACATACAATTCAGGGATTATTTCCCCAAAACAATTAAGTGTAATAAAGTACACTGTGGCTCACAAATTACAGTGACACAAACAAATCAAGCTGCTTACAATACGAGGTAATAAAAGGTTATATGCCACAGGTGAACAGAGAAACTTCAAAACTGTTTACAATTTGATACATTAACAAATAATCATTGTGCATTAAACTACATACTTTCACCTAATACAGTTAAATTTTATAATGTGAAGCACAAATGTATAATTTTCACTCGAAGTTACTCCTTCCTATACCTTCTTTAAAAGAGTGATAAAATTTCCAAAAGGTATCTCATTCAAAAATGCCCTAAAACCCTTAACACAACAACACGTACACATTCAAACTCTGGCCAACATGGGCCGCTTGCCGGCCAAAACATGTTAAGACTGCGGCAGCGGGCAAACTTACATAAGTAATAAAAGAACACAGGCCACCTAGCAATCTTACCAAAAGCAGTTTACACTAAGGAGGAAGAAGGGGGGGGGGGACATAATAAATACCATACGCAAGTGCACTTGCCAAACCTACTACTAAAATACAGTGTAAAAGGATCTCAATTAATGACAAATCCGAGATAGGCCCCGGCAATATTGCACCTGAGCACTCGTAGCCAAAATAAGGTTGACAGATACCAAAGGGCTGACATCATCTTAGGGCTAACTGGCACAACAAATAAATGAGTAAAAGAACAAGCAAATGGCAATGCCCAGTAATTTAAATAAAAATAAGTAAGCACAAGGCTAAAAGCAATTGCTAGCAACCTAACAAGGGCACATAAAAATATCAGACTGCTGCCACATCACAAAACGGAACAGGCGCGCGCGCGCAGTCCCCAGCAAGCCACAAAACCAATAACACACACTCCAGCAACCGAGCCAGCCTGACCACAGTAATTTCAACTCAGAATCAGGGCGCGTGAGCACACCGGGTCCACCGAGCGAGGTGGCGCAGTGGTTAGCACACTGGACTCGCATTCGGGAGGACGACGGCTCAATCCCGTCTCCGACCATCCTGATTTAGGTTTTCCGTGATTTCCCTAAATCGTTTCAGGCGAATGCCGAGATGGTTCCTTCGAAAGGGCACGGCCGATTTCCTTCCCAATCCTTCCCTAACCCGAGCTTGCGCTCCGTCTCTAATGACCTCGTTGTCGACGGGACGTTAAACACTAACCACCACCACCACCACCACCACACCGGGTCCACGCAAAACACACACTGCCAAATAAGTCCCACCAACAGATACGGCTGCCCCCCGGGCGGGAAAACGGGGGCGACGACTGGGTACACACACCAGCAGAAAACTCGACACCTAGACTCCGGCCAAAACGGAATCACGCAGAAAATATAAAAAATAGCTGAAGTAAGGTGAAACGAACCCCGCCACGCAGACCGGACAGCAGAGCAAACACACAGAAAGCCTGCCCTGCAGTCCTTACAACTCCCGGGTGCGGAAACCCAAGCGATATCGTGGCACCCTTTTCAGAGGCAGAGAACCTCGAGCGATCGCGTGCGGGGATCCATCAGTTGTCCACTAAAGCACGTCACCAACACGCCACACCGCCCAACGGCCAAATCAACGAGGCCCTCCAACAACGAGACCACACCCCCGTGCCGGGGCGGAAGGCAAAATACCACCAGCTCGGTGCGAATCCAACTGCCGAGCCGAACGCGCGCGGCCCACCGCGAAAAACACTCCAGAGGGCAGCAGCCGCCTCGGCGCCTGCGCAGGCCGAACCAGACGGAAACAGAAATACAAGTCGCTATCGATAGTGCCTGATACGCAACGCGCCGGAGAAATGGCACAAATATGAATAACTCTAATGCTTGTAATCAAATGAAACGATACGGTTCCATAGACCTTTTAAGGTCTCAAACCATCTATACATGCACACTAAAGTGACGAGTGAAAATTTTTACCAAGGCCTGGATTCGAACCAGGGTGTCATGCTCATTAGGCAGATGGGCCAACCACTTCGACACCCTGGCGCAGTAGCTTTGCACAACTGCACAGACTACCCTAGCATGCCTCCCTCCTCAGCCCAAATTTCCACTCATGCCTCAGCCCACTTTGTACTCCTCCTAAACTCGAACAGCTGTACTGGAATAGCACATCATCATCGAACGAAACAGGTAATCCTACCAGAAATCCAGGCATAGGTGCTTTTAATCAAACGGAACTGTGTGGGTCCAGACATGTATTAAAGTCTCAGACATCTGTGACGTACAGGGTGTCCCAAAATAATGTATACACTTTTTGATGCTGAATATATCTCTAATTAAACGAGACAGAAATGCAGCTTTTGTCGGTAATTATTCAGGAGGCAATGAAAAACATAGCAAAACTTTCTTTTCTTCCAGGATTGTAAACATGCTGTTATTGTTGGCTCAAACGAAATGCCTGCTAAAGTGTTACTGGAAAGCAGAGAATGTGAGTGAGATATGATGTTGTTGGAGGGCTGAATTTGGAACACCATCACCACCAAGGGTAACATTTGCAAGAATCTGAGATAAGTTTATCAGAGGAACAGTACAAGATTGGAAGAAGTGACATCGCGGAAGAAAGGGGTTTCAGCAGACAATGAAAGGGTTGATGCAGTCATCCAGGCATAGACGCAATCCCGAATTAATCTGAAAGACAATGCTCTAGTGAAAATGGGACCCGCAAATGCAGTGTTCATAGAATTCGGTGGGCTCAGAAACTGAAGCCTTACATTCCAAGACTTTTCTATGCTCTTAATGAGGATGATCCCAATAGGTGAAGTGAATTTCGTGAATGGTTCGTTAAGAGATTCGAAGAAGAACAACATTTCCACAATCTAATTCTTCGCTCAGATGAAGTGACCTTTTTACTTAATGGAACAATTAACTACCATAATTATGTGCACTGGAACGGTGAAAATCCACACGTAACAGGGGAAAGACATGTTAATGTACCAGGAGTATGAGTCTAGTGAGTCTGTCTGCTGGAAGGTTAACTGGGCTGTACTATTTTGGAAATACTGTCACAGGTACTTCGAAATGTTGCATATCATAGCTCCTAGTCTTAATGACTTTTCTGAAAATGAAGATTATTGCTTTCAGCAGAGTGGTGGACCACATCACTTTCACATTGATGTGAAGGTATTTGTCAGTTGTTAATTCCCTGCAAGATGGATAGGACAAAGAGGGAGTGTGGAGTTTCCAGCTTGATCCCCTGGCTTAACTCCTCTACACTTCTGCCTGTGGGGTGCTCTCAAGAACACAGTTCACAATGCAAGACCACAAACACTGAATGATCTTGGAGAGCAAATTGAGGAGGCCTGTGATGCTATTCCATTAGGAACAATGCAGTTGGCATGTCACTATAAGTCATTGTCGTTGGTGTACTGCGGCTGGAGGAGGCCATTTTGAATATTTACCACCTTTAGTTGGACCTTAAGGTACACCACAAACACTTTACTGTGTTTCTATCTCCTTTAATTAAAGAGATATTCAGTTTCAAAAAGTGTATACATTATTTTGGGACTTCCTGTTTATGGGCAGAGTGCTTATGTACATGAAAGATATTTGAGATTTGAAAAGGTCTCTCGAACCACGCAGATTAAAAGCACCTATGCCTGGGTTTCAGGTAGGATCCCCAGTTTCGTCCAGTGCTGAGATACTACTCCAATAGAGTTGGAGAGCCTATGCGACCTGTTCGAGTTTACGAGGAATACGAGGTGGGCTGAGGCGTCAATGGGGATTTGGATTGGAGGAGGGGGGGGGAGGCGTGCTGGGGAATTCCATGCATCTGTGCAAAGACACTGTGCCAGGGCAGCGCATCTGCCTAGTGAGCAGGACACCCGGGTTCGAACCGCGGCCTTGGTACAAATATTCATTCAACACTTCAGTCTGCAATGCTCGTGATACCAGCGAAACGTAACAAACCTCTCCCATGTATGCCAAGTGGAAAGAAAAGGATCCTAAAGTAATTCCTGTGGGCTGCATTCATGATTTATCCCCCAACTCATGAAAATTTTCACTCCTTTCAACATTGTTTGGATTATTCAGCACAGGTTTTTCAATTTTTTTTGTTATATCTGATTCAGAGCCGTTCTTTCCAATGCCATCAAGTTCATAAAACTTGCACATTTCTAGGAGAGTACCTAGATCCATACAATCAGATGCTTTGGATACTTCATAGAGGACACCAACGGATGATATTTGCTATTAAGGCTTGTAGTACTTGACAAGCAAAGATTTTGTTGTTGTTGTTGTTTTCCTTCCAAAGACTGGTTTGATGCAGCTCTCCACGCTACTGCATCCGGTGTGAGGCTCTTCATCTCCGAATAACTTCTGCAACCTACACCTTTCTGAATCAGCTTACTGTATTCATCTCTGGTCGTCCTCTACAGTTTTTACCCCGCATACTTCTCTCCAGTACTAAACTGGTGATCCCTTGATGTCTCATAAGGAACCCCTTGCGTGCGAGGAAAGGCTAACGATGTTTACAGCATTCGACGCCCCACGTATTGTCTACCGTGCAACCACAATATTGGCTGCCAATGGTAACAGCGTGTGGGACTGGAGGTATCCAGTGGTGAGACAGCTTGGGGCTACAGACCATAGTCGAACTGCTTAATCGACAAGTAACTCACAACAGTGGTACATTGTTAGTGGTGGTGATAGAAAGCAGAGTAATGGCAACGTTAAACAAAGCAAAGATTACATTGTATCTACAACAGTTGCCGAAGGACCCTAAGGAGTGAGAAAGAAGTGGCAGATGAAATACTAGCGTTTCTGCAAGATGAGTCAGTGGAATGCGTGGTTTCGTATACGCTCCACTGTGCAGACGATGTAGATACCCGGGATAGATTGAAAAGGACTGTTTATGGACGACGTGACCCACCAACCACTCTGAGGGCTCTACGCCGAATCGCCATTGAGGGGTGGGACAATCTGGACCAACAGTGCCTTGATGAACTTGTGGATAGTATGCATCAATGCAAGAGGACGTGCTACTGTATATTAGAGGTACTTGTCTGTGCAACAATCTGGACTACCACCTCTGAAGGTCTCGCTGTATGGTGGTACAACACGTAAAGTGTGGTTTTCATGAGCAATAAAAAGGGCGGTAATGATTATGTTTATCTCTGTTCCAATTTTCTGTACTGAGGTGATGCAAAACGTTTTTTGATGTGTGTATTTCAGACTGTAAAGGTACGTGAATTACGTAACCATTACGGCACCTCACCTCATCCTCTCGACACCAGCAATATTCTACTGTGTTTCTGTAAAATAGTTAACATATTTCTGTGACAACATTCAGATTTGATTTCATTAATGTAGAGGTTCTTCGATACATCGATATGTATATATTGCAATGATATTATTCTTATGTGTATTCTTTCTTTTGTCACTATGATATTTGACGTACTTGTAACTCTGATTTTTGGGCGCGTAAGCGGTTGTTAGGGAGTAAAGCTTTGGTCGTCATGTTAAAAAGACGCAAATTTTAGTCAGTTAATGAAATGTGAACTTTAACAGTGAAGAAGATATTTTCAAGTATGTTTTATGTAGTGAAGTGGTGTTTTGGGACGAGTTACGTGATATTGCAACACAAATAATAAAAAAGAAGTGTAACTTAAATTCGGAGTGCTGATTATTTTTACATCACCATTGTCCTAACTTGCAAAAGATTAAATCTTCAAGAATGGCTTATGAAACACACCTATAAAACTTTTGAATATCGCAGAATAACACCTAGGCCTCTTTGCATCCGAGCTTGGAATCATCACTACCTATATTTCCGACGATTGAGCCATGAGTTCACAACGAGACCAGCGTGGGAAACACGAAAAGATGAGTGCCTAGTTTATCCATTATTTCAAGAAATGACTTTATTAACTGTGCTCTAATGACACCTGCCACATAACTTTGTAGAGTTGCTCACGCTGCTAAATACTGCATTTTCGGGCAACAACAATCATAATTAATTTTTGACCTTTGTTGTGGTAGGGTTGTTAGAAGACGAGTTTAATAATTCTTGACTCCGCATTTAAACGCATGCAAGCTGTCATGAAGCTAGAATCTATAGAGGGTATCTTTTCAGTTACGTAAGGTAAGGTTACCAATTGTGGCCCCCTTTTTATTATCCACCTGTAAAGCCATCAGACTACTGGTACAATGAAGAGGACATGTTTCGTTAAACAGCCAAGTAGTTAACAATTTGTGATAAAGGCAACTTTTGTAACACCTCTACGAAGAACGTAGAAAATACACTGAGGAGACTATGGTCATGGGATACAGCCTAATATCGTGTCGGACCTCCTTTTGCCCGACGTAGTGAATGGAAATGATCGTATGGCGTCTTTGGCCGGGAGCTCCCAGATGGGAAGTTTGGCTGCCAAGTGCAGGTCTTATTGAGAGCGAAACCACATTGGGCGACCTGCGAGTCGAGAATGGGGATGAAATGATGGTGAGGGCAGCATAACATCCAGTCCCTGAGGGGTGAAAAACCCGTGACCCCATGCGTGGCAATCCAATGCACTGACCATTCAGCTAATGGGGCAGACGACCGACGTAGTGCAGCAACCCAATGTGGGATGGAGTGCCGGCCGGAGTGGCCGAGCGGTTCAAGGCGCTACAGTCTGGAGCCGAGCGATCGCTACGGTCGCAGGTTCGAATCCTGCCTCGGTCATGGATGTGTGTGATAGGTTAGTTAGGTTTAAGTAGTTCTAAGTTCTAGGCGACTGATGACCTCAGAAGTTAAGTCGCTTAATGCTCAGAGCCATTTATTTGGGATGGAGTAAACAAGTTGTTGGAAGTCCCCTGCAGATATATTCAGCTACGGTGCCTCTATAGCCGCCCATAATAGCGAAAATGTTGCCAGATCAGGATTTTGTGCACACACTGAAATCTCTATTATGTCTCGTAAATGTTCGATGGGATTCATGCTGGGCGATGTGGGTGGTCAAATCATTCGCTCGAACTGTCCTGAATGTTCTTCGAACCAATAGTGAGCAACTGTGACCTGGTGACATTTCGCATTCTCATCCATAAAAATTCTACCTTTGTTTGGAAACGTGAAGTCTCATGGCTGTATATGGTCTCAAAGTAGCCGAATGTAGCTGAGGACCCAGTCCATTCCATGTAAACACAGCCCACAACATTATGGAGCCACCACCAGCTCACAGAGTGCCTTGTTGACAACCCGGGTCTGTGGCTACGTGGGACCTGCGCTACACTAACCCTACCATCAGTTCTTACCAGCTTAAGTCGGGGGTCATCTGACCAGGTCACGGTTTTCCAGTGTGTTTTGACCTAGTAGATAGTGTCCGAAGTTCCATGCAGCTTTTCGCGGATGATGCTGTAGTATACAGAAAAGTTGCAGCATTAGAAAAGTGTAGCGAAATGCAGGTAGATCTGCAGCGGATAGGCACCTGGTGCAGGGAGTGGCAACTGACTCTTAACATAGACAAATGTAATGTATTGCGAATACATAAAAAGAAGGATCCTTTATTGTATGAATATGTGATAGCGGAACAAACACTGGTAGCAGTTACTTCCGTAAAATATCTGGGAGTATGCGTGCGGAACGATTTGAAGTGGAATGATCATATAAAATTAATTGTTGGTAAGGCAGGTGCCAGGTTGAGATTCATTGGGAGAGTCCTTAGAAAATGTAGTCCATCAACAAAGGAGGTGGCTTACCAAACACTCGTTCGACCTATACTTGAGTATTGCTCGTGAGTATGGGATTCGTACCAGGTCGGATTGACGGAGGAGATAGAGAAGATCCAAAGAAGAGCGGCGCGTTTCGTCACAGGGTTATTTGGTAAGCGTGATAGCGATACGGAGATGTTTAGCAAACTCAAGTGGCAGACTCTGCAAGAGAGGCGCTCTGCATGGTGGTGTAGCTTGCTGTCCAGGTTTCGAGAGGGTGCGTTTCTGGATGAGGTATCGAATATATTGCTTCCCCCTACTTATATCTCCCGAGGACGTCACGAATGTAAAATTAGAGAGATTCGAGCACGCACGGAGGCTTTCCGGCAGTCGTTCTTCCCGCCAACCATACGCGACTGGAACAGGAAAGGGAGGTAGTGACAGTGGCACGTAAAGTGCCCTTCGCCCCACACCATTGGGTGGCTTGCGGAGCATAAATGTAGATGTAGATGTATGGTGCAATTGATATGTTCACGAACACAGGAGAGGTACTACAGGCGATGTTTGTGCTGTTCACAGACGCAGTTGCGTCGATCATGTGCTCCCATAGCCCATTAACGCCAAATTTCGCTGCATTGCCTGCGGGATATGTTTTTGTGCGTCGCGCATTGATTTATTCGCTTATTTCAGGTAGTGTTTCTTGTCTGTTAGCGCTGACAACTTTACGCCAACTCCTCTGCTCTCGGTCGTTAAGTAAAGGCTTTGAGTGTGGTGGGAGGTGATGCCCGAAATTTTGTATTATCGGCACGTTCTTGGCACTGTGAATCTCGGAATATTGTATTCCCTAACGATTTCAATCTGTATATTGAGCAAGCAGTGAAGGAAACAAAAGAAATTTGGAGTAGGAATTAAAATCCATGGAGAAGAAATAAAAACTTTGAGGTTCGCCTATGGCATTGTAATTCTGTCAGAGACAGCAAAGGACTTGGAAGAGCAGTTGAACGGAATGGATAGTGTCTTGAAACGAGGATATAAGATGAACATCAACAAAAGCCAAACGAGGATAATGGAATGTAGTCGAATTAAGTAGGGTGATGCTGAGGGAATTAGATTAGGAAATGAGACACTTAAAGTAGTAAAGGAGTTTTGCTATTTGGGGAGCAAAATAACTGATGATGGTCGAAGTAGAGAGGATATAAAATGTAGACTGGCAATGGCAAGGAAAGCGTTTCTGAAGAAGAGGATTTTGTTAACATCGAGTATAGATTTAAGTGTCAGGAAGTCATTTCTGAAAGTATTTGTATGGAGTGTAGCCATGTATGGATGTGAAACATGGACGATAAATAGTTTGGACAAGAAGAGAATAGAAGCTTTCGAAATGTGATGCTACAGAAGAATGCTGAAGACTAGATGGGTAGATCACATAACTAATGAGGAGGTATTGAATAGGATTGGGGAGAAGAGAAGTTTGTGACACAATTTGACCAGAAGAAGGGATCGCTTGGTAGGGCATGTTCTGAGGCATCGAGGGATCACCAATTTAGTATTGGAGGGCAGCGTGGAGGGTAAAAATCGTAGAGGGAGACCAAGAGATGAATACACTAAGCAGATTCAGAAGGATGTAGGTTGCAGTAGGTACTGGGAGATGAAGAGGCTTGCACAGGATAGAGTAGCACGGAGAGCTGCATCAAACCAGTCTCAGGACTGAAGACGATAACAACAACACAACGATTTCCGAAATGGAATGTCCTATGCGTCCAGCTCCAACTACCATTTCTCTTGCAGAGTCTATTAATTCCTGTCAAGCGGCCACAATCATGTCGGAAACGTATTCCTATTAATCACCTGAGTACAAATGACAGCTGCGTCAAAACACTGACCTTTTATACCCCCCCTTGTACGCGGTACCACCGCCCGCCCTCTTTATGTGTGCATATCGCTATTCGATGACATTTGTCACCTTTTTTTTCGTAAAATCGTTTGAGAAAGTTTGCATGGCGTGCACCTCGCAGCGCATCGCCTACCGTCAGAAAGTGGGCCGACAGGGGCGGCCTCCCCTTCCGAGCCAACGAATGAACTCTCGCAGCGCTTTGGACAAAAGTTGGCCACTGCGCAGCGCCCACCACATCCTGGGCGGAATCTACGCTATTGATTTCTCGTGGACCAAGCACGGAGGCGAGCTTTCGCCAAGTGTGTCAGACGAGCCGGCTAGTGCGACTTCACAAGTTCGTTGCAGGTCACGTATTTCTCGTAGGGCTTGCGTACAGTAAGTAGGTCCAAATGGATGTGTGTTACAGTAGTTACGTTGATACGAAGAGCCTTGCACTGAATAGGCTGGCGTGAAGAGATGCTTCAATATTCGGACTGAACAAGACAACAATAGATAGCTGTTCAGATGCATTTTATCGTATTGGACACATCAGTTTTCGACATTGTAAACACGCTACAATAACGAGCGGCGTGTTTTGAACTGACGAAGTGAATCGTCGGATAATTGTTACAGGGTAGCAGGAGCACATACACACATAAACAGGGTTGCAGAAGTAGAACATTGCAATTTATAAGGAAGGTCAGCGTTGGCCGTAATATCGGTGGTTTATTGACAGCAAAATCACAATAATTGATCGTTTCTTAGCTTTGGTTACTGATAATAACTTGACACCAGTGCCTATGAGTTTAATTTGTACACCACAGCACTGGAGATAATCACTATGTGATTGAAAATCAATTTTGCTCTCAATAAACCATCAATATTACGACCAACGCTGACCATCCTTGTATTTTCGCGTATATGGTCGTTGTGCACACAGCACTCTATGGAGTCGCCAAACAGTAGAACATTCCGTAACCACACTCACACACAACAATAAGAAAACGGAGGACGTGTATGTGTAAATTTTGTCTATTAAGGAACGGCAGGAAGACAGGAAGACAGCAATCAGTCGCAATCGCTCTGGTTTTTTATTATTCTTGCATATCCAGATTTCAGCTTTAGTCATCTTCAATGCTAAAATACAATGAAACTACAAAATCAGAACTGATTTACATAAACAGTAACTAAAACACACAGCATTAGATGATTTACCATCCAACAAATTCGTAACAGTGCACATCGCCATATGACATCACTCGTGTACAGGCAAAGGAAACTGAGTCGTTAATTTTTTGAAAACATAGTTGTGTGGAGATAACAGCAATTAATTTACTTATAATCAATTATTCAAAATGACAGTCACAATGGCATTATTTAGTTTGCCGCCAACCGGTTTCAACGCGCGTTCGCGGGTTGAAACCGCTTGGCGGCAAAGTAAATAATGCGACTGTGACTGTCATTTTTAATGATGGAACTGAGTCTTTGTTTAAAAGTACAGCAGTCTCAGATTACGTCGTATAAGCAACGTTCTCTGTACTACAAAATAACTAACCCATTTACATCCCAATACAGTAGTTCAAAACCATTTTTTAAATAAATAAATAAAGTCAGCAAGTGTATTGTATACCACCTTTAAAACACACCAAGAAATGCCGATTTACTATGTGTTTGTTCATATATTAGTGGTGAAGCGATCCTCCAAATCTTATGCAGATGTTCAGTAATAGATTCGTACAACTGTCCTGTATAGAGCTGTTACATCACATTAGAAATAAAAATTAAACATGCCTTTGAAGATCGTCTTGATAAAATACAGCTACATACCAATCTGAAATTCGTCAAAAGCTAAAATTAAGCCTAGTCGCTCGTGTCGTACTGTTTAAGCGGTCCACTAAACAATTCGTGTAATAGAAGCATAAAAAAAACTTAATACAAATCGTTTTTATGAAACTCTGTTAACATTATAGTAAAATACTGGAGATCAACATAACAAGGCTAATTTAACAGAGTACATTTACTAAAAACATACAGACGTCCTCGACTGGCGTAAATTTCTTACGTAACGTAGAGCTTAGCTTCAATTGCCATACGCTGCTTGCAAAGAACAATACGAGTATAACAAGTTTCCTTACATGTAGCCATTAAGACTAATAACTGAACAGTGATCTACTTGTTTAATGGTAAAACCTTTATAATATTGGTTAATACCAACAAAACGGAAGATGAAACGGACCGCTGATCATAATAAGCCTTATTCTCACGTACTATCGTGCCTGGTGTTGTCGTATTACAGGCAGGTCAAAATTTGCATATTAGTTTCCGCCTGGGTCGTTGACACAAAGTTGAGAGGGGCAGATTCATTGATCTCGCGGAGTAGATAGAGAGATACTGTCATCTGAGGCCATCTGGTGCTCACCTGCTCAGTCAACAGGTGTTGCTACAGAGCAGCCGGGTTTGGTAGCTCTTCGACGGTCTCGTGCGTCGACTATAATACGGTTATTTTTTATTTATAGCAGGTATGTCTCATGAGGCATTATAAACAATAATATTCTTCATTTTAATATTGTTGGGTAGTTTAATGCATGTTCGTTTCCTTGTTTGTAGGGACTGTCTTGTCTGTACACTGTCAATGTTGCGACGCAGATTTTTTTTTTTATGACATATGAATGGAAAGTGCCTGTTAGGCTAATTTCAGTATTTGCGGTTTTCTCCGTGTCTGTTGTAATTCCGGACCGTACAAGTATAGCAATCGTAGGGCTTGGAGCTTTTCGAAAAATGTTTTTGCGTCATGTCTTCCATGCAGAGCTTTCTGTGGTTCTCGTGATTCTTTTTTCCATCTACAGTGGTGGAAATATTTATTGCGTCACCTATTACTATTAACAGTTTTTGTAACAATCATTGAATAACTGAGCTTAATTTGCCTGATTTCTATCAGAAATGAATGTACACATAACTTTGGTCAATTTGTTTTTATTCTTAATTTTTGTTTCTATAAAAATATTTGCTTTTTATAATTTAACACCTTCTTGAGAAATGAGTGTAAATGGATGTGTCAGCTATTTTGTTTACTATTCTGAAGTATGAATACTAATGTTGAAAGAAACACTGCATATTAATGTTGTAACATGACACTGATGAATTTTATTGTTCGTATTGCCTCATATGAACACACTGTTGCATTTAATACACTCCTGGAAATTGAAATAAGAACACCGTGAATTCATTGTCCCAGGAAGGGGAAACTTTATTGACACATTCCTGGGGTCAGATACATCACATGATCACACTGACAGAACCACAGGCACATAGACACAGGCAACAGAGCATGCACAATGTCGGCACTAGTACAGTGTATATCCACCTTTCGCAGCAATGCAGGCTGCTATTCTCCCATGGAGACGATCGTAGAGATGCTGGATGTAGTCCTGTGGAACGGCTTGCCATGCCATTTCCACCTGGCGCCTCAGTTGGACCAGCGTTCGTGCTGGACGTGCAGACCGCGTGAGACGACGCTTCATCCAGTCCCAAACATGCTCAATGGGGGACAGATCCGGAGATCTTGCTGGCCAGGGTAGTTGACTTACACCTTCTAGAGCACGTTGGGTGGCACGGGATACATGCGGACGTGCATTGTCCTGTTGGAACAGCAAGTTCCCTTGCCGGTCTAGGAATGGTAGAACGATGGGTTCGATGACGGTTTGGATGTACCGTGCACTATTCAGTGTCCCCTCGACGATCACCAGTCGTGTACGGCCAGTGTAGGAGATCGCTCCCCACACCATGATGCCGGGTGTTGGCCCTGTGTGCCTCGGTCGTATGCAGTCCTGATTGTGGCGCTCACCTGCACGGCGCCAAACACGCATACGACCATCATTGGCACCAAGGCAGAAGCGACTCTCATCGCTGAAGACGACACGTCTCCATTCGTCCCTCCATTCACGCCTGTCGCGACACCACTGGAGGCGGGCTGCACGATGTTGGGGCGTGAGCGGAAGACGGCCTAACGGTGTGCGGGACCGTAGCCCAGCTTCATGGAGACGGTTGCGAATGGTCCTCGCCGATACCCCAGGAGCAACAGTGTCCCTAATTTGCTGGGAAGTGGCGGTGCGGTCCCCTACGGCACTGCGTAGGATCCTACGGTCTTGGCGTGCATCCGTGCGTCGCTGCGGTCCGGTCCCAGGTCGACGGGCACGTGCACCTTCCGCCGACCACTGGCGACAACATCGATGTACTGTGGAGACCTCACGCCCCACGTGTTGAGCAATTCGGCGGTACGTCCACCCGGCCTCCCGCATGCCCACTATACGCCCTCGCTCAAAGTCCGTCAACTGCACATACGGTTCACGTCCACGCTGTCGCGGCATGCTACCTGTGCTAAAGACTGCGATGGAGCTCCGTATGCCACGGCAAACTGGCTGACACTGACGGCGGCGGTGCACAAATGCTGCGCATCTAGCGCCATTCGACGGCCAACACCGCGGTTCCTGGTGTGTCCGCTGTGCCGTGCGTGTGGTCATTGCTTGTACAGCCCTCTCGCAGTGTCCGGAGCAAGTATGGTGGGTCTGACACACCGGTGTCAATGTGTTCTTTTTTCCATTTCCAGGAGTGTACTTTGTTGCGCCACCACGCGCCTTAACGACCGGTTGGCATCGTGAAGGCATTGAAAGAATTAACTTTTCAGTGTACTCCTGACTCAGTTCATGAAACCACACATGCACAAGGGTCTCCAACAGCTCCCATTTATTGTGTTGCTTCTTTTTGGCGATAGCATTTCCCATAACCTTCCAGCAGTTCTCAATAGGATTGAGATCGGGGCTGTTTCCAGGCTACTCTAATATTCGAACCCCATTTTGTCGAAGCAAAGATTTTACCTGAAATGTGCTACGGTCGCAGGTTCGAATCCTGCCTCGGGCATGGATGTTTGTGATGTCCTTAGGTTAGTTAGGTTTAACTAGTTCTAAGTTCTAGGGGACTAATGACCTCAGCAGTTGAGTCCCAAAGTGCTCAGAGCTATTTGCTATTTACCTGAAATGTAGAAGTACATGATAATTAATCAAGAAGGGAATCTGCTTCGTGTTTGGTACAAATATTAGTCATAGGACTCACCTTCAAAGCTCTATGGCAGGGAGCGGAGTCGTCCTGAAAAATGCCATTGGAAACATCTCCAAACTGGTCTCCAACGTTGGCATAAGCTTCTTTTCAAGGATGCTTATGTAGGCATCTGCGTTGACAGTGCCATTAATGAAGTCCAGAGGTACTACGCCGTGACTGGAAATTATCCCCCAGACCATTTGTCCATGTGGGTGTTTGACTGTATGCGTTATGCATGATGGCAAAAATTCTTCACGTTTTCTTTGACGCACGAGCACTTTTTCATCTGAGCCATGCAGATTAAACTTGGAATCGTCTGAGAAGATTACTTTGTTCCACATTTCTGGTGTCCATGTCGCATGTGCCTTTGCCAATTGTAGTCGCTGTTTTCGCATTATCTTGGTCAATAAAGGCTTCCCTCTAGGACGACGGGCTGAGAGTCCAGCCTCCAGTAGTCTATTTCTTACAGTTCTAATGGTTACTGTCGCACATTTCCTCCCACTCTCGCTTTAGTTGAGCTGATAACAGGCGACGATCGTTGAGCGAAAGCCTTTTCAATACCCTGTCCTATTTGGAAGAAGACGCCATTTTCCGACCTCTTCCTTCCTCACGATCAACATTTCCTTTTTCCCTGTATTTTTTCAGTTACCTCAGAATCGTGGACTGATTAAATCTTGTCTTAGAGGCTATCTCTTTGGTGCTGAGACCAACAAAAAATGGCTCTGAGCACTATGTGACTTATGAGGTCATCAGTCGCCTAGAACTTAGAACCAATTAAACCTAACAAACCTAAGGACATCACACACATCCATGGCCGAGGCAGGATTCGAACCTGCGACCGTAGCGATCGCTCGGTTCCAGGCTGTAGCGCCTAGAACCGCACGGCCACTCCGGCCGGCTGAGACCAACAGACGAATAAGCAAGTATAGCAGCTTTCTTTTCTGCCGTTAATTCAACTGAGTTATCCATTTTCTCACTGCAAAGTCGCAACTCAAAATGGCAGTAGAAACACTGGTTTCATTGTGAAATCAAACTACAACAAAGAGTTCTGTACTGTTGGAAAACATGCGTGAAGAAGTCAGATTATTAAGGCAAGAATATGTCAACAGAGTTTAGCAACAATGGGACTGGGATAACCTGAAGCAAACTGCTGCAAAAGACAAAAAGACGAAGTAATTCATGATGATGCAATAAATATTTCCACCACTGTACATCTACGTAGATACTCCGCCAGCCACCGTACCAGGCCTAGCGAAGGGTACCACAAAACACCAACAGTCATTTCCTTTCCTGTTCCACTTGCTAAATAGAGTGAGGGAAAAACGACTTTCTACAAGCGTCCGTAGGAGCTGCACTTTCTCTCGTCTTACCTTCGTTGCCCTTTCACGAACTGTACCTTGGCGACAGTAGAATCGATCAGTAATCTGCCTCAAATGCCGATTCTCTAAATTTCCTCAGTAGTGCCTCGAGAAAGGACCGTCGCCTTTAAAATAGTTCAAATGGCTCTGAGCACTGTGCGACTTAACATCTTTTAGGTCATCAGTCCCCTAGACTTAGAACTACTTAAACCTAAGGACATCACAGACATCCATGCCCGAGGCAGGATTCGAACCTGCGACCGTAGCAGCAGCGCGGATCCGGACTGAAGCGCCTAGAACCGCTCGGCCACAGCGGCCGGCGCGTCGCCTTCCCTCCATGGATTCCCATTTGGGCTCACGAAGCATTTCGGTAATGCTTGCTGATCGACTCTGCCGGTAACAAATGCAGTAACGCACCCCTGATTACTTCGGCGTCTTCCTTTAATCCGACCTGGTGGGGATCCCAGACACCCGAACAGTACTCAGGAATGGGTGACACTAGCGTCCTACACGCCTTCTCCTTTATAGATGAGCTACACTTCCACAAAATTCTCCCAATAAAAATTAATTCGATTATTCGTCCTCCCTATTACCAACCTCACGTGGTCACTCTGTTTCATATCTCTTTGCAACGTAACGCCTAGATATTCCCTGGATGCGATTGTCATGCAGTGCATTATTAATGCTGCATTCGACCGTTACAGGACAATTTTTCTTATGGGTTTAAACCGTCGTCGTCCTGAATGGGAGTCCAGTGTGCAAACCACTGCGCCACCTCGCTCGGCATGGCCTGATTGGTTAACTTTAATGATAATAAACTCGGAAACGGTGCAACGTATCAATTTTTTCTGAACAATTATTTCTCAGCACAATGTACCCTGCGAAATCCTTACAAGCATTCTAGATTGTTCCTGACTACGTGGTGTTGTCTTTGAGTCAATGTGGCAGGATACAAGATGACTTAGGCAGAATTTCTGTCTGGCGTGATGAATACAGGGCATAAATACAGGGCAGAGAAAAATTGACAGGAAATTTTAACCCTAGGTAGCTGATGCCAGTAGGAACAAAAATTACTAATGTTGTGTAGGTCGACAACGCACAGGCAGCGCTATTGTTGTCGGTTCACACATACAAACGCCCGCCCGCCCCCCCCCCCCTCCCCCTCTGCCCCAATGTGATACGCACACCTCACGTCAGAGGTACTCACACACAAGCTTCACTTCGGAGCACACACACGTCACGTGCGATTTAGTCATACAGTAAGCATCGCGGCACAGTATTCGTTTGGAGAACGAGATATGGTTTTTGTTTATGGACTAGCCGACGGTAATACGCATGAAGCTCGACAGTTGTATGAGGAATGGTACCCAGCAAGACGCCACCCGCACCCACAAACGTTTACGGCAATTAACCGGCGCCTTAGAGAAACAGGCTTGTTAGCGGGATATCATACTGATGCTGGAAAACCCCGAACATGACGGGATGCTGCATTTGAAGAAACTGTTCTCGAGCGCTTCGAGGAAGCACCTACGACAAGTACTCGAATGGTTGGCCGTGACATGGGGGTCACTCACCAGTTACTCTGGGAGGTTTCGAGGGATGATGGCCAGTATCCATTTAGTGTACACCCTGTCCAAGACCTAAATCCTGTGGCGGATTATGAGCACAGAAATAACTGTCGAGCTTCATGGGCATTACTGTCGGCTAGTCCATAAACAAAACCCATATCTCGTTGTTCTTCAAACGTATACTGTGCTGCTATTCCTACTGTATGACTAAATCGCAGGTGATGTGTGTGTGCTCCGAAGCAAAGTTTTGTTGGTGGTTTCTGCGACGTGTTGCACAAAATCCCTAATTCGCGCCATTGCGTTATCTACCGACGAATGCACCTTCCATTGGGATGGCCTTTACAACACTTGCAACGTTCATTACGTGGCAAGGGAAAATTCGCACGTCACGTACGTCCACGGACACCAGGAACGATTTTCGCTCAACATTTGGGCAGGCATTGTGGGTGACCATCTGACTGGGGCAGTCTATCTACCTCCTCGACTTACTGGGGCCAATTACCTTAACTTTTTGCCTGCTAGATGATGATCCCCTGGACATACGGCTACGCATGTGGTTGGAGCATTATGAGGCGCCAGCACATAAAAGTCGTGCTGTGTGCAGATATTTAAATGAACCCTTCGACGGCCGGGTAACTGGCAGAGGTGCTGGTAGGACAAGGCCCCCGCGATCACCAGACCTCACACCACCGGACTTTTTCCTGTGGGGGTTCTTCAAGGTTCTAGTTCACCCACCCAGACGCGGACCACCTAGAAACGAAGGGGATTTAATGGATGGCATTCAACATGCCGCCAGTCACATCAGGGTAGTGTCAGTAATCTTTGAAAGTGTTTGGCAAAACACGGTTAGACGTTACCAAGCTCGTGTCGCGTGAGAGGGTCGCCAGTTCGAGCACCTGCTTTAAGTAAACAATGTACTTGCTACATAAAAGGCCCTTTTCAGGGCCGACACAATTTGTAAAAGACTTTCTATAGGTGAACTAACAGCTGTTGATGGGTTTGTTCCCGGTATGTCTTATCATGAAACTACAATGAATGTGAATGTGTCAGGGCGGCGGCGGATACGTCCCCAGAGTGGAAGGCTGGTGCGCTACCACCGAGCGTGTGGGTCGCCTTCGATACATCGCGATCTCCGGCAGGCAAAGCATTCGTGGTCATGCATTGTCCAGAGCATCTGGCAACAGGGCAATCCCGCGACCAATCGGAGCGCGTGGCGCCAAGTTTCCGTAGTTTAAAAATTGTGCGTTGTCGACCTGCACAACATTAGTAATTTTGGTTCCTACTGGCATCAGCTATCCAGGTTTAAAATTTCGTGACACAATGTTTCGCCTGTATTTATGAGCAAGCTGCCATTCATCGCACCAAACAGAAGTTCTGCCTAAGTCATCTTGTGTCCAGCTACAGTCACTCAAGGACGACACCTTGTGGTCGAAAACAGTCTGGAAAGCTTGTAAGGATTTCGCAGGGTACATTGTGCTAAGAAATGATTGTTAATGGGACAACACCCTGCCTATCTAACCCATGTTAATGTAGGCAAGTATTTGACTCATTTGTGAAAAAAACTATTTGATGCAGGACCTTAATATTTTTACTATATGTTACATGATGCTAATAGTCAACTGTACTGAAATCTACTTTATCCATTTCACAGTTTTTAAGAAATACTTTTTTAAATTTATTAAAAAGCATGAAGTTTTTTCTGCAGAAAATATTTTTTTGTGAACTTCCTAATGGAAGAATATTAGTGAATGTAGTACCAGAGGTGGCTTTTTATGTTATGCAGAATCTCTGAAAATTTCATTCATTTATCTATGATAGTTTCTGATATAATGGGGCATATGTACTGAAAATTTTAGTTTGTGGAAAATTGACTTTAAAGAAAAAATTTTTGATATTTGGTACTTACAGTTAATTAAAACGATCCTGTTGCATATGATGGGCCTTCTTTGGCCTCTAGCAGATCTTCCAACTTCGTTTTCACCTTCCTGCATCCTTGTTTTGCTTTCTTGGCCATATTAGATGCAGACCTCTCTGCGTCTATCCTCATTTTATCGCAATGTTGCAGCCCAGTGATCATATTTTCACCAGGATTAATTCCCAGCTTTTTCAGTACCCAACACTTTCCGATATTACCACAATTGAATGTAATAACAGCATCATGAACTCCTAGTTTCACTGCAAACGTAAGTATAACAACTGCTCGCAATCACAGGTGAACAAAACTAACCGCGTGTTTGAAAGCCTCTTGTTTACAAACAGCAGAAACAAAAGAATACTGACCGTTGCATTCCAAGGATAGCCAACAAACTCGGGAGTAAAAAAAATCCCTAATGTGCAATGTAGGGGATATAAAGATCTGAAATATATGCAGAAAAGTGGGTGACAGAAAAGTGGGCGTGGCACATAAACACGTAGTAGGAAAATGCTCGAAAATTTTTTTTTTCAGCAAAATCCGTTTCAGAGTACTTAAATAAAACCTTAATGTGTAGAAATATGATGAAAACCGAAAATCGATTTTTTCGACCTGAACCCTTAAGAAAAAGTCGATACGTTGCACCGTTTCCGAGTTAATCACCATTGAAGTTAGCCAATTGTGCCGATCCGAGCGAAGTGGCGCAGTGGTTTACACGCTGGACTCCCATTCGGGAGGACGACGGTTCAAATCCGCGTTCGACCTTCCTGATTTATGTTTTCCGTGATTTCCCTAAATCGTTTCGGGCAAATGCCGAGATAGTTCTTTTGAAAGGACACTGCCGACTTCCTTCCCCATCCTTCGCTAATCCGATGGGACCTCGCTGTGTGGTCCCCTCCACCGAATCAACCAACGATGCCGTACCACCCGCAAATTAAAGCGGCTCACCAGATACAATTAGTGTCTGTTGTTCTTGTTGTGTCGGCTGCTATGGGGGTCAGCACCGACACAAACAAGGAAGGACAGAAGTTGCGATGGCCGGTAGCTGGAATCCAAAATGATCTTGTACATACCACTTTAAGATTTATTGATAACTTTATTTCTCAAAAGAAAATGAACAAACTTAACTTCATCGGGTTACCTTCCATTAAGAAGGCTGTTGCATGCAGTGACTGTTATATTTGCTTGCAAAAAATAAATTTCAGCTATCAGTCGTCCTTTTTAAATTTTATTGGCAGATCTAGATTTCAGCTAGAAACTAGCCATTCTCAATGCACTTTCATTTTTGATCAATGCATGTAATGCCTGTTGGTCGGGATTCATCCACAGTTCATTGAATACTACATCTGGCTAGTATTCAGTGAACTGAGGATGCCGGCCGGAGTGGCCAAGCGGTTCTAGGCGCTACAGTCTGGAACCACGCGACCGCTACGGTCGCAGGTTCGAATCCTGCCTCCGGCATGGATGTGTGTGATGTCCTTAGGTTAGTTAGGTTTAAGTAGTTCTAAGTTCTAGGGGACTGATGACCTCAGCAGTTAAGTACTATAGTGCTCAGAGCCATTTTTTTTTAACTGAGGATGAAGCCCGATCAACAGGCAGTACATGCATTGATCAAAAATGATAGTGCATTGAGAATGGCTAGTTTCTAGCTGAAATCTAGATCTGCCAATAAAATTTAAAAAGAACGACTGATAGCTGAAATCTATTTTTTGCAAGCTGAACTTCTCTTGATTTCTGTGTATCCTACGTGCTGCTACTTACAAAGACTATTACTACTTGCAGAACGCAGGCTAAGTAACGTCTTTCTGTTGCTCACAAGGACAAGCCACGACGTTGGGATCACGGATTTAACTTCAAACTTTGTACACCATTAAAACAACATAACGTGCAACCAGTGAGGTGAAATACTCTGGCAATTCCGAGAAAACAGCAAGAGAAGTTTTAGGCGCCTGTTATGTAACTGATGTACCTGTGCGTAAATGCCGGACGTCAGGGTTCATGTTGGTCAAGTGGTCAGCATTCGAGACACGGTAAGACGAAAGTGTATGAGGTGACGGTTTGACCCCCGTTCAAAGCTTCATTTTTGTTGTACAAGAGTAAAGACTGTAATATTCAAAGAATTTGCACTTATGCTATTCGTTCTTGCTACGTCAGCAAAGTCTCACCGCTACACAGGTTGACTGCCAAATGGGGCCTGCCTATGTGTCTGCAGCTCGAAGCGTCGAGGTTCAAAGTTACGATTACCTAACCAGATTGCATGATAAGGAATTTCGCAAATCGGAACAGGTATACATCTTTCAGAAAACTGTATGCGTGTCTTCATTTACATGTTGATAGTTATATCTGTTTGTTCTAATAATTAAATTTAATTGAAAATCGTAAGTAGTAAAATAACATGAAATTCACTAAAACTTCATGCAAACACGCGTGCCTTTTTACCTATATTACCACTGAAAGCAGGTGTTGACAGATGTGAAAATTACCGAACTATCAGTTTAATAAGTCACGACTGCAAAATACTAATGCGAATTCTTTACAGACCAATGGAAAAACTGGTAGAAGCCGACCTCGGGGAAGGTCAGTTTGGATTCCGTACAAATATCGGAACACGTGAGGCAATACTGACCCTACGACTTATCTTAGGAGCTAGATTAAGAAAAGGCAAACCTACGTTTATAGCATTTGTAGACTAAGAGAAAGCTTTTGACAATGTTGAATGGAATACTCTCTTTCAAATTCTGAAGGTGGCAGGGGTAAAAAACAGGAAGCGAAAGGCTATTTACAATTTGTACAGAAACCAGATGGCAGTTACAAGAGTCGAGGGACATGAAAGGGAAGCAGTGGTTGGGAAGGGAGTGAGACCGGGTTGTAGCCTCTCTCCAATGTTATTCAATCTGTATATTGAGCAAGCAGTAAAGGAAACAAAAGAAAAGTTCGGAGTAGGTATTAAAATCCATGGAGATGAAATAAAAACTTTGAGGTTTGCCGATGACATTGTAATTCTGTCAGAGACAGCAAAGGACTTGGAAGAGAAGCTGAACGGAATGGACAGTGTCTTGAAGGGAGAATATAAGATGAACATCAACAAAAGCAAAACGAGGATGATGGAATGTAGTCGAATTAAATTGGGTGATGCTGAGCGTATTAGATTAGAAAATTAGACGCTTAAAGTGGTAAATGAGTTTTGCTATTTGGGAAGCAAGATAACTGACGATGGTCGAAGTAGAGAGGATATAAAATGTAGACTAGCAATGGCAAGGAAAGCGTTTCTGAAGAAGAGAAATTTGTTAACCCTTTGTTGCCTGACGGTACTTAAAAGTACCAGTAAGTTTTAACTCTAATTATTTTCTCGTGGTGCAGTTTCGTGATCTGAAAGCCTGTCGGTACGTAACAGTAACTCTGCTCTACTGTTTCATAGATGTTATTGTGCAATACATAGACACCTCTGGCGGTCAGAGCTTGAAATTGTTTTTCGCGCGCTGCTGTGAAAACAGAAGATCGTATGTGCTTGTTTCCATGGTGTTGCCTGAATTTGTGCGCAATTTATTGAAACTTTCGTTGAGTTTTCCATTGTACGTACTTACCTTCTTCGTTTTTTTATAATAGTTTGAAGCATTACGTTACAAGTGAATGAGATAAAGTGGAAAATATAAAGCGGACTTATTAGTGCCGTCAGGTTGTGCGAACACTTTATTGTAGCAGCAACGCGTTACCTCTCACTAGTTGTTCTGTCCACTTTTTCTCACACAGAAATCGGTAAATACATTTGCCTGTGGAACAATTAGAACAAACAGGAAAGGTTTGCCAGGGAATTTACCTAAAGAAAAATGTCTAAATCAAATCACAGAGAGTCATCTTTAGACCTAACAGTATTTCAATGGAAGGAAAATAAAGTAGTATATTTTGGGTAAAACTTCCATGGCATTGAACAGAGCGTAGTGACAAGAAAACAGAAAGATGGAACTAGTATGACTATACCATGTCCAGTTATTGTATGTGATTACAATAAAAACAAGGGTGGTGTGGATCATGCAGACAGATTACATTCAACTTATGGTCTTGACAAGCGATCAAAGAAATGGTGGCACCGTCTCTTCTGGGGAGCAATAGAAATTGCTTTTGTCAATCCTTACGTCATTTTCAGTTATCTACATGGGGCACTGCCACTGCTGGAATTCAGGTGTGCTGTGGCACTAGGGCTAATGAATGAACAGCAAGTGCCAAATCTCAAAAAGAGAAACTCTGGTAAAGATGAAATAACTCTCCCAAAGAGGAGGAAGGATAACTTTTCTGTTCCGAAGGATGTACGTCTTGGCAACCGAGGAAACCATTTTGTAGTGTTCAGTTGTAAAAGAGGACGATGCGAAATGTGTGCGAAAAATAAAATTCAGTCGAGACCATATTCACAATGTAGTACATGCAAAGTGTATTTGTGCTGCAATGAGAAAAAGAACTGTTTCCTACAATTTCATGAGGTATCACTAACACTAAATATGTGTATGTATATACTGTCAAAAACGTATAGCTAAGTTACTATGTATTGTGAAGTTGCTCTAGAATAAATTTATGCGAAATTTAAAAAAAAATTCAGAAATATCATATTTCGGTTAATTAATTTTCTAATGTAAAAATATTTAATATTTATGTGGAATAAGGTACAAGTTACAAAAATTGGAGCATTTTTCTGCGCATGTTGTGATTCTGTACATGGAGTCTGACGGTACTTCTAAGTACCAGGAGAGGAAAAAGTTGTGAAAAATAAAATAAAATTTTACAAAAAATCCTACCGTCATTTGAGGCCACAATAGCATAAATTCTGCAAAGAAAATGTTAAAAAGTAAATTTTTTCTTATGTCAGGAAACAAAGGATTAACATCGAGTATAGATTTAAGTGTCAGGAATTCATTTCTGAAAGTATTTTTATGGAGTGTAGCCATGTATGGAGGTGAAACATGGGCGATAACTAGTTGCCAGCCGCGGTGGTCTCGCGGTTCTAGGCGCGCAGTCCGGAACCACGCGACTGCTACGGTCGCAGGTTCGAATCCTGCCTCGGGCATGGATGTGTGTGATGTCCTTAGGTTAATTAGGTTTAAGTAGTTCTAAGTTCCAGGGGACTGATGACCACAGCTGTTAAGTCCCATAGTGCTCAGAGCCATTTTTTTTTTTTTTTTTTTTTTTTTTTTTTGATAACTAGTTTGGACAAGAAGAGAATAGAAGCTTTCGAAATATGGTGCTACAGAAGAATGCTGAAGAGTAGATGCTGAAGATTAGATGCGTAGATCACATAACTAATGAGGAGGTATTGAATAGGATTGGGGAGAAGAGAATTTTGTAGCACAACTCGACTAGAAGAAGGGATCGGCTGGTAGGACATGTTCTGAGGCATCGAGGGATCACCAATTTAGTACTGGAGGGCAGCGTGGAGGGTAAAAATCGTAGAGGGAGACCAAGAGATGAGTACACTAAGCAAATCAGAAGGATGTAGGTTGCAGTAGGTACTGGGAGATGATGAAGCTTGCACAGGATAGAGTAGCATGGAGAGCTGCATTAAACCAGTCTGGGGACTGAAGACGACGACAACAACAACACTGAAATTGTAACACTTACATCGATTAGGAGTAGGTTTATTTATGTAACAAGGTATCAGCAAATTATAAAGTGTGCATTCTGTGTTCTTTGAACTCCTTGATGCATGGCAAGGAAATTACAGTTTTGTAATGTATATATGGAAAAAGCAAAAGTATATATTGAAATTTTAAATTATTTTAATATGAATCATCATCATTTAAGACTGATTATGCCTTTCAGCGTTCAGTCTGGAGCATAGCCCCCCTTATAAAATTCCTCCATGATCCCCTATTCAGTGCTAACATTGGTGCCTCTTCTGATGTTAAACCTATTACTTCAAAATCATTCTTAACCGAATCCAGGTACCTTCTCCTTGGTCTGCCCCGACTCCTCCTACCCTCTACTGCTGAACCCATGAGTCTCTTGGGTAACCTTGCTTCTCCCATGCGTGTAACATGACCCCACCATCTAAGCCTGTTCGCCCTGACTGCTACATCTATAGAGTTCATTCCCAGTTTTTCTTTGATTTCCTCATTGTGGACACCCTCCTGCCATTGTTCCCATCTACTAGTACCTGCAATCATCCTAGCTACTTTCATATCCGTAACCTCAACCTTATTGATAAGGTAACCTGAATCCACCCAGCTTTCGCTCCCATACAACAAAGTTGGTCGAAAGATTGAGCGGTGCACAGATAACTTAGTCTTGGTACTGACTTCCTTCTTGCAGAAGAGAGTAGATCGTAGCTGAGCGCTCACTGCATTAGCTTTGTTACATCTCGCTTCCAGTTCTTTCACTAAGTTGCCATCCTGTGAGAATATGCATCCTAAGTACTTGAAATTGTCCACCTGTTCTTACTTTGTTCCTCCTATTTGGCACTTAATCCGTTTGTATTTCTTTCCCACTGACATTACTTTCGTTTTGGAGATGCTAATCTTCATACCATAGTCCTTACATTTCTGATCTAGCTCTGAAATATTACTTTGCAAACTTTCAATCGAATCTGCCATCACAACTAAGTCATCCGGATATGCAAGACTGCTTATTTTGTGTTCACATATCTTAATCTCACCCAGCCAGTTTTCAACATATGATCCATAAATAATATGAACAACAGTGGAGACAGGTTGCAGCCTTGTCTTACCCCTGAAACTACTCTGAACCGTGAACTCAATTTACCGTCAACTCTAACTGCTGCCTGACTATCCATGTAAAGACCTTTAATTGCTTGCAAAAGTTTGCCTCCTATTCCATAATCTTGTAGAACAGACAATAACTTCCTCCTAGGAACCCGGTCATAAGCCTTTTCTAGATCTATAAAGCATAGATACAATTCCCTGTTCCACTCATAACACTTCTCCATTATTTGCCGTAAGCTAAATATCTGGTCCTGACAACCTCTAAGAGGCCTAAACCCACACTGATTTTCATCCAATTGGTCCTCAACTAATACTCGCACTTTCCTTCCAACAATACCCGAGAAGATTTTACCCACAACGCTGATTAAAGAGATACCGCTGTAGTTGTTACAATCTTTTCTGTTTCCATGTTTAAAGATTGGTGTGATTACTGCTTTTGTCCAGTCTGATGGAACCTGTCCCGACTCCCATGCCATTTCAATTATCCTGTGTAGCCATTTAAGACCTGACATTCCACTGTATTTGATGAGTTCCGACTTAATTTCATCCACCCCAGCTGCTTTATTGCACTGCAATCTATTGACCGTTTTCTCCACTTCCTCAAATGTGATCCTATTTCCATCATCATTCCTATCCCATTCTACCTCGAAATCTGAAACATTACTGATCGTATTTTCACCTACATTGAGCAACTCTTCAAAATATTCCCTCCATCTGCCCAAGGCATCCACAGGATTCACCAGCAGTTTTCCTGACCTGTCCAAAATACTTGTCATTTCCTTCTTACCTCCCTTTCGAAGACTGCTAATTACACTCTAGAATGGTTTTCCAGCAGCTTGACCCAAAGTCTCCAACCTGTTTCCAAAGTCTTCCCAAGATTTCTTCTTGGATGCTGCAATTATCTGTTTGGCTTTGTTTCTTTCTTCAAGATAACTTTCTCTGTCTACCTGAGTTCTAGTATGTAGCCATTTTTGATACGCCTTCTTTTTCCTTTTACAGGCTGCCTTGACTGTGTCATTCCACCAAGCTGTTTGCTTCATCCTACTTTTATACACTACTGTTCCAAGACATTCTTTAGCCTCTTCTAGTACTGTGTCCCTGTACCATTCCTTTTCCAATGACTGTAATTGACTACATTCAACTAACTGGTACCTTTCTGAGATCGCTGTTATGTAATTGTGCCTGATTTCCTTATCCTGAAGTTTCTCCACTCTTATCCTCCTACATATGGACCTGACCTCCTGCACTTTCGGCCTCACAATCCCAATTTCATTGCAGATTAAATAATGATCAGTGTCGTCAAAGAATCTCCTGAATACACGTGTGTCCCTCACAGCCTTCCTGAATTCCTAATCTGTTATTACATAGTCAATGACAGATCTGGTTCCCCTGCTTTCCCAAGTATACTGGTGAATGTCCTTATGTTTAAAAAAGGAGTTTGTGATTACTAAGCCCTTACTGGCACAGAAATCCAAGAGTTGTTTCCCGTCCCTGTTGGCATCCATATCCTCTCCAAATTTACCCATAACCTTTTCATACCTTTCTGTTCGATTTCCAATCCTGGCATTAAAATCACCCATGAGCAGAACACTGTCCTTGTCCTTTACTCTAACAACTACATCACTGAGTGCCTCATAAAAGCTATCCATCTTATCTTGATTTGTCCCTTCACAATGCGAATATACTGACACAATCCTAATTTTCTTGCTAGACACTGTCAAATCTATCCACATCAGTCGTTCGTTTACATACCTTATTGCAACTACGCTGGGTTCCATTTCTTTCCTGATGTAAAGCCCGACACCCCATTGTGCTATTCCTGCTTTGACTCCTGACAGGTAGACCTTGTATTCTCCCACTTCCTCTTCTTTCTCACCCCTTACCCAAATGTCACTAACAGCTAAAACGTCCAGCCCCATCTTACTTGCAGCCTCTGCCAGCTCTGCCTTCTTCCCAGAGTAGCCCCCATTGATATTAATAGCGCCCCATCTCATTACCATTTGTTTGCCAAGTCGTCTCTTAGGAGTACCTGGTTTGTCAGTTAGAGGTGGGACTCCGTCACCTCCAAAGGTCCGAGGCATTTTGCTCTGATTGTGGCCAGCATCATATTTAAAGTACCAGGGAAGCAGGTTGCTAGCCTTACTTGCCCCGAGTCCCATTGTGTTTTACCCCTAACGGCTGAGGGACTAACCGGTGGATTTGGTAGTCTTTGCTGTATGAGCACAAAGGTCATCACGACTCAGAATATGTCAGAGATGCCCAGCCTTATTCCAAAGTAACTGGTATCCCGACTGTCGGGACCACTTACTTGGCCGCTCATACGTTGCCCGTGGTTCATGAACTAGGACATGACTACAGGAACCCACACCATATGAGTATGTTTATGAAAAAAAGTTTGTTCCTCAGAAGCTGGTTCATGCATAGGGCACTTGTATTTGTAACATGTAAACTCTGTTGGGAAGCCCTCCGCAACGAAAGTGGCGTGGCGCGATGTAAAATGTGGGCTTGGCGGTCGAACTGAGCGGCTCCTTTGTGTGAACGGCACGCAGTGTGTGGCTAGCCTTAGCACAGTACACCTCGATGGTGCTAAGAGAGGCAATTGGAAGCTGTATTAGAAGGGATTTGCCTCGGATGTGGATCTGGCTGTTATTTGGTATTCACGGAATAATGTTGAAAATCTGACGCCAAGAAGAGTCTTTAAAGACCGCTCGCACTTCATGATCCGTGAGTACAGTTAGCCACCATTTCGCCTGCCACTAATCTTCAGCACAGCTTCACAGTCTTCATACCTTCAATTACGCAATGTACATGGGCATGGAGCAGTTAATTTGTGTGTTTCTTCAATAACAGTCACATAAAACGTCACAATTCATGTTCGAAACCATAGCTTCAATCCTGATCACGAACTTCTGTAGGGTCCTCATCTAGGTGCTACTAAAACCTAGTATCCTGATTTAAATGAACAGTTCTTGTATTCACGTGTTTGGAAGTGATTTTTGTCTAACGTAAAAGGAGTAGCAAAAGTTATACTAAGAGTAATATTTGTATGCTTTATTAATGAACTACTCCAAGTGAAATTGTTAAGGTAGGAGATTTAAGTACAAAAATTCAAAGATTAATTAATAGGAAAGTGAAAACCTTAATTTTTTAAAAACTAAAACCACAAAAGTGAAGTTGGATAGGCTTTTGCTAAAGTATCCTTAGTTTATTATAAAATATCCTTAGTTTATTATAAAATGTAGTTTTGTAGGAGTACAGTGCAAGATTGTGTAAATATTGTTGCCAAGAATACCTGCTTCATAGGTGATTAAAGTTAAAGTACATATACATCATTAATGAACAAATATTCGGTGGTATTGTTAGAAGCGAAGTTATGCACATTTTCAAAGATAGTGCAGTTTCGGTACTAATCATGAATGGTTCCTTTTGAAGTTAATTAAGCCTAGTGTTTTATTTTAATACCTTGTAAAGTAATTTAAGTGAATGATTAGCTTTTAGAAATAGTTTTTAGTATTGCAATAATCAAAGATCCTTGGCTAGTGAAACTATACCAGTTTATGGGTCCCCGTCATACTCTCGACCTATTAAGAAGAAATTGAACTATTACCGTTACTAAGGAAAACTGCTATACGCAGAGGAGCTTAAACAGTGTATTTAAGATGTTATTCAATTTCATTTGTGTTACTTATGTCAGTCGAGATAGAAGCGCCCCCCCCCCCCTCCAATGTCCAAAATTAGTTCTGTACTTCATGCAGTGATGTTTGAGTGTTTTGATTAAGTAATGCTATTGAGTGTGGCCATCATTAGTATGAGCTCAGTGCAATTTTGCTCCACATAATTTACTGGTGTCTGTGTTGTAGGTAACTGCTGCTTCACACAGTACAGAGCGCTCTGTATCAGTTTGTATCCTGTTTGCTATTCCAAGGGAAATCTCAAAAAAAGTAACTTCAATAACTAACATCCAATTTTCTCGAATGTATATTTCCAAATTAATGTGCCTTAATTAGGCTGGCGACCATTCATTTTTTTCACTCATTTATGATTGTCACACTTTCGTTGCGGAGGGCTTCCCAACAGCGTTTACATGTTACAAATACAAGTGCCCTACGCATGAACCAGCTTCTAAGAAACAAACTTTTTTTCATAAACATATTCATATGGTGTGGGTTCCTGTAGTCATGTCCTAGTTCATGAACCACGGGCAACGTATGAGCGGCCAAGTAAGTAGTCCCGACAGTCGGGATACCAGTTACTTTGGAATAAGGCTGGGCATCTCTGACATATTCTGAGTCGTGGTCACCTTTGTGCTCATACGGCAAAGACTACCAAATCCACCGGTTAGTCCCTCAGCCGTTAGGGGTAAAACACAATGGGACTCGGGGCAAGTAAGGCTAGCAACCTGCTTCCCTGGTACTTTAAATATGATGCTGGCCACAATCACAGCAAAATGCCTCGGACCTTTGGAGGTGGCGGAGTCCCACCTCTAATTGACAAACCAGGTACTCCTAAGAGACGACTTGGCAAACAAATGGTAATGAGATGGGGCGCTATTAATATCAATGGGGACTACTCTGGGAAGAAGGTAGAGCTGGCAGAGGCTGCAAGTGCTTCTGTTAACTCACAAAATTGGAAATTATAGTCTAATGATATGAGATGAACATCAACAAAAGCAAATCGAGGATAATGGAATGTAGTCGAGTTAACTCGGGTGATGCTGATGGAATTAGATTAGGAAATGAGACACTTAGAGTAGTAAAGGAGTTTTGCTATTTGGGGAGCAAAATAACTGATGATGGTCGAAGTAGAGAGGATATAAAATGTAGACTGGCAATGGCAAGGAAAGCGGTTATGAAGAAGAGAAATTTGTTAACATCCAGTATAGATTTAAGTGTCAGGAAGTCGTTTCTGAAGGTATTTGTATGGAGTGTGGCCATGTATGGAAGTGAAACGTGGACGATAAATAGTTTGGACAAGAAGAGAATAGAAGCCTTCGAAGTGTGGTGCTACAGAAAATGCTGAAGATTAGATGGGTAGATCACATAACTAATGAGGAGGTATTGAATAGAATTGGGGAGAAGAGGAGTTTGTGGCAGAACTTGACAAGAAGAAGGGACTGGTTGGTAGGACATGTTCTGAGGCATCAAGGGATCACCAATTTAGTACTGGAGGGCAACGTGGAGGGTAAAAATCGTAGAGGGAGTCAAAGAGATGAATACACTATACAGATTCAGAAGGATGTAGGCTGCAGTAGGTACTGGGAGATGAAGCAGCTTGCAGAGGATAGATTAGCATGGAGAGGTGCATCAAACCAGTCTCAGGACTGAAAACAACAACAACAACAACAACAACAGTAGTTTCATACCCTTTTCCATTACACACACACACACACACACACACACACGGTCGAACTTTGGAATCCTGTCAGAGGGTGACATTAGCGTGTTTCACGGCACGTTAGTGTTATAAAATGTCATATAAATTAAATAATATGATCAGTGGTGCAAAAATGAGTGGGATTCAAACCATCACCATATACGTGTTCATTATACGAAGCTCGAATGCTAACCACTTGGCCATTATGAAGCACCTGCGCACACATACATCTGTTAAATAATAGATGTGCAAAACTTCTCTTGCGATTTTCTCGGAATTGCCAGAGTAGTGCACCTTGCAAGATGCGCATTATACCAGCCGCTGCCTACCTTTTATTTGATTTTGTGTGCTTGTAGCGCATTAGCAGAACTGAAATTCGCGCTCGTTTCAAATTATGGTGATCGCGACAGAAATAGTTATTGCTGCCTATTTAGCAGTCGCTGCGCTTACGATCGGGCAATAATCGACCGTGAGCGCGAACTGGCTTCTTACGAAGCGAGAAGATAAATTGTGTGGGTGTGGTTGCCGTATAAGTAGCCTTTCCCAGATCACAAGCAAGCACACTGGCATATGATATTAATTTTTGTGTCCCGGCTATTTTGTACATATCTTTGGCAGTGGCTCATATAAACATTCACGCTCACTAATTTACATTTGATATTAATAACTTTTATGTAATGAACAGAAATGCGACCTTAGGCCACCAAGAAAGTTAATCTTTGTCAGTAACTTTGAGCAATGCTCTAGTTTTCTCTCTCTGAACAAAAAATACTTTTAATTACGTACACTTTACTCTTGCAGATATAAATATTTATATTCAGCTCTCAAGGTTATTACGGCCGTGTAATATGAATTTATATTTACTGTTAGTTCAAAGGCGTCAAACCGCCATTGACTAAGGAATACTGCAAGCAAATGGCCAATCCGATAATCAGCTGATGTGATATGATGGGATGGGGAAGCGGAAAATGACTTTTTGGATAAATGAAAGGTAACACACAAATCTTAGAATCTATATTCCTCAGAACTGGATTTACATTCTCAGACGAGAGCACACAGGTAGCGTTTTTGCAGATTTCGTCACCAATGGCGGCGATTGAGACCTACTTCCATGAAATGAGACAAAAGAAAGTGTGCTTCATCAAACGAACAAGAAGAATGAAACTTCCTGGCAGATTAAAACTGTGTGCCCGACCGAGACTCGAACTCGGGACCTTTGCCTTTCGCGGGCTGTGCCTAAGCCATGTCTCCGCAATATCCTTTCTTTCAGGAGTGCTAGTTCTGCAAGTTTCGCAGGAGAGCTTCTGTAAAGTTTGGAAGGTAGGAGACGAGGTACTGGCAGAAGTAAAGCTGTGAGTACCGAGCGTGAGTCGTGCTTCGGTAGCTCAGATGGTAGAGCACTTGCCCGCGAAAGGCAAAGGTCCCGAGTTCGAGTCTCGGTCGGGCACACAGTTTTAATCTGCCAGGAAGTTTCATATCAGCGCACACTCCGCTGCAGAGTGAAAATCTCATTCTGGAAGAAGAATGAAAATAATAATTTTACACTGTCAGTGATTATATTTCAATTACATATAAACACACTGGTTCTTTTTAATGACGTAATGTTTTCACCACACTTACATTTCAATATTTGTTTGTCATTACTGTCTTTCACAGTCTCTCTAGCTTATTTTCAGTCTTTATTCCATCACCTGTGAAAAAAAAAGTTTGTGGCAGGGATGGCACAACATTATGTTGTTTTATTGGCCTACCAAAGGTGTACAAAGTTTAACACTTTCGTGAGCCGTGGGAAACATGCTTCCCACTACAATGAACTCGCTCCTAGTCCCGTAGGATTCACAGTTCAAACCTCTGTACGGTGCTACCACCTAGTGAACAGTATAGGGTACGAATCGGAAGTTAAGATTGCTACTACATTTCTACATTTATACTCCGCAAGCCACCAACGGTGTGTGGCGGAGGGACACTTTACGTGCCACTGTCATTACCTCCCTTTTCTGTTCCAGTCGCGTATGGTTCGTGGGAAGAACGACTGTCTGAAAGCCTCCATGCGCGCTCGAATCTCTCTAATTTTACATTCGTGATCTCCTCGGGAGGTATAAGTAGGGGGAAGTAATATATTCGATACCTCATCCAGAAACGCACCCTCTCGAAACCTGGCGAGCAAGCTACATCGCGATGCAGAACGCCTCTCTTGCAGAGTCTGCCACTTGAGTTTGCTAAACATCTTCGTAACGCTATCACGGTTACCAAATAACCCTGTGACGAAACGCGCAGCTCTTCTTTGGATCCTCTCTATCTCCTCCGTCAACCCGATCTGGTACGGATCACACACTGATGAGTAATACTCAAGTATAGGTCGAACGAGTGTTTTGTAAGTCACCTCCTTTGTTGATGGACTACATTTTCTAAGGACTCTCCCAATGAATCTCAACCTGGTACTCGCCTTACCAACAATTAATTTTATATGATCATTCCACTTCAAATCGTTCCGCACGCATACTCCCAGATATTTTACAGATGTAACTGCTACCAGTGTTTGTTCCGCTATCATATAATCATACAATAAAGGATCCTTCTTTCTATGTATTCGCAATACATTACATTTGTCTATGTTAAGGGTCAGTTGCCACTCCCTGCACCAAGTGCCTATCCGCTGCAGATCCTCCTGCATTTCGCTACAATTTTCTAATGCTGCAACTTCTCTGTATACTACAGCATCATCCGCGAAAAGCCGCATGGAACTTCCGACACTATCTACTAGGTCATTTATATATATATTGTGAAAAGAAATGGTCCCATAACACTCCCCTGTGGCACGCCAGAGCTTACTTTAACGTCTGTAGACGTCTCTCCATTGATAACAACATGCTGTGTTCTGTTTGCTAAAAACTCTTCAATCCAGCCACACAGCTGGTCTGATATTCCGTAGGCTCTTACTTTGTTTATCAGGCGACAGTGCGTAACTGTATCGAACGCCTTCCGGAAGTCAAGGAAAATAGCATCTACCTGGGAGCCTGTATCTAATATTTTCTGGGTCTCATGAACAAATAAAGCGAGTTGGGTCTCACACGATCGCTGTTTCGGGAATCCATGTTGATTCCTACAGAGTAGATTCTGGGTTTCCAAAAACGACATGATACTCGAGCAAAAACCATGTTCTAAAATTCTACAACAGATCGACGTCAGGGATATAGGTCTATAGTTTTGCGCATCTGCTCGACGACCCTTCTTGAAGACTGGGACTACCTGTGCTCTTTCCCAATCATTTTGAACCTTCCGTTCCTCTAGAGACGGTACGCGGCTGTTAGAAGGGGGGCAAGTTCTTTCGCGTACTCTGTGTAGAATCGAATTGGTATCCCGTCAGGTCCAGTGGACTTTCCTCTGTTGAGTGATTCCAGTTGCTTTTCTGTTCCTTGGACATTTATTTCGATGTCAGCCATTTTTTCGTTTGTGCGAGGATTTAGAGAAGGAACTGCAGTGCGGTCTTCCTCTGTGAAACAGCTTTGGAAGAAGGTGTTTAGTATTTCAGCTTTACGCGTGTCATCCTCTGTTTCAATGCCGTCATCATCCCGGAGTGTCTGGATATGCTGTTTCGAGCCACTTACTGATTTAACGTAAGACCAGAACTTCCTAGGATTTTCTGTCAAGTCGGTACATAGAATTTTACTTTCGAATTCAGTGAACGCTTCACGCATAGCCCTCCTTACGCTAACTTTGACATCGTTTAGCTTCTGTTTGTCTGAGAGGTTTTGGCTGCGTTTAAACTTGAAGCTCTCTTTGCTTTCGCAGTAGTTTCCTAACTTTGTTGTTGAACCACGGTGGGTTTTTCCCGTCCCTCAGTTTTACTCGGCACGTACCTGTTCAAATGGTTCAAATGGCTCTGAGCACTATGGGACTTAACAGCTGTGGTCATCAGTCCCCTAGAACTTAGAACTACTTAAACCTAACTAACCTAAGGACATCACACACATCCATGCCCGAGGCAGGATTCGAACCTGCGACCGTAGCAGTCGCATGGTTCCGGACTGCGAGCCTAGAACCGCGAGACCACCGCGGCCGGCGCACGTACCTGTCTAAAACGCATTTTACGATTGCATTGAACTTTTTCCATAAACACTCAACATTGTCAGTGTCGGAACAGAAATTTTCGTTTTGATCTGTTAGGTAGTCTGTAATCTGCCTTCTATTACTCTTGCTAAACAGATAAACCTTCCCGCCGTTTTTGCTGTACCTTCGCGCAGAGGCATTGTATAGCTGAGTGTTGCTCTGTAGAGGAGCCTTTCAGTGCTGTTTGCGTGACATTTTGTGATTTTTTTTTTTCCTCAAAGCTGTAGTATGAGGTAAATACTTTTGATTTACCCAAATTTATGAAGGAAAACGTAAAATTGGAACGAGGAGAATTCCAGTTTGAAACAAAAGGAGCCATTTCTGCAGTAAAATGGATGGATAACGGTCCAGTCACTTTCCTGTTCTCAATTCATGACCCATGAGAAACAGCCACAGTGAAAAGGAAAAACAAGGATGGTACTAGTGCAGAGATTTCTTGTCCTGAAGTTATGGCAGAATACGACAAAATAATAGGTGGTGTCGATAAGTTTGATCTATTACGAGAAAGGTATGCCATTGGCAGACGTTCTGTAAAATGGTGGCACATAATATTTGGTTTCCTGGTGGACGTTGCTGCAGTGAACAGTTTTATCCTGTGGAAAATAAGTAAAAGAGAAAGTGGACAGCATGATCAGCTCACATACAGGATCCATCTAACCAGACAGCTGATCGCTGGCTTCTCATCCCAGAAAAGGCGTGGACAAAAACCTGTCTTTCTGGCAAAAAGGGGTAAAGTACCTGAAGATTTTCGTCATATGGCTGTAGGGGAGCATCAACCCACTTTAGGAGAAACCTACTGGACGTGCCGTCATTGTAGTACCAAAGCTGCGGAAGAGAGCACTCGCTGTGTTTGTACATATTGTCAAATACCACTGAGCATAGACCCATGTTTCAGAAAATTTCATTGCAAGTAATTGTGAACTATCATTGTAACAAGAGAAGTGAATTTATCAAATAAATATGACATATATTGAAAAAGTTGTTTTTGTTATTTAATTCCAAGGAAGGGCAGTGGGAAGAATACTTCCCAACTTGTTGTGTGACCTCACTTTCACAGTTGGAGCAAATTTTATATTTTTTACGATAAATATACCTATCTGTTTACTATCTGCTCTCCATTGATTAACAAAAAACGGCTCAATAATTTTGCCCACGAAAGGGTTAAAGTAAATCTGTGATCCCAGCGCCACAGCCTCCGCCTGTCAACACTGACGCTCTCGAAGTCTGCGACCGAACTGGGCTGACCGGCGATGGGCGGCTGGTTACGTCAGCGTTGACAGGGGGCGCTGAGCTCTGTCTTCCTGGAGGTGTGGCACTGCCTGCTCTTTCCACTGGCGCGCCGGTCACCGCCTTCTCGATGTCGTTTCGCGGTGCTGCGCTGCTCGGTGTGCAGTCGGTGCTTTAGGACTGCACAGTTCTCGTAGCATAGAAGACAGCGCAAGGTGCGGCGGTGCGGTTCTTTCCGTCCCTTTACGACGGACCTGCACCTACCTGTGAACATTCTCAGCAGATCATCAGTAGGAAAGCCGAGTGAAACCTGCTGTACTTAGACATGAACCAGTCTGCAATTTAAGTCACTAATCTACGTTTCGGGAGAAAGTTTTCACACAAATGAGAGTTTGGAAATTTTGTCCTCAATTAATATATTCTGAAACTTAGGTGAACAAGTATCACTGCCAAGCCCGTGCTAGTCTTAACACAGTCACTCATAATCCCTTTCACTCACGTTAGCAAGTTTATGGTGTTGCATTTCCCGAAAAAGTAATAACTAAAAAAATACTGATTGTTTTAGATCGGTAATGCTCGCCAAATATTAAGTCTGTCGGTACCTAATACAGTTTTTAGCCACCGACCTACTCAATACGCCACACGGAATATATGTCTTTTCTTGTCACAAAATTCACTTAAAAATTCCAGAATTTCTACACACACACATCGGAATAATTATGCCGTCACTTTCCAACACTTTTGATGTATGAAACACTGCTAGATCCGGCAACTTATCGTTTCCATCGGAAGAGGCTTCGACTCTTCTCTAGAATACTCTGTCTTCTCTACCAGTAGAGAAAAGCGCGCGAAGAATATTGCTTTACCATTGATCAGTTTACTCAACAGCCAATAGCAAACCAACATTCTCCCGTGTCAGTCCGCGCTTTTCACCAATAACCAATTGCAAAATAGTAAACCTAACGTCTGCACTTTTTACCGACGTAATTATCTAATACGCTAAAGTTTTGCTTATGCATAAAGTTATTTACTATTGTTATTTATACCTGAATTAACTTTCCCTGTACCATAAACTTACTTTACAAATCTGTTCTACAGAAATCCCCCTTGTCCATATCCATACTTCTTCGAAATGTTCCCACACTAAATCCTACTACATAAGTCGTTAAACAATTATATTCATGTTAACCTTAAACCACACTCACGCATCATTCATACTGCTAAAACACATTTATAATATTTTACATACACAAAAAGACATAACACTTTACGAAAATACTAGAACAGTTTATGAAAAACATTCTATTACATTAGTGGACTCTAGTGGGCACAATAGAAACTAAATCAGTCCTCTATCCAATACTGTCCTCTATCGGCTGATACATAAGCTACGTGCGCATCCAGTCTCACGTCACCATCTGTCACTATCCAGCTCTGAGACACATCTCCCACTTCACCGCCTCCAAGGCAGGATCGTTATACGGCGCTACGCCTCAAACGGACTGCTCAGCCTTTGGCTCAGGTTCAATCCTCACTATTCTGCCGTGTCCAATTCTTGAATCACCATCTTTTACAGTTTTAGGATACCAAACAAAGTACACGTTTGGCGACATCGTCTATGACGGGTCGCCTAAATTTTGCACGCGCAAGCACCTGATTGCCTAACTTCGGTGCTAATTAACTGGGAAATAGCGCAACGCATCAAATTTTTTTCCTAACAAATATTTCTCAGTAGGACCTACCCTGCAACACCACTGTAAGCTATTCAGACTGTTCCTGACCACCGTGTACAGAAAATAACGGCTGTTCTATTCACTTCACTGGGCACAGCTGACGACACCCTTGTCTCTGATTGTCTCTCTCTCCTTTTTGGGTGGTAAAACGATTTCCTATGAAGTAGTTTAGCAATAGCTTGTTATAATGTGTACCTAAAATTACCTTGTCTTAGTGAGATGTTAATATGTGACCAAGGACATGACTTAGTAAGATGTAACAACTCTGTAGAAATCTAACTGCTCAATTTCTTGTTTTCAGGATGTTCTCGCTTGAGAGTGTACTGGATGGTCTTCCATTGTTTGATGAAGAGTAAGTATCGTAGCTGTGCGCAGTTAATATTTAGTTGCAGAAACATCCACCACCTTGGTTAGCAGAAACAGGCTAAGCAAAACTATTTTCCTACCTTTCTTAACATTCCTTGCAAAATTCGTAGTCATAGTTGCTATCACAGCCTTATGGCCACCGTCATTTTCCTCTACGTTAAGTTATTTGGCCATCTTTGGTCCGTATTTGTTTCCGCGAATCGGACTCATCAAAGTATGGCAAGGCGTCAAATCGGAGAAAAAGACTGTTCATAAGTTTCTGCATGTTGCCCATATTCAAGTAAACGCGCTCATTGGTGATCATATCTCGTAGATCTACATAAACAACATACGAGACAATCTGAGCAGCCCTCCTAGATTGTCTGCAGATGACGCTGTCATTTACCGTGTTTTAAAGTCATAAAATGGTCAAAAGTATGTGCGAAATGATTTATACAAAATATCTGTTTGGCGAGAAAAGTGGCAATTGACTCTAAATAATGAAAAGTATGACTACATCCACATGGGTACTAAAAGTGATGGGCTAAATTTAGGTCACACGATAAATCATACAAATATAATGGCTATAAATTCAACTATATACGAAGGTAATCCCAAAAGTAAGGTCTCCTATTTTTTTGTAAGTACATAGACCTGTTAATTTCTACAATGGTTTACATCACTTTACAGCTTGAACATTTAGCTATTTTTCGACCTAATCACCATTTCTGTCGATGCATTTTTATAGCGCTATGGCAGTTTTTGTAAGCCCATGTCATACCAACTCGCCGCCATGCTGTTAAAAAAAATTATGAGCCTCTTCTTTCACCTCATCATCGGAACTGAATTGCTTTCCGGTCAAATGTTCTTTTAACCTAGGGAACAGGTGAGAGTCACGGGGCGCCAAGTCAGGATTATAGAGTAGGTGGGTAATTATGTTCCAGTGAAACTGTTGCAGGAGAGCAACGGTTTGCCGATCGATGTGTGGGCGAGCGTTGTCATGGATATGTGTACGCCCTTGCTCGACATTCCTCTTCTCCGGTTCTGAGTTTTTTCAGAGTCTCACAGTACCTGTCAGCGTTAACTGTGGTCCCAGTGGCCATAAAGTCGACCAACAATACCCATTTCCGATCCCAAAAAACGGTTGTTATGACTTTACCGGCAGACTGTGTTTGTTTGAATTTTCGCGGCTTTGGCGAAGATGGATGCCGCCACTGGCGTGATTGTTGCGTGGTCTCAGGTGTAAAGTGGTATGCCCACGTTTCGTCACCCGTGACAACTGAGTCCAGAAAGTTGTCCTGCTCGGGTGCAAGGCGGTGAAGAAATGCGCGGGAAGCATCAACTCGTGGCCGCATGTGGTCCTCAGTCAGCATGCGTGGCATCCATCTTGCGCACACCTTCCCATAGTCCAATGTTTCCGTTAAAATTCTGTGAGCGGTGCTTCGGGAAACCTCAGGAACCAACGTGCAGAGATCATCCAGGGTGATCCGCCGATCTTCACGCATGCTTTGCTCAACCTTCAACACTGTCTCCTCAGAAATTGACGGTCTCCCGCTCCTTTGTTCGTCGTGAATTTCCGCCCGACCAGCTGCAAACTCTCTCCACCAATTTACGAGCCCGCATCTCGTGGTCGTGCGGTAGCGTTCTCGCTTCCCACGCCCGGGTTCCCGGGTTCGATTCCCGGCGGGGTCAGGGATTTTCTGTGCCTCGTGATGGCTGGGTGTTGTGTGATGTCCTTAGGTTAGTTAGGTTTAAGTAGTTCTAAGTTCTAGGGGACTGATGACCATAGATGTTAAGTCCCCTAGTGCTCAGAGCCATTTGACCCCATTTTTGGCCAATTTACGAACATTTTTGACATCCATGCACGACTCACCATACACTTCCGCCAATTGGCGATGGTTTTCGATCGGCGTAGCGCCCTTTGCGTTTAAAAGCCGAATAACTGCGCGCAGTTCGCACTTGGCGGTAACATCCAACGGGAGCTCCATTCTCAACGGCTGCCAAGCCAAGACTGAGCGCCTCAGCGCGGCGTGCGGATGTTTACACACAGCGCGTGAAGCACTCTTCATAACAGTGTGACCAACTGCCACACAGAGGAGACCTTACTTTTGGTAGTACCTTCGTACTTAGCTACTACAGTTACAAATAACCTAAACTGGAATGATCACGTAGATAACGTTGTGGGGAAAACAAACCAAAGATCTCAGTTTATTGGCAGAACACTTAGAAAGTGCAGTAGCACTACTTGTGGAAACGCTTTTCTGCCCTCTTGCACTATTGCTGAACGCTGTTTGATCCGAATTGGATGGGACTAGTGGAGCGCACAGGAAAAGTTCAAAGAAGTGCGACTCGTTTTGTATTACTGCGAAAGTGGGGGTGGAGGGGGGGGGGGGATACTGCCAGGCCATGGTATGAGGTGGCAATCGTTGAAACAAAGGCGTTTCTTCCCGTGAAAATTTCAATCATCAATTTTCTCTTCCGATTACGAAAACACTATGTTGGTATCCACCTACATTGGGAGAAATGATCATCGTGATAAAATATGAGAAATCCGAACTGTCACAGAAAGATTCAAGTGGTCGTTTTTCCCGCGCGTCTTTAGAGAGTGGAACGGTAGAGAAATAGCTTCTAGATGGTTCAATGAACCCTCTGCCAGGCACTTACAGAGTAATCGTGTAGATGTAGATGTTTGCTATGTTGCACTCACTGGTCCAAATAGTCCCAGACATTTTCTGCGGGATGAAGGTCGGATCATATAGTACGACAGTCGAAATGCGCTAGCGTGTTTGACTGGTGGTCAAACCAGGATCGTGTGTTCGTGCGCTGCCCTGTGAACATGGATTACTTTACCTTGGCAAATGGGAGTATCCGAAGCATATATGCTATCGATCAAAAGCATTTTGCAGAGACAATAAATTCGGAAAACAAATTCTTTAGGAGAAAATTGAAATGAAAGAACTTAATTATCAAATCGTTATAATGTGTAGTTTACACTTATCAGTCAGAACGTTATGACTACTTACCTCGTATCTACACTACTGGCCATTAAAATTGCTACACCAAGAAATGCAGATGATTCATTGGACAAATATATTATACTACGAGGGCAGTTCAATAAGTAATGCAACACATTTTTTTTCTGAAACAGGGGTTGTTTTATTCAGCATTGAAATACACCAGGTTATTCCCCAATCTTTTGGCTACACAACACTATTTTTCAACGTAATCTCCATTCAATGCTACGGCCTTACGCCACCTTGAAATGAGGGCCTGTATGCCTGCACGGTACCATTCCACTGGTCGATGTCGGAGCCAACGTCGTACTGCATCAATAACTTCTTCATCATCCGCGTAGTGCCTCCCACAGATTGCGTCCTTCATTGGGCCAAACATATGGAAATCCGACGGTGCGAGATCGGGGCTGTAGGGTGCATGAGGAAGAACAGTCTACTGAAGTTTTGTGAGCTCCTCTCGGGTGCGAAGAGTTCTGTGAGGGCTTGCGTTGTCATGAAGAAGGAGAAGTTCGTTCAGATTTTTGCGCCTACGAACACGCTGAAGTCGTTTTTTCAATTTCTGAAGAGTAGCACAATACACTTCAGAGTTGATCGTTTGACCATGGGGAAGGACATCGAACAGAATAACCCCTTCAGCGTCCCCGAAGACTGTAACCATGACTTTACCGGCTGAGGGTATGGCTTTAAACTTTTTCTTGGTAGGGGAGTGGGTGTGGCGCCACTCCATTGATTGCCGTTTTGTTTCTGGTTCGAAGTGATGAACCCATGTTTCATCGCCTGTAACAATCTTCGACAAGAAATTGTCACCCTCAGCCACATGACGAGCAAGCAATTCCGCACAGATGGTTCTCCTTTGCTCTTTATGGTGTTCGGTTAGACAACCAGGGACCCAGTGGGAACAAACCTTTGAGTATCCCAACTGGTGAACAATTGTGACAGCACTACCAACAGAGATGTCAAGTTGAGCACTGAGTTGTTTGATGGTGATCCGTCGATCATCTTGAACGAGTGTATTCGCATGCTCCGCCATTGCAGGAGTCACAGCTGTGCACGGCCGGCCCGCACGCGGGAGATCAGACAGTCTTGCTTGACCTTGCGGCGATGATGACACACGCTTTGCCCAACGACTCACCGTGCTTTTGTCCACTGCCAGATCACCGTAGACATTCTGCAAGCGCCTATGAATATCTGAGATGCCCTGGTTTTCCGCCAAAAGAAACTCAATCACTGCCCGTTGTTTGCAACGCACATCCGTTACAGACGCCATTTTAACAGCTCCGTACAGCGCTGCCACCTGTCGGAAGTCAATGAAACTATACGAGACGAAGCGGGAATGTTTGAAAATATTCCATAAGAAATTTCCGGTTTCTTCAACCAAAATTGGCCGAGAAAAAAAAGTGTTGCATTACTTATTGAACTGCCCTCGTACAACTGACATGTGATTACATTTTCAAGCAATTTGGGTGCATAGATCCTGAGAAATAAGTACCCAGAACAACCACCTCTGACCTGAATGACAGTCTTGATACGCCTGGGCATTGAGTCAAACAGACCTTGGATGACGTGTACAGGTTCAGCTGCCCATGCAGCTTCAACACGATACCACAGTTCATCGAGAGTAGTGAGTGGCGTTTTATGACGAGGCAGTTGCTCCGCCACCATTGGCCAGACGTTTTCAATTCGTGAGAGATCTGGAGAACGTGCTGGCCAGGGCAGCAGTCGAACATTTTCCGTAAAAAGAAAGGCCCGTACAGCACCTGCAACATGCAGTCCTGCATTACCCTGCTGCAATGTAGGGTTTCGCAGGGATCGAATGAAGAGTAGAGCCACGGGTCGTAACACATCTGAAATGTAACGTACACTGTTCGATGTGCCGTCAATGCGAACAAGAGGTGACCGAGACGTGTAACCAATGGCACCCCATACCATCACGCTGAGTGATACGCCAGTATAGCAATGACGAATACACGCTTCCAATGTGCGTACACCGCGATGTCGCCAAACACGGATGCGACCATCTTGATGCTGTAAACAGAACCTGGATTCATCTGAAAAAATGACGTTTTGCCATTCGTGCACCCAGGTTCGTCGTTGAGTACACCATCGTAGGCGCTCCTGTCTGTGATGCAGCGTCTAGGGTAACCGCAGCCACGGTCTCAGAGCTGATAGTTCATGCTGCTGCAAACGTCGTCGAACTGTTCGTGCAGATAGTTGTTGTCTTGCAAACGTCCCCATCTGTTGACTCAGGGATCGAGACGTGGCCGCACGATCCGCTACAGCCATGCGGATAAGATGACTGTCATGTCGACTGCTAGTGATACGAGGCCGTTGGGATCCAGCAGAGCGTTCCGTGTTACCCTGCTGAACCCAACGATTCCATATTCTGCTAACAGTCATTGGATCTCGACCAGCGCGAGCAGCAATGTCGCGATACGATAAACCGCAATCGCGATAGGCTACAATCTGACGTTTATCAAAGTCGGAAACGTGATGGTACGCATTTCTCCTCCTTACACGGGGCATCACAACAACGTTTCACCAGGCAACGCCGGTCAACTGCTGTTTGTGTATGAGAAATCGGTTGGAAACTTTCCTCACGACAGCGCGTTGTAGGTGTCGCCACCGGCGCCAACCTTGTGTGAATGCTCTGAAAAGCTGATCAGTTGAATATCACTGCATCTTCTTCCTGTCGGTTAAATTTCGCGTCTGTAGCACGTCACCTTTGTGGTGTAGCAGTTTTAATGGCCAGTAGTGAACATAAACCCGTTCAAGCGATAGCAGCAACACCTGGCGAGGAATGACTGCTGGTCAGACACACACACATGGTGCACGTGTGTAGAATGGGGAAGGCGCGCTCTCTATCTGAGTCCGACCGGGTGCAGATTGAGATGGTCAGGAGGCTCGGCACGAGCATTTTGGAAACTGCACAATATGTCCGGTGTTCAAAGAGTGCTGTGGTGAGTGCCTTCAACCCGTCACGAAGTGAAGGTGAAACCATGACCTTACGTCGTGGGGGGTCGGAAGCCCGTCCCTCATTACAGATGTCTGACGCCATCGGCCGGGCAGACTGGTAAAACAAGCCAGGCGGTGAACTGTAGTGAAACTAACATCAGAATTTAATGTTGGGCAGAGTGCAAGTGTGTGTGTGTGAACACACAGAGCACCAAATAATCCAAATGACGGGCCTCTGCATCCCGTGCACCAATGTTTTCCACGACATCGGCCACTTGAAATGGACACGTTACCACCGGCACTGGATGCTGCTGGCACAGTGGCAGAGCGTTGTACGGTCTCGTGAATCTCAATACCTTCTTTAGCACGCCAATGGGACGGCGCGAATATGTGGTCTTCCAGGAGAACTGCTCTTCGACACCTGTACTGCGAGACGGAGACGAGCTGGCAGTGACTACATTATGCTCTGCGAAACATTAATGTGGACATCCATGGGGTTCAGTGAAGCTCGTGCGATGCACCATGATGACCAAGGAGTATCATACACTGGTTGCAGACCACAAACCCGCCTTCATCACGATTATGTTTCCCAATGGCAGTGGCATTTTTCAAAATATAATGCGCCATGTCACAAGGCCAGGAGCGTGGTGGAGTGTCTGAGGAACACAGTGGTGAGATCCAACTGATATGCTGGACCCCCAACTCGCCAGATCTGAACCCGACCGAACACATCTGGGATGTGATTGAACGTGTCGTCAAATCTCATCGCCTCCCCCCCCCCCCACCCCCTCCCCCGGAATTTACAGGAATTGGGTGACTTGTATGTATGTCCACATGTGGTGTTTACTTCCTCCAGCGATGTAACAAGGCCCGACTGGTTCCACGCCATGACGCCTGTCTGCTGTTATCCATGCTAAAGGTCTTCATACTTGCTATTAGGTAGATGGTCATAATGTTCTGGCTGATCACTGCATTTCCTTAAACATATTATACAATTCTAATCTTTGCATCAATAATAAACACAAATGAACAAATTGCATAGGGTGTTAAGTGTTTTGCTGAAAGTAAACAGAAGCAATACAATAATGATGTCTTCAGCCAGGACATTCTTCGTTGCATAGACCTTTGCTTGTATTACTGCACCTGGATGGCATAGAACGCTCGAGTTTGACCAATCATCCGAGAGGAATCTTCTTCCATTGCTCACAAAATTCATTATAGAAGACTTCCTTGTTGGCCCACCCCAAAGAGCAGTAGCAGTAGCAGCAGCAGCAGCAACTTTATTCGTCCATAGATTTTTTTTCTTTTTGCAAGGATATAGGACATGTCAAAGGATTTACAAATTTAGATCAACTTAAAATAAGATAATTCGTATACACACATATTTACAGACTTCTAGTTAGAGACAATCATTAGATTTACTCCTGGTATACAATACTTATTTTACAAATAACTTACTAAATAATGTAATGCCACATTGTTCACTTACATCTCACTATCAGTGTCACTGCACACACTATACATACATTGTTTCATAACACTTCACACACACACACACACACACACACACACACACACACACACACACACACACACTTTAGTAGTTCTTAAATAATGATTTATTTGAAAAAACTAATTTACCCCTTTGTGTTTGAACCTCCAAGAATGCTGAAACACGTATTTTTTTAAATTTCTGATTGAGAAACTAAATGCCAATTTCGTGTAGTTCTAGCTTCAAAATTGCCTTAATAGCGACATATTTTCCAAAACCCTTCCATCCCCTGTTTCACACCTTATGAGTGTAACTTCGAACAATCCCTTCTTAAACGATATCCAAAAAGCTCTCCAAATTTTAAGTTCCTATCCTTAGCGGTTTGGGCTGGGCGATGATGAGACAGTAAATCAGTATGCCCCTATTTAACCTCCTTAGGGGGTTGAATTTCCAAAAACACTGAAATGCGTAATTTTTATTTCTAACAGAGAAGCCAAATTCATTTAGCTTCAAAAATACTTGCATCATGAAATATTTCAATATAAATTCGCATCCCCTTTTTCACCCCCATGGGGTTAAATTTCCAAAAACAATGACACACATTTTTTTATTTCTAACTTTGAAGCCAAATTCAAATTTTCATTGATTTATCTTTGAAAATGATTTCCTAATTAAATATTTTTATAAAACGTTTAGCCCCCCACTCTATTTCACCCCTTTAAAAATACGGTAGTAGTACTTTAATAATGATTCATTTGCAAAAAAACATCCAGGCTCTATTTCACCATCATTGTTGTTTAATATCCAAAACTGTTGAAACACGTGTTTCTTTATTTCCTCACCGAGAAACCAAATACAGATTTTCGTAGGTCTAGCTTCAAAATTGCGTTAATAGCGACGTGTTTCAAAAAACCTTTCATCCCCTATTGCACACCCATAGGTGTGGAATGTCGAAAAATCCTTTGTTAAACGATGCCTGTAGTATAAGACCAGCACCCTCTCCATATTTCTTTCCTTAGCTGTTTGGGTTGAGCGATGATGAATTACTCAGTCGGGACAATGTTTTTTGAAAACAGGGTGTTTCGTAATTCATGTTATTCACTTCTATAGGTTGTATAGGGGACTTATTGTTAGTAGATCATGTTTTACATAGGAACCCATGTCCGTAAACGTCATCCAATGACGCTGTAGAGCGTCAAAGTTATAAGTGGCGCCGCTGCCTGTAATTCTGTAATGATGTTACAAACCTTCTGAGATGATGGGGAAGGATAAGTGTGTCCACCTGAGGCAAAGATCTTTGCACCGGAGTACTGTCACTGTTGTTGCTAAGACTGTGGTGTAGGCAACTTTCAGGGGTGGTAGTATGGACTAGCGAAGATCAACAAGTGCTCATAGTTCCACAGGTATGCATTTTAGAGCCCATGTTCTGGACATTTTTGTCTGTTTTGGTCGATACTGCCACCTCTGAAAGTTGCCTGCCCTGCAATATTAAACAACAACAGTACCAGTACATGTATTCCATTGTCAGAGGTGTCAGAGCAGTTTTCGCTTACAACTTTCGACTCGTTCGTTTCCGGTAGAGAAAACCTTACCTCAAACTGATATATTTATCCTTCTCCATCATCCTAGAAAGTTTGTGACATCATAAAGGAATTACCGTGTATCTACAAGCATTTACAGGCGCCGGTGCCTATAACTTTGACCCTCTGTGGCATCGTCGGATGACGTTTCCGGACATGGGTTCCTACGTAAAGCTTGGACTACTAAGTCGCCTCTACAATATGTAGGTGTGTAATACTTATTGTCGAACGCCTTGCGTATAGATCAGCATGTTAAAAGTACAGAGCATACAATTAAGGAAAGGAATTTAATCAGTAAAATCGGTTTTTACATTGGTTGACCAGAAACTGGCCACATAAAGTGCATTCCGTGTCGTCCCCATCGGGTCCGTCACGGTGCATGTTGCTGGAGATGCAGACAGTAGATGACTGTTATTCTGAGCAGCACCACACTTGCAAAAAACTGATTCCACAGGAATGCCCCGCTTCTGCAGTTTGGTCTTGCATCTTGTGGTACTAGCGCGAAGCCTGTTGAGAGATTTCTCTGTTGTCCGATTCTTTGGGTGACCAGGAGGGAGCCCTTCTTTCGAAACCATCGATTTCTCCAAATGTTGATGTTTCACCAGCCACTTTGAGACCCGTGGTTGCTGTGGTGTTCCTGTAAGAGCATCAGCAATTGCCCAAAAGTTCTTTCTTGGTTTCAGTAGAGGATGTGCTGGCGGCCTGCCATACAAAGGGTGGACTTCGGTAGTTGTAGCCTTGCTTTTCTCGCAGCTAGCAGCTATACCGACACTAATTTCAGTAGGGGCTATGCCTACGGTGTAGGTCTTAAGAGGGGGGGAACCACATTAGGAGGCTGTTTGACACTAATTTTTTGGGATTGTTTTGGGTGGGAAGAATTAATTAGAATTTAATCAAATTTTGACATCATTCATTCGTATTTCGAACAGTTTTCGTGAATTTTTTTGAATAATTTCAGCCAAAAATAACAAAGTTACGCTGTGATGTCCGCTGAAGGTTGTGAGTATAGTTCTCCAATTGCGTGCAGTGTAGCCATTCCGATTTTCATCTGAAATCAAAAATGTTTTGATTTTAGATTAATAACTTATTTCCTAAGAATATGAACCTCATTGCAGGTGAAAATAATGAAAATTAAAAATTTTGCAGGCGTTGGAACAATTATATTTTCACGATTTCTTTCTCTAATTATGCAAAGAAAAATACCCTTAAAATCATGCTATCATCTCACAAGTTGGTTCATATAATTCGTAATTTTATAAAGAATCATACTGTCAATTTTCATAATGATCGGTTCTATACTCTTTGAGTTAGAGCCGTCCGCGGTGGTCTAGCGGTTCTAGGCGCTCAGTCCGGAACCGAGGCACTGCTACGGTCGCAGGTTCGAATCCTGCCTGGGGCATGGATGTGTGTGATGTCCTTAGGTTAGTTAGGTTTAAGTAGTTCTAAGTTCTAGGGGACTGATGACCACAGATGTTAAGTCCCATAGTGCTCAGAGCCATTTGAACCATTTTGAGTTAGACTGCTCGCAAATGTGGAGAGAGTCATTTCGAGATGAACGCGTTTGAAAAATAAATTCTCAGAAGCTAGAAATTCAAGGAAGTTAACAATAGTGTAAAAGGCTTACCAATTAATCTGCGATTCCAGCACCGTATAGTAATCCTTCTTCCTCACAGGCTCCGTTTTGCACTTGCAGTAGTGCCTTCCGAACTTTGCGACTTTCCTTCGATTCCAATGAACTACGTCGATTCTGGCGGCTCACGCGCTGGTTTTCGATTTGTTCGGCGTAATTGAGGCTTTGCGTGACTACTACAATTCCTGCCTCGTACATGACCATCACAAGGGGTTAATTTCCCTCACTGAATAAGCCCGCTGCTAAATATGGTGCCAATTCAACGACTTTTTAGTCAGTAGTGAAAGTGTTTAGGAGCTAATCGCCAAATAGTGGAATTAAAACTTTCATTCGCATTTTGTGTTTGGTCACCTAACCATCTCTCCAGTAATTCATTCCTTGATAATTCTTCGTATATTTGAAGAATTTCGAGCTTGTACCCGATGTGCACTCGGTTCTATGCTCATAAAATCTAAACGAATGCTAATTTCGCTTTGAAATTTTGACAGAGTATTCTTGGATAGTTAAGCTAACAATTTATGCAATAAAAAAAATCATATTTTTTTAACCTCCTGATGTGGTTTCCCGCCTTAAACAACCCGTGGTAATGCGGCAGCCCTCACTAAGGGCAACATATATGTTCCTAGCGTGGTTGGACCTGTACCAAGCTGAACATGCATATTCAGCACTGGACTAACACACTCTTTGCATGGATAGGGACTGCAACTGCTGTGTTCGGATGCAGGCTGAGTTGGCATCCCTTCGCTCCCAGCTTCAGGCAGCGTTGGCTTCGGTCAAACAGCTTGAGGCTGTTGCAATTGGGCATCACTGTGGGGGTCCGGATGGGGGTTTGTCGGGGACAGCCAGCTCGTCCCACGCATCCCCCGACCGGGCTACTGCCCATATTGAGGCTGATCCCTCACCTGTGGTAGAGTGGGAGGTCGTCTTGAGGTGTGGCAGGGGGCGAAAGACATTCCGGAGGGCTGAACGGAAGGCCTCTCCAGTTTGTCTGACGAACCGGTTTCAGGCGCTGTCTCAGGCTGATACTGATCTTCAGCCGGACATGGCTGCTTGTCCTGTTCCAGAGGTTGCCCCTCAGTCTGTAAGATCCGGGCGGTCGCAGAGGGTGGGCTTACTGGTAGTTGGGAGCTCCAACGTCAGGCGCATAATGGGGCTCCTTAGGGATATGGCAGCAAGAGAGGGGAAGAAAACCAATGTGCACTCCGTGTGCATACCGGGAGGAGTCATTCCAGATGTGGAAAGGGTCCTTCCGGATGCCATGAAGGGTATAGGGTGCACCCATCTGCAGGTGGTCGCTCATGTCGGCACCAATGATGTGTGTCGCTGTGAATCGGAGGAAATCCTCTCTGGCTTCTGGCGGCTATCTGATTTGGTGAAGACTGCCAGTCTCGCTAGCGGGATGAAAGCAGAGCTCACCATCTACAGCATCGTCGACAGGACTGACTGCGGACCTTTGGTACAGACCAGAGTGGAGGGTCTGAATCAGAGACTGAGACGGTTCTGCGACCGTGTGGGCTGCAGATTCCACGACTTGCGCCATAGGGTGGTGGGGTTTCGGGTTCCGCTGGATAGGTCAGGAGTCCACTACACGCAGCAAGCGGCTACACGGGTAGCAGGGGTTGTGTGGCGTGGACTGGGCGGTTTTTTAGGTTAGATGGCCTCGGGCAAGTACAGAAAGGGCAACAGCCTCAAAGGGTGCGGGGCAAAGTCAGGAAATGCGGGGACCAAGCAGCAATCAGTATTGTAATTGTAAACTGTCGAAGCTGCATTGGTAAAGTACCGGAACTTCAAGCGCTGATAGAAAGCACCGAAGCTGAAATCGTTATAGGTACAGAAAGCTGGCTGAAGCCAGAGATAAATTCTGCCGAAATTTTTACAAAGGCACAGGCGTTGTTTAGAAAGGATAGATTGCATGCAACCGGTGGTGGCGTGTTTGTCGCTGTTAGTAGTAGTTTATCCTGTAGTGAAGTAGAAGTGGATAGTTCCTGTGAATTATTATGGGTGGAGGTTACACTCAACAACCGAGCTAGGTTAATAGTTGGCTCCTTTTACCGACCTCCCAACTCAGCAGGATTAGTGGCAGAACAACTGCGAGAAAATTTGGAATACATTTCACATAAATTTTCTCGGCATGTTATAGTCTTAAGTGGAGATTTCAATTTACCAGATATAGACTGGGACACTCAGATGTTTAGGACGGGTGGTAGGGACAGAGCATCGAGTGACATTATACTGAGTGCACTATCCGAAAATTACTTCGAGCAATTAAACAGAGAACCGACTCGTGGAGATAACATCTTGGACCTACTGATAACAAACAGACCCGAACTTTTCGACTCTGTATGTGCAGAACAGGGAATCAGTGATCATAAGGCCGTTGCAGCATCCCTGAATATGGAAGTTAATAGGAATATAAAAAAGGGAGGAAGATTTATCTGTTTAGCAAGAGTAATAGAAGGCAGATTTCAGGCTACCTAACAGATCAAAACGAAAATTTCTGTTCCGACACTGACAATGTTGAGTGTTTATGGAAAAAGTTCAAGGCAATCGTAAAATGCGTTTTAGACAGGTACGTACCGAGTAAAACTGTGAGGGACGGGAAAAACCCACCGTCGTTCAACAACAAAGTTAGGAAACTACTACGAAAGCAAAGAGAGCTTCACTCCAAGTTTAAACGCAGCCAAAACCTCTCAGACAAACAGAAGCTAAACGATGTCAAAGTTAGCGTAAGGATGGCTATGCGTGAAGCGTTCACTGAATTCGAAAGTAAAATTCTATGTACCGACTTGACAGAAAATCCTAGGAAGTTCTGGTCTTACGTTAAATCAGTAAGTGGCTCGAAACAGCATATCCAGACACTCCGGGATGATGATGGCATTGAAACAGAGGATGACACGCGTAAAGCTGAAATGTTAAACACCTTTTTCCAAAGCTGTTTCACAGAGGAAGACCGCACTGCAGTTCCTTCTCTAAATCCTCGCACAAACGAAAAAATGGCTGACATCGAAATAAATGTCCAAGGAACAGAGACCCAACTCGCTTTATTTGTTCATGAGACCCAGAAAATTTTAGATGCAGGCTCCCAGGTAGATGCTATTTTCCTTGACTTCCGGAAGGCGTTCGATAAAGTTCCGCACTGTCGCCTGATAAACAAAGTAAGAGCCTACGGAATATTAGACCAGCTATGTGGCTGGATTGAAGAATTTTTAGCAAACAGAACACAGCATGTTGTTATCGATGGAGAGACGTCTACAGACGTTAAAGTAACCTCTGGCGTGCCACAAGGGAGTGTTATGGGACCATTGCTTTTCACAATATATGTAAATGACCTAGTAGATAGTGTCGGAAGTTCCATGCGGCTTTTCACGGATGATGCTGTAGTATACAGAGAAGTTGCAGCATTAGAAAATTGTAGCGAAATGCAGGAAGATCTGCAGTGGATAGGCACTTGGTGCAGGAAGTGGCAACTGACCCTTAACATAGACAAATGTAATATATTGCGAATACATAGAAAGGATCCTTTATTGTATGATTACATGATAGCGGAACAAACACTGGTAGCAGTTACTTCTGTAAAATACCTTGGAGTATGCGTGCGGAACGATTTGAAGTGGAATGATCATATAAAATTAATTGTTAGTAAGGCGGGTACCAGGTTGAGATTCATTGGGAGAGTCCTTAGAAAATGTAGTCAATCAACAAAGGAGGTGGCTTACAAAACACTCGTTCGACCTGTACTTGAGTATTGCTCATCAGTGTGGGATCCGTACCAGGCCGGGTTGACGGAGGAGATAGAGAGGATCCAAAGAAGAGCTGCACGTTTCGTCACAGGGTTATTTGGTAACCGTGATAGCGTTACGAAGATGTTTAGCAAACTCAAGTGGCAGACTCTGCAAGAGAGGCGCTCTGCATCGCGGTGTAGCTTGCTCGCCAGGTTTCGAGAGGGTGCGTTTCTGGATGAGGTATCGAATATATTGCTTCCCTCTACTTATACCTCCCGAGGAGATCACGAATGTAAAATTAGAGAGATTCAAGCGCGCACGGAGGCTTTCAGACAGTCGTTCTTCCCGCGAACCATACGCGACTGGAACAGAAAAGGGAGGTAATGACAGTTGCACGTAAAGTGCCCTCCGCCACACGCCGTTGGGTGGCTTGCGGAGTATAAATGAAAATGTAGATGTAGATATAGCTTCCCATATGGTAACTGTCAGTTTCCGCACTGCGTTGTTTCTGGCAGACACTTTCTGTTTAACGTTTAATCAGTTTGTTATATGTAAGCGTACGGTCTGGAGTCACTCTCAGATATTTCGGAGTTGGACTGTATCCAAGAGCAATTCCTTCGCCAAAGATTTGAAGGGTTTTAGCTGCTTGTTTGTTCCTGATGTGGAATATACACGTCTGAATTTTGGCAGGATTCGGTTTCAGGTGATTTTCATTATAATACGTACAGGGCGAATCACCTAAGACTTCCGCCGGAAATATTGCGGAAATGGAAGATGCTATAGATGGGCAGATTTCACAGTCATAGGCTCTTATTGTTAGCCAATCAACATACTGTTATAATGATTAGAAGGGGTATTTTTGTGTAAACATATATTTTCTAAATGGAACAATGCCTATTGACATTCATAAACTAAGAGTATGGTGAATTATGTCAGTGGTGTTTATGAGATCTCGTATTTTGAAAAGCTCCCACATTGAGACTTGTACAGTATCTGTGGAAGCAAAGTAAAACTCACGTGCATACACGAATTACGCGGATTCTGACTAGTAACGAGGCAACTGGCCATTGCAGGTTGTACTCAAAATGACCATCGGCAGCAACAACACGCACTTCCAATGTGGTATGGAATTACTGCTGCACACGTGATAGCATTTTAAGGGAGTCATCCCAACAGGCTGCAGCAATAAGTCACTGCATATCATCGGGTGTAGTTGGTATGCCCTTGTGGATAGCGTCTTTCAGCTTCCCCATAGAAAAGTGTAAAGGCGTCACATACAGGGTACGGGCCGACCAAGCTACAGGTCCTCTGCATCCAATCCAACGATTTAATTCCTGGAGACATGTTGTAGCACTTTGTGCTGTACGGGCTGGACAGCCATCATGTTGGTACCACAGTTCTTCCTAATGTACAGAGGAACATCTTCTAGAACCCGTGGAAGACGGTCTTTTAGGAGGTTGTGGTACTTGTGTGCAATCAGTGTTTCGTCTACGAAAAGCGGACCTATGAGCTGATGGTTCACTATGCCACACCACACGTTTACACTCTATGCATGCTGAAGTTCAACCTGATGAAGCCAATGGGGATTGTCAAGAGACCAGTGGTGCATGTTTCGGCAGTTTACTTTGCCATGATTCGTAAATGTGGTTTCATCAATAAGCAAGATACATGATAATCTGGATTTGCTAACAACCTTTCCCTATTGCGTATTATATATATTAAAAATTGCTGGTATATAGTGTATATGTCTCTAAACGTTTATTACAGTTAAGTCTAAAAATTTGAAATAAATCTGGAAAGTACATACCGAGACTTTTGGTAACAATGGTTTACTTTTATATATTAGATTACATATTTATATATTATATGTATTCAAAATATACAGATATTAACTAAAAACACGCATGTATTATAATTCAGCGTTGTGTAAAAATTTCAAAGTAATTGGTCAAGGCCCGCATCTCGTGGTCGTGCGGTAGCGTTCTCGCTTCCCACGCCCGGGTTCCCGGGTTCGATTCCCGGCGGGGTCAGGGATTTTCTGTGCCTCGTGATGGCTGGGTGTTGTGTGATGTCCTTAGGTTAGTTAGGTTTAAGTAGTTCTAAGTTCTAGGGGACTGATGACCATTGATGTTAAGTCCCATAGTGCTCAGAGCCATTTGAACCATTTTTTGAATTGGTCAAGAACTCTCGGAGAGTAGCGATTTTGAACAAACTAACATTTTCACTTTTATAACATTTCCCCTTTTATGACATACATACCAGATGGCGTTCCAGTAGCTACATAAAATGCTTACGTATTGAAATACAATGATGTGTCGAAATTTCAGTGCAATCCTTGAAAAAGTTTCGGAGATCTGAGATTTTGAAGAAACGAACATCTACATTTGTACTTATATAGAAAATGTAGATGTTCTTAACCGCGAATCTCCAAAAGTGTTTGTCCAATTACTTTGAAATTTTGAGACAATGTTCCAGTGGTATACAAGTGTGTTTTTATTTACCTATTTTCTAAATGTACGTAACACATGAATCCATATAAATTTAATAATAGGGATACATTGTTACAAAAGATCTCGAAACGTTACACATAAATATGTTGTACATCATATGTTAAAGAATTAGGTGACTAGAAATACACTCATATTAGAATTTAACTTTGTGTTCAAATTCTAAAACAGTTGGTAAGTTGGTTGCAATGATTGATTTACTAATGAAATTACATTGGGAAAAATGGCGTACGCTATTTACAAATATTGTGTACAATTAAAAAAAATAGTACACAGAGAGGGTTTGAACACATACCGCCATGGTGGTAGCTATGAAACAGCGCCTGTGCTACACTCTCTTGATCAAGATACAATTAACGTTACGAATATAGCAGGTACGCATAAAAATTCACCAACGATTTTTATGGCTAGAGGCCATAGCATGAAAGTTTGTTAGCAAAGTACTCAGGATATGTCCCTCTACAACGAATCTAAGATTCATCAAACTCCGTGATTAACAGGATTCATGGTCCCCTTGTTAGTAATATACAGAGTGGAGCAAAAATCTGGATACACCCCTAAAAAGTCGAACAGTGTGCGGAATCATAGCGGCGTCTGGTAAGGAGTTTCTGTAAGCAGGTGCGCAACTTAAAGGAGCTATGGCGACAGTGGTGACCATCTTGGAATCGGCCATCTTGGATTTGGGTTACATGTTTCAAATGGGAAGGGGGTCACGTGGCACATCATTTTCAGCTGTCTCTCTCTCAGGAATACGCATGTGAAATCTGTTTAAAGACTCCTTTATGATCCGTTGAAGTTTAGGACACCTTTAAGAATCAGTGTTACAGCTGTGGTCAATATGCCCTCAATTGCGTGGACACACAATCGGAGTTTTTTTGCCAGTCCTGCTGCACAAGTCGCAGTATCTGTGGTTCAACAGGACGTCTCCTCAATACTCTGGCAAAGATGGGCTTGATTGTTGATGTTTATCCCATACACGTTTGATTTCAAATGTCGTCACAGATAAAAGCCAAAAGGTGTAAGACCAGGGGACCATGGTGGCCATTGATAGGACTCCTCCTACCTATCCAGTGACCTCGAAACTGTTCATCCAGAAACTGTGTGACATCATAGCATAGTGGGGAGGTGTACCGTCTTGTTGGAAGAGGGTTGGGAAATCACCCTGCGGATTCAACGGCGTTAGTAACACATAATTACAGATTGTGTTAAGGTTCCATCAATGAACACCAGACACACATTCTTGTGTCCTAGATCCCACACCAAACCATCACTTTGTCACCACTAGCACCTTTACAGGGATCCACCCACCAGGGTTTGCATCTGACAAGTAACGATGATTCTGTTTCTTTACTTCTCCTTGCACATAAAAATTAGCTTTGTCACTGAACAACACCTGTTGTAAGAAGTCTGGATTCCTGTTACACTGATCCAGAGCCCATTCTGCAAACTGCGATCGCTGATCAGGGTCATCCTCTGAGAGATGATGTTGCAGCTATAAATTGTACAGGTTCCATTGGTGTGTGTACAACACATGCAGGATTGAACACTGATACAGTGGATATTGCTGAGACAATGCTACAATTGCTGTTGCAGTCTCCTCTTCAGTGACTGTTTTTTGGACGTCCATTGTATGGCTTGTCAGTCACAGAACATGTCACACACAATTTGTCCAATAACTTGGGTACTGTCATATCTGAAGCGTCATGTCTCTCAGGACGCCAGGCATTGAAGGCAGCAGCAATCATTCTAGTACTTCGTCCATCACCCATTAACACAGTTTCAATGCATTGCTTCCGTGTGTCATTGGGGATCGCCTGCAACGATAAACAGAACTAAGTACCTCCTTGCAATTTAAATCTTTAACAGGTCATAATTCCTACACAAATAAAAATATCTTAAAACAGATTTCATATTGTATTCCTGAGAAAGAAGCAGTTCAAAATAATGTGCCACGTGGCCCCATTCCCATCTGAAACACGTAATCCAAATCCTTATGGCGGAATTCTACACTAATGGCCATTAAAATTGCTACACCAAGAAGAAATGCAGATGATAAACGCGTATTCATTGGACAAATATATTATACTAGAACTGATATGTGATTAAATTTTTCACGCAATTTGCGTGCATAGATCCTGAGAAATCAGTACCCGGAACAACCACCTCTGGCCGTAATAACGGCATCGGTACGCTTGGGTCAGAGCTTGGATGGCGTGTACAGGTACAGCTGCCCATACAGGTCAACACGATACCACAGTTCATCAAGAGTAGTGACTGGCATATTTTGACGAGCTAATTGCTCGTCCACCATTGGCCAGACGTTTTCAATTGGTGAGATGTGCTGGCCAGGGGAGCAGGCGAACATTTTCTGTATCCAGAAAGGCCTGTACAGGACCTGCTGAAATGTAGGGTTTCGTAGGGATCGAATGAAGGGTAGAGCCACGTGTCACAACACATTTGAAATGTAACGTCCACTGTTCAAAGTGCCGTCAATGCGAACAAGAGGTGACCGACACATGTGACCAATGGCACCCCATACCATCACGCCGGGTGCTACGCCAGTATGGTGATGACGAATACACGCTTCCAATGGGGGTTCACCGCGATGTCACCAAACACGGATGCGACCATCATGATGCTGTAAACAGAACCTAGATTCATCCGAAAAAATGACGTTTTGCCATTCGTGCACGCAGGTTCGTCGTTGAGTACACCATCGCAGGCGCTCGTGTCGGTGGTGCACCGTCAAGGGTAACCGCAGCCATGGTCTCAGAGCTGATAGTCCGTGCTGCTGCAAACGTCATCGAACTGTTCGTGCAGATGGTTGTTGTTTTGCAAACGTCCCCATCTGTTGACTCAGGGATCGAGACGTGGCTGCACGATCCCTTACAGCCATGCGGATAAGATGCTTGTCATCTCGACTGCTAGTGATACGAGGCCGTTGGGATCCAGCACGGCGTTCCGTATTACCCTCCTGAACCCACCGATTCCATATTCTGCTAACAGTCATTGGATCTCGTCCAACGCGAGCAGCAATGTCGCGATACGATAAACCGCAATCGCGATAGGCTACAATCCGACCTTTATCAAAGTCGGAACAATGATGGTACGCTTTTCTCCTCCTTACACGAGGCATCACAACGACGTTTCACCAGGCAACGCTGGTCAACTGCTGTTTGTGTATGAGAAATCAGTCGGAAACTTTCCTCATGTCAGCACGTTGTAGGTGTCGCCACCGGCGCCAACCTTGTGCGAATGCTGTGAAAAGCTAGTCATTTGCATATCACAGCATCTTCTTCCCGTCAGTTAAATTTCGCGTCTGTAGCACGTCATCTTCGTGGTGTAGCAATTTTAATGGCCAGTGGTGTAGATGGTCAGCATAGCTACTGTAGGATGCGCTCCCACCAGCAGAAACCCCATGCCATACGCTATTATGACTCCACATACCGTTCGACTTTTACAGGGGTGCATCCAGAAATTAACCGCAGCGTGCAGATCAGTATTATAGTGTTATCAGTTGTATTTGTCGTTTACAGGGAGACAGCACTGAAGTATTCGAAAGGAGCACGAAGGAAAGGTGACGGCTTCCGCTACGAAGAGATGGTCATCGCGCTGGTCTTCCTCCGCTGCCTCAGGAAGCGGCTCCCCGACTTCGAGCTGACGTCCGACAACTGCTATGCGGGCAGGTTTGACGACATTGTCGTTACGTGGGGGGGAGACAGTCACAGGTACGCTTTGCTCGTGCAGTTGAAGCACAAAACGTCGACAGAATACGAAAAGATCAAAAAGAGCCATCTGTTACCGACGAGTGATAACAATAAATCCGATTTCAACATTTGGAAGTACCACAAATCTTTCAGAAGCATTAAAAAGAATCTAAACGGCGGTCAGTACGCCCTGGTGCTCCTAACTAACGTCCCACTGCACGATAATGCCTTGGGATTCTTTACGGAGCGGCGGACGACCTCCGTCTTGGGGGCGGATCTCCTTGAGGCCGGTGGCAGAGTTTATACGCTCGACACCAGAGCAGTTGCTGGGTGTGACCCCGATTTCATGGAACATTTTTTCATGTTCTGTAATCAAAAGGGCGTCAACGAAATAACGGACGACATATGCGCAGAGCTCGTACACCTACTGGGGCCTACGGACAGCTACGAGAGATTGTGTGAAGAACTGTGCAGGTGTGTCATGGAGTGGAAAGATACGTCAAGCAAAGAGCGAGAGAGCCTTAATGGTAGCTGGACCAAATGGCGAGAGATTGTTCGCCAGCACAGAGTGACCAAGATCAACGACTGCGATCACTTGACGACGAGACTGAAGTTCCGTAGTGTGGAAGGTGTTCGCCGGTATGTGGACAGTGCCAACCCCGCCTGTGTGAGACCTCTGTCAGCTGACACCATGGCTCTGACAGTCACTAAGGTCCACCAAGCAATACACCCGGAAACGCACATCATGGTGAACGTCAAACGATTCAGGGAGTCACAATTGGGTGTTCTTCGATGGTGGGGTCCCTCCTGCAGATGGCTGGTGAGTAAAGCTGTATTGATTGATTGATTGATTGATTGATGATTGATTGATTGATTGATTGGCTGACTGACTGACTGACTGACTGACTGATTGATTGACTGACTGATTGATTGACTGACTGATTGATTGACTGACTGATTGATTGATTGATTTTGATTGATTTTGATTGATTGATTTATTTTGATTGATTGATTGATTGATTTTGATTGATTGATTGATTTTGATTGATTGATTGATTTTGATTGATTTTGATTGATTTTGATTGATTCATCATGTCTCAAAATGCAGCACATAAAAACGGGATTTTTCCAGGGCTCATGCCTCGTGTTCTGTTGGTGATAGAACTGTAGTGTCAAGAGTTTTGGATAGCCCTTGGACTAGGGACCATTTGTGTACCCAATAGAAGGATAGTCTTAGTGTAACTAATTTACAATACTTACTGTAACTAACTTACAATACAGCATCAGTTTTTGAATATTAGCCGGTCGGTGTGGCCGAGCGGTTCTAGGTGCATGTCTGGAACCGCACGACCACTACGGTCGTAGGTTCTAATCCTGCCTCGGGCATGGATCTGTGTGATGTCATTAGGTTAGTTAGGTTTAAGTAGTTCTAAGTTCTGGGGGACTGATGACCTCACATGTTAAGTCCCATAGTGCTCAGAGCCATTTGAACCATTTTTTTAAAGTATTGCGCACTTCCTTCAGTTTTGGCAAATGGATCAAATCGTTTGAGTCTTTTTGCGTGAGATGTGGTCTGCGGTGCACCTTATGGCGCTTGTGATGGTACCATTTAGTTCATGAGCGGTTCCTGTAAAAACCCGAAAAAGCTTTCGAAAGGTTTAGGATCCGGTCAGTTGGGTGATTGAGGAAGAACAGTCCAAGTTTGCACAAACTTGTGTGATACCTTACATTGTCATGGAGGAGCAGTTTGTATTTTTGTGCCGACGAACATGCTGAAGTTCTTTTATCAATTTTTTGGGGCTGTATGTGGCCATCTGGCATGTTGGACAGCAGAAATGTTTACACAAATTTGTTGCAATGATGAGAGATGCCTCGCCCAACGACTCACCATGCTTTTGTTCACTGTCTGGTCTCCATAGACATTCTGCAGGTGCTACAACTGTGTGTGATGCTCTGGTTTTCCACCAAATGAAACACAATGACAGCTTTCTGCTTGGAACACACCCATGTTATGGACGCCATTTTGAACGCTATGTGTAGTCCTGCCACGTATCAGAAATTTGTGAAGCTATAGGGATGGGAACGGGAATACTCCACAATGTCCCACAACAAACTGTGCAATTTTTTTTTCAAGTGAAACTGGCTGAGAAAAAAAGTGTGTTGCATTAGTTATTGAACATCCCTCGTATAATTTCTCAGTGATTTGCTTATGACCATTCACGGTCGTTGTGGTAATCCATTGCCTCACAGTACGTCAATGTCTTCTCATTCACGAATTGCACACTCTTTGTGAATGGTGATCTTTGTGTCCATTGCCAGGACTGTCGCTTGGCATGGCTGTCTTGTGGCCTGAGGACTTGAACACGCTGTGTTAGTGATATCGGTAAGGAAATCGCGTATCCAGAATCGGCCACACAGGAGTGTGTTTGATGTCTTCATCAGCTCCATTTCTTCACACACTTCTTTCAGGGTCATATTCCATCTGTCATAGCATACACTTGTCCACTTCTGACACGTGAAATGTGCGAGGTCTACCAACAATTCCTTGTCCTTGTGATGATCCTTAGTCTGTAAGCAGCTGTAAGGACCTGCTCAACATTTACTCAGTTAGAATGCAGCATTGAAGATGTAGATTGCAATGCACCGTATGGGCAACTCAATTACCGGTGTTGCCTAACACGTTACTACTGCGCATCAACTGGAAGAAGCTGTGCCATTTCTCTGGCGTGTTGCGTATCCGGCACTATCGATAGCGACTTGTATTTCTGTTTCCGTCTGGCATTATCGATAGCGCCGGATACGCTACGCGCCAGAGAAATGGCACAGAAGCCATTCCAGGATTGCATATTTCCCATGGTGTTGTCCACATATAAGATACCCCGTCAGAGGGGAAGAGTGTGAAAGTTTCCATTATTGACAGCCTGTGCCCATGGAACATTGAATCAAAATATCTTTTGGCTGTCTAAATTTCCAATTGTTGTTTTATTTGAACAAACAGTTTCAGGGACATGTTACGTCATTTTCAGACCTTCTGATCAATGTGTAGGAAGATTTCAAACTCTGGTCCAGTCAAAATAGGGACCAACATTGAATGACTGGTAGTTGTAGATTTAGGACACAGTTTCCCTTCGTTTGTGATGGGAATCTTCCTACACGTCAGTCAGAGGGTCTGAAGATGGCGTAATATAGGCCTATCGCCAAAACTGGTTGCTCAATAAAATAACAATTGGAGATGTAGACGTTTGAAAGGTGTTTTGATTCAACATTCTGTGCTGAACAGCTGAGGTCCCACATACATCTATATAAAGACCGATATACAAAGTTTGCAGTGGTCACTGAGTGCTGTCACGATACCAAAAGTAGTAGTCCTTGGTCTGGCTAGATATTAGGTTGTGGCATCATCTGAACGAGCACCATCAATTTTCCATTGTTGTAGGTCCATAAAATTACTCACAGCAAAAGCTCAGCCCAGCATCACTAGTGAGTTGCACTTCCTGGGGTGTTCCAATACAGGAGAAAACCAAAAGAAAATGTTACTGTGTAGCTTACTAGTACTGAGCTTGAAGTGGTTTTACTATGGTGACGGTGTTATTTAGTACACTCGCTGCATATATTCTAATGATTTTTATGTCCATGTTATCTAGGTTCTCGTAGACGATGATCAAGAGGAAAGAAGACAATCCCTTAACTTGCTTAACCAGATGAGACGGCACCTAGAAGATGGCCGTCGTCTGATTGTTGTGTCAATGAGAGAAGAGACATCTTTCCAGGACTCATTCTGGTGTGGTGACGTCAGCGATGAGAGCTGGGACGATCTCCTGCTTACAAAAATCAGGCTCAATGGGGCTAAGCGTAAATGCCAGCTAGGTGAGCTTGTGTCGAATACAGCAGAGCTCCAGAACCTGTTGAAACACAGGTTATCCTGCTTGATCGCACTCGCAAGGAACTCAGGCTGTGTGAAGCTGGGCCAAACATTCGAGCCCCTATCAGAAAACTATGTGCCAAGGCAGTTGGTTACACAACAGTACGTGAAGGACGAATTCTTCTCATCCCTGGCTATGAGAGATGTATGTATTGCAGATAATAGTACCTGTCGGATACTTTTAGAGAAACTGGGCTACCTTATGAAGAATTACAAATTGTGCACCTTTGGGGAATTGGAGAAATACCTTGCTTTGCACATGTCAATGCCCATTTTGGCTAAAACTGAAAGTATTGATACTATCGCCCTTGAAAGGATATGCAGAAAATACAGAGGGCTACATATGTTTACAGTAAATCACACTGAACGTGGGTGGAATGTACAGTACTTCCTTGCTGGAAGTGGTAGGATCCGACACTATGTCAGAGAGCAGACAGTACAGCTCCTGGAAGCACTGGATGCTTTCAATAACAAGATAATTGTCGAAGGCAGACCTGGGATTGGCAAGTCAACAATGCTGTTGCATCTAGCTACAGAAGTGAAACAAAGTAACCCAAGCAGCTGGGTTGTACAGATAGATCTGAGAGAATGCTACGAAAAGTTTGAGAAGCATATGAGTGCTGAGGAAGTCAGGGAACTTTTCCTGCACAGTGTGATGTTCAATGAAGGGGAACTGGCTGAGCTGGAGTTCAACTTGCTCCAGCACTGTCTTCAGAATTACAAAAACATGGTGTGTCTGGTGGATAACTTCGAGGAAGTGGGTCCAGACTATGCAGAGGTGTTTCTTCAAGCTCTGAGGCTTGTATCACCCAACCGAGGCAAACTGGTGGTGACGACACGGCCGGCTGCTGCAAGTTTGTTGGAAGATCATCTGGGATCACTGGCGCACTTGCTCCCCGCTTTCAGTGATAGCCAACTCCAGAAATACCTTGATAGGTTTCGACCTAGAGCGCTCAGATGGAGATTCGACGGCTTAGCGACACCACTTAAGGATCTACTGAGAATCCCACTGTTTGCCGAAATGTACAGAGACCTGATGGAGGTCGGAACAGAGTCACATGACACTGTGGCCTTTTGTGAAGTCTTTTTCCACTACAAGTTTGGAAAACTGTATGTAGAAAACTTTGGGGACAAGCTGTCTGACCCTGGAAAGAGGAAGGAAGTGAAAATGTTATGGAGGTGCCATGAGGTCAAGCTCAAGCGTTTAGCAGGATTACTTCTGGTGCGAAACAAAGAAATCCTTCAGTCACTTATACAGTCATCTGGGGGTGACAGTATTGTAAAAGCTGGAATAGTGCATCAGTTGACCGGTGAGAAACTGCTGTTCGAGCATAGGACATTTGCGGAATATTTCCTCGCAAAGTGGTGTTTCTCAGATGCCAGCCGAAAGGCGTGTGCAGCAGTGTACAGTACCGCTCAGTCGGGGAGGAACTTGGAGTTTTTTGTGGAGGTGTTTGACCGCATGGCGAGTCGGGGACGACAACTGCTAAGTTTGTTGCTAGATGGTGATGAGAGAAGAGTGAGAGCGTTGCTGCAGGCAGGTGTGGGACTGGAAGAGAGGGACATTTGGGGGCGCAATGCACTTCACATTGCAGCTGCCCAAGGAGTCAAAGCATCACTGCTGCGACTCTTGTGCCAGAAGATAAAGGCAGCTCTGGCTGAGGAGGACGGACTCCTACACTGGACACCACTGCAGTATGCAGCTAACAGGTGCCACTGGGACACAATGGAAACCCTGCTACAGGCTGGTGCTGATCTGAACCAATTGGTCAACATTCAGGTACGTACCATCACTGTACAAAATAAAATGTTCAAAAAGAAAAAGTTTTACGTTACCTTCATGATATTTATTTATTTATTTATTTTTCAGGGTTTTCAGAAATGAATGTAACCAGCCACCTTTCGTAATGACAGAATTTTTATCATGCTATTACTGGTTTACATTTGCTTAGTAACTCATGATTTGATGGTAGATTTCTTAGAAATATTCCATAGTGGTAAGCCTTGCGCCAGTTGAGGCACAATGAGTACACAGCACAGGCAAACAATGTAGAACAGTTTTATTTAAAAGTACATAAATGAAAATTCACCTTCGTTGGAGAAAAATTAATCACTACAATGGTTTTGGAAAGTTCATGATTAGCAGTTAGAGTTTGTGCTGAATGTCATAAGTCATAATGATGAAACAGTCCAGATTAAATATTCACTTGGAAGTAGAACAAAATAACATAGTGAAGTGCGATGGCTGTACAAAGTTCCTAGTCATCACCAACACGGACATCAAGTGCTGGTGATGGTGAAGGCAGATACTGACAGCTCTTTCAATCGACAGTGGCTGGTGCAGCAGGATGTTGTATGTAATGAAGGTCCTGATCGACTCTGATTCAAGAACTGTGGGTACGGTCAATTTCTGGTCCTGAACTCAATGCAATATGCCTCAGAGCAGCTTTGCACCTCCTAAATGCCCAAGTTGTGTCAAGATACTAAAGGAATTATTTGTGAAAATGTGGCTCACAGAGGCAAATGGGTCTACAGGCCAACAACTTCTGGTGGTGCATTCACTGCCATCTGCTACCCCTGGGAGCATGCATGATTCAATGATTCAAGCTCTGTCATCTGCTGACTTAATCCCTTTGAGGTTAAGCTGCTGGTACGTCACTGGTGTGAGAACAGTTACTGGTCTGTTGGGCATACAGTCCTCCCTCCCCCCTCCTCCCCATCATGGAAGGACGAGAGGGTATGACACATGTCAGTATCTAAGGAACCTGGAGACTACATTGCCCACCCGTGGAACTGGTGAACCCTGTTGGCTGAGATAGATTTCTATTGGTGTTGGTGTCTGGACTGTGGATGGATTGTCCTTATCAGAAGCCAAAGGATATGGACCCTTTGGCTGCTGCAGTTGTGCTGTGTTGTACAAGGTCCCAGGACAGGGGATGTCCGACTCTGGAACAAAGGATCAATACAATCCACTGCTAGGAGGCATTGCTGTTTTCCATGAGCTCGCCTGGTTGACATACTGGTGACAAATGAAGCCATTATGTAGTTGTTTGTACTTTCACCTTAGCCTGTCCTAGGATGACAACTGCAGAGGCCCATTGGTAACGATTTTTGGAGGAACCAACTGCCAGACGTCATCTTCAACGGAATAATGGTGGCTTTGGGGCTGCAGATGGAGAGACAGAGTTCTCATAGGATGGAGGATGTAGAGTTTGGACCAGTGCTGCCATCCATGGGGTTTTTTGGCGAGACTGATGCTGTCCTAAGAGTTGGAACAGTAAGATGCGAAAAACAGAGTAAGTGTTTCATCTAAATCATTATGGCAGTTCAACTTTGTTAACTATGACTTGAATGTGTGAAAAAAATGTTCCACTAATCCATTAGATGCTGGATGAAAAGTGCTGTGTGCACTAGGGCGATGTCATTGGAAGAACAAAAACAGTAAATTTGAAACATGAGAACAGAGCTCCTTGTCAGTAACAATGATTTCTGGGAGACTTTCTCTGAGGAAGAACCATGCAAGAAGCTAGACTATCTCTGCTGAGGACACTGAAGACATCCAAAAAACATTGGGGAATCTGGTTCCTGCACCAAACAGATAAACCATGAATAACCAAAGAGGGGCCTTTAGAGTCTAAAGGGAGTCACGACCAGGGCACTGAAGCAACCGGGCAAGGGAAATATCTGCTCCTGCTTGCTTTAACATGTCTCGCATGTTGCCATCAAGTTGGCATTATTGGCATTGATCCCTTGCCAATACGCATTTTGATGGCCAGCCTCTACATGGGCACTATTCCCCAGTGACCCAGATGTATGGGACAGGATGCAGTGACAATGGGCAGAAAGGATCTCAATGTGAGTGTGTCCCTTTCCTCCTTGCAACAAGAGGACTGTATTCATGGGTGGAGAACTCATCACACCTATGCCAGAATGCTAAGACTTCCACACGATCCAATTGTTTCCAATCTGGCAGCCCTCCTCATTGCACCAGATGAAGTAACCTGGAGGCAATCTCAGCATTGGCATGTTGAGCTGTTGAGCAGTGTCTGATGTCATATGAGTAGCTAGACAAAAACAACGCCCATAGCTGAAGGTGATGCACCAATTTGGTCACAATATTGGAGTCTGCCATGAATAACAGTGAAAGAGGTTTATGGGCTGTCAAGAATGTGAAACATTGGACACGTGCTGTGGAATTTGTGGGTTGTGAACACAATAGCCAGGGCCTTGTTTACTGTTTGACTGGAATTATATTGAGCATGTGTCAGACTTTTGGATATGAATGCAATTCCACATATCTACTGCATGTGATAACACTGTGTTCAAACTGTAATCAGTAGCATCAACTACTGCAATTAGTGGTTTTGATGGCTCTTAGAGGCTTGTTGGCTGGAGCAGGGTTTGTTTGACATCTCAGAAGGCTTTATCACAGGTGGGTGTCCCATTCCACTTCACATTTTTGTATAACAACCAATGGAGCACTTCTGCTATGACACCAGCATGTTGCGCTAATTATTAAGTTGTCCAAGCACAGATCATAGTTACACAAAGACCTTTGAGACTGAAAGTTGCTTTAAGGCTTGAACATACTGTGGTATAGGTCATATTCCTGAAACCTGGTAATGTGACCAAGACAGGCCACCCGAGGGACAATAAAATGGCATTAATCTGCAACACTTAAGACTGACTTGTTGAAGAACAACAGAAAGGTCATCAAGGTTGACCACTAGCTCCTAGGAGCTTTTGCCAGTGATTAGAATGTCATAAAGTTACTTTGCTGTGCCAGATACATCCCATGTTAGCTGTTCCAAGTACAACTGAAAAATAATTGGAGAACTGGCAATGGCAAAAAGAAGCTGTTGTATTGGAATAGTCCAAACAGTGTGTTAATGACTAGAATTCTCTGTGATGCCTCATCCATTGGGTGCTGAAGGTAAGCATCCCACAAATCAATCTTGGCAAAAGTACTGCCACCTGCAAGTGGTGCCATTATGTCATCTACTTTTGGAAATGGGCAGGCATTAGTGACAGGCTGTGCGTTAAGTGTAGCCTTACGGTCACTGTAAATTCGAAGTGATCCATGTGGCTTTTCCATATGACTTATAGGAGTTGTGCAAACTGTTCATGACTGTGGTGAGAATGCCTTCCTTCTGGATGCACCGTAGTTTCGACTGTAGCTTATCCCTGAGAGTGAATGGAACATTCTGTACTTTGAAGAAGTGAGCCTCAAAATGAGTGATGCTGGTGGTAGGACTAGAAGAAACCATCTTGGAGGATAAGACACAGATCGTTGGAGCTGAATGGAACTCCACTGGGACTATGATGACTTCCACTATGAGAATCAAGAGATGATAAGACAAGGGAGTACAGCTTGGATATGTAAAATGTCTGGAGCATAGATATCAGGCACCACCTCAACTCCAGGGGAAGGGATTCCATGCGAGAGTGATCTACATTCATCTAGAAGGAAGAAGTTCACAAACCTCTTGTCGACCCCTGTTCATGAGTCTGGGTATTTTGACATTGGCCTCTCAATATATATATTCCTTTCTGTCATTTCTTGTTAACAATATTAGCTTATTCCCAAGAATAAGCAACTTTCACTCAGTTAATACTCGGCAGAAGTCAAACCTGCATTTGGATCGGACTTCCTTAACTCTTGTGCAAAATGGTGCGCAGTATACTGCTGCATCTATTTTCAACAAGCTACCACTAGAATCAAAAATCTTAGCAGTAATCCACACGCTTTCAAATCAAAACTGAAGAGTTTCCTCATGGGTCACGCCTTCTATTCTGTCGAAGAGTTCATTGAAAACTTAAGCTGATTGTTGTTGTATTGTTGATTGTATTTACTTAAACTCATGGACTGACTCTTTTTGGGTTCATTTCATGTACTGACATATTCCATCAGCTTGGAGATTTGCTCCTCAATTTGGTTCTACGGAACTTGACGTGTAAATAAAAATAAAAATAACAAACGAATTAAAGTACCCAGAAGACATGGTTGGATGTCAATGCAACTTTGTTCATGTACTCACTATTGATGGGTGCATAAATAATTAGAGTTGCAGTTCCCTCTGATAGATAGAACGGCCACCAGAATGCAATAGTGTTGTACACGTTTAATGTTGTTACCATTCCTGGTATGATATAGAAGGGTGTGAACAGGTTGAGACATAGTGATCTCTATGAAGAACATGGATATGCCACTTACTCATGTGAGACAGTGTTATCAGCACCTGTCAGAGTTTGAAAGGGGCCACTTTCTGGGTCTCCATTTGGCTGAGTAGTTGAATCATGCTATATCCACCTTTGGGCATTCTTATGTGACAGTGGGCTGTACTGCATGGGAGCTTGGGAACAGGTGTACTCGTCATCCAGGTTTCAATTGAATGAGTCTGACAACCATGAGGGACGATCACCGTATTGTGCTCAGAGCACTTTGTAACTCTTTCACACCTTTGCCTGCCATCTGAGAATAAGTAATGGACTCCTTGTAACATTGTGTGTCAGCCCCCCCCCCCCCCACCCTCCCCCCCTTAAGTTGGAAAATGGCACAGCTAGTCTAGGGAATTGTACTACTGGCTGCTGTTAACATGAAAACTCAAATGGCTGCTTGTAGACAGTGGCATGACTGGGAAGCATGGGCAGCTGATGTGACATTGTAGGCTTTCCTGGCATAATAAATCTTGAAAGTCTCATTGGGTTTGCCGCAGGATCCTAAAATCAACTCTATCGGTATTTCGGTGATTTGACTGGTTGCCATCTTCAGGAGAATGCTGCTGGGACTCATCAACAAAAGCAGCATTCTCCTGAAGATGGCAACCAGTTGGATTATCAAAATATCGAATTGAGTTGATTTTAGGATCCCACAGCAAACCCGAGGAGATTTTCACGGGCAGCTGATGTATGGCACCACATTGTGTTCAGCGATGAATCACAGTTCTGCATCACCCCAGATGACTGTCATCGGTGAGTATGGTGGTCCCAGTCTTCCAGTGTTTTAGACAGGCACAGCAGTGCTGCTCCTTGTATTGCGGTGTGGGGAGACTTTGAATATGACTGCAGGCCATGACCATTAGTGGCTATGGGAACGCTGATGTCACAAAAGTACGTCACTGACACAGTGTGTCCTCACATCTTAGCTCTCGTGCAAAAGTATTGTGGTTCCATTTTTCAACAGAGCAGTGCTCATTCATGTATAGCACATGTCTCTATAAGCTGTCTGCTTGATGTTGAGCTAATCATGTGGCCAGGAAGATCCCCAGATCTGCCCCCTACAGAACTGGCATGGGACCAGCTTGGACAATTACTCCATCCCAGTATTGGTATCCAGGATATTGAGAACCAGTTACAACAGTTGTAGGCCAGTTTGCCTCAGGAGAGGATAGAGCGGCTTTGACTCCCTCCCTATATGTAATTTGTGCAAGTGTCCAAGACAGAGGGGGTGCAACATCCTACTGATAATGAGGATCGTACCACCAAGTTCTTTGTAAAATTGACTCATTTGTGTAATTAATGAAATAATGTCAGATACTCTATCAACCAAGAATTTTCATTTCATTCCTCTTGCACTGGGTGCTTCATACTCTTTGTCATGTTGTGTATATCTAAATTTTTCAGCCTATGTTCTTTCTAATTACGTCATCAAAGAAAGACAGTCTCCAGTAATCTGCCTGATCTATAATATCATGACATGTTCAAGCAGCCTACTACATGCCCTGTGTCAGCACTATACTTGGTGCAGGAAAATGCTGCCACTGGGTACAAGCTACCAGTTCACTGTTACCTACCAATGACCTGCTACAGTTTCCACTCACATTAAAGTGATACCCTGCTAAAAGCCTGAATAAGCACATTTTAGAGTGCAGACAACTGTGAGATATGCAGGAAGAGAGTTAGTGAGGTTCCAGAAGTTACTGACAGGGATGTGGAGCCAAGCTGACCCTCATAAATCTACATCCATACTCTGAAAACCACTATGAAGTGCAAGGCAGAGGGCACATCCCACTGTACCAGTCATTATGGCTTCTCCCTGTTCGTCATCTATGGTGTGTGAGAAGAATGACTTTTTAAGTGCTTCTGTGTATGCAGTAATTAACTTATTCTTGTCCTCACATCCCTACTGAAGTGATATGTAGGGGGTTGTAGCATATTCATAGTCATCTTTTAAAGCTGGTTCTTGAAGCTTTTTAAGTAGGTTGTCTTGCATCTATCTTGAAGTGTCTGCCATTCACTTTCTTCAGAATCTCTGTGACACTATCCCACAGGTAAAACAAACCTGTGACCATTGATGCTGCCCTTCTCTGTATGTGTTCAATATCCCTTGTTAGTCCTATTTGGTTTGAGTCCCATACACTTGAGCAAAATTCTATGACGGGTTGCACAAGTGATTTGTAAGCAGTCTCCTTGGCAAGCTGGTTGCATTTCCCTATTATTCTGCCAATGAACTGAAATTTTCCACCTGCTTAACTATGCCTGAATTTATGTGGTGGTTCCATTTCATATCCCCAAAAAGTGTTACAACCAGGTATTTGTACATGATAACCATTTCCAAATGTGGCTTGATACTGTACTGTTTTTTTTCACAAAGCGAACAACTTTAAATTTTTGAATATTTAAAGCAAGTTGCAAATCTTTGCACCTTTTTGAAATCTTATCAAGATCTGACTAAACATCTGTGCAGCTTTTTTTTTTCAGACAGTACTTGATTACAGACAAATTAATCATCTGTGCAAAGTCTGAAGTTACTATTAGTATTGTCTGCAGGATGATTAATATACAATGTGAGTAGCAAGGGTCCTTACACACTTGCCCGGGCACACCTGAAGTTACTTCTAGATTTTTGTAATGATTCTCCACCAAAGATAACACTCTGTCCACCCCCACCAAGAAATCCCCAGTCCAGTCACATCACAAATTTTGCTCAGTATCCCATATGATAGTACTTTTCATAACAAGCACAGATGTGGTACTGAGCCAGATGCTTTTGAGAAATCGAGAAATACCACATCTATTTGACTGTCTTGATCCATGGCTTTTAGAATGTCATGTGAGAAAACATGTTATCGATATATTCAGAATCTAAGGTAGCTGGTATGGAACAGCTCATTCTCTTCAATGTACCTCATTACATTTGATCTCAGAATATGTTCTAAGATTCTACACCAACGTAAGTTAAGGAAATTGGATGGCATTTTTGTGGATCCCTTCTACAATCCAATTTTCTTCAAACTATTGTGTGTGTGGTTCTTTGATCAGGATATCTACAGTAGATTTTTGTCAAAGAGGGGCCACCTTAGTCACAAATTTGTTAATTCTAGACTTTGTTTTATTTCATCTATTTTGACATACAGATTTTGGAGTCACTATTATCTTTGTTCTTCCTTGAACAATGGAAACGGGTGTTGTTAATTCCTTTGACACATACTTAAAATGAAAAGATGTGTATCAGCCAATTTATTATCTATATTTAGTGGCACCATATTCAAATTGACAACCATGCTTGAGGAACTGAGCATACTGGTGACAGTGCCTTTATTCTCCACAGAACACTGCGTCACTCCTCCTCTTGAGGAACAACTACAGAGTCAATGGTCTTCTACAGAACTTGCTTGTGAGAAGCAGAGGTATACGGTCCTTTCAAGGTGAGTAGAAGTAATTATTATAACTAAGTTACTCGTAACTTATCCACACTTTCTCTGACTACCGTACCTGACAGGTGCTAAAAACTTCATTCCTTCTGCACCCATCTCCCTTCCTTATGGCTCCTATCCCTGTGAACCTTGCCATATGCACCCTCCTACCACCAACTGTACCAGCCCCGTAACTGGCAAAACATTTACTATCAAAGGGAGACCCACCTTTGAAATGACACGTCATACACCAGCTGCTATATAAACAGTGATCGGCCTTTTACATCAGCATGACTACCACTAAGTTAGCAGTTAGGATGAATGGGCATAGGCAATAGGTGTAAACTGGCAGAACACAATATCATGTTGTGGAGCATGCTCTATAGCATGACAATCGTGACGTCAGTGCCTGTTCTACCACATGCGCCATCTGGATTCTCCCCCAGCCACCAGTCTCGCACAACTCTGCAGGTGGGAACTAGTGCTGCACCACCCACCTGGCCTTAATTCACATTAATTTCTTCTGTCTCAGCACTTCTTCACAGTAACCACTCCTTTCTTCACACCGTTTCAGTTTCCTACGTCTTTGATTTTCTGACCTGTCTTCTTTTTCTCTGTCCCCCTCCCACTTCTGTTACATACAATGCACTTAGCTTTTACCCCTTATTGACACAATGTTTTAGCTGTAATCTCCATCTTGCATATTACCCTGTCTTCCACCTTTAAGCTCTCAGGTTTTCAAATCTCATCCAGTGCATTCTCCAACAATCAGTCTTTTCGTCCCGTATGGTAAGTCTCCCCTGACCTGCAGTTCTGGGTGACTTTTCCAAAATCTTCCCCTTTTTCTATACTTCTTCAGTCCTTTTCCTTCACCCTTCTTCCTTCCCCTTCATCCTTTCTGCTGGAAGAAAGCGCCACTGGCTCTGATAGCTTGCAGAAGTACAACGTTTTCTTATATATGTGTTCTCCTGTCACCACTTGGGGAGCAGATTATTTTTTTATCTACTCAGTTACATTTTTATGATGCCACAGCTGGTGCATACATTTATATGAAATAGGTAGTAGGGAAAGGGAAGGGATGGGTGGGATTTTTTATGGAAATCTGGCTTTGTAGCCATTCTCAAGTGCATGTTGAAATGGTAAAATATGTTTGACCTGTCTGTGACATGTCATCATCAAAAAAACATGTTCTGGTCTTCTAGACCAGTTGTTGTATTACAGGAGTACATAAAGTTGATGAAAATAAGTGATGAATGCAGGTCACAAGAATATATTAGCTGTTGAATATGTCGTACTGTATGTTAATAGTTTATCATTGTGCACAATGTCAACCATATTACGTATTTTGGAATATACTCACATCGTGTAATGTGACAGCTGGTTTTTAAGGGTGATGAGATGTCACAGACAGGTGAGACATACATTAACATTTCAAAATGAACTTGAGAATGGCTACAAAGCTGAAATCATAATTGTGTAAAATAAATGAACAATTAACAGTCAAATGGCAGAAATTTCTTTAAAAAGGTTCTATATGACTATGGTCTCCCACAAAGGAAAGATCATGGATGGATGGTAATTTGCAATCTCCAGCCACTCAGGGCGTTTCAGAAAATCAATGGTGAAAGTTGAATATTTGTATCAGGCTGGGACTGGAACACAGATTTACGGCTTCTCATGCATGGTTGCCTTAACTGCTTTGGCCATCAAAAGACATCTACAGCCACCACTGCAGTACCACATTGCCTTGAGCAGCTGAAAGTCACTAATTCCTGCCCATCCCTTCCCTTACTTTCTCCATTCTCCATTTTGCATAAATTCATTAAGGGCAGACGTAGACCAAACTGCATACTGATATTTAAACTTCAATATCTCCTATAACATTACAGTTATAAATTTAAAACTTGACACTATTGTGTAGTACATAATGAACTATAGTTTCTGCAGTTTTTGTTTGATCATGTTCATGGAATTTCATTTTATAAGGATTTGAATTTTTTATTACCAGTGTACATATAATGTACCTTTTCTCATAAACTACTCAAGCATTAAAGCTGAAACTTTATAGTATACTTCTTCATTAAATGCTATTAAAACGTGTGCAACAGATTTTTGTTTCAGCTCATAGTTACTTTCAAATTAATTTTTCAGTTTTGTGTTACCTGGGACTGCTCTATTTTTCTCAAGTTTTAAAGGATAAATTTTCTCAGAGAAAAAATAATGGAAAATTGGTGCTTAGGATTATTCAGTAAGTACTTCTTAACCATTATGCCAAATTTCAGGATGTTAGCTCTTATAGTTCCTGAGAAAAGGTACATTAAATCTAAAAAATCACTTTATGGGAAATCTCATTTAAAGTTTTTATTTCAATTTTTAAGAATATTGCCATACTTCTATGCACTAATGCTGTCCATATCCATAATCGTCACTCTCTTCCTTGTCTTGCTGGGGTATTCTCTCTCCTTGTTTCCTTTGCCTAGTCATCTTTTGGAGTTTTTCCTCTGTTGCCTGGGCATTGTCAAGTCGCACTTCATCGATGCTTCAGAGTATCTTCAATGTAAATTCACCTGGATGGAAGCCTAATCCATAACATTTCAGAATTATTATACATTAAACCAATAATTAACCTAATGAAATATTCTTGGGTTACTATCCAAGAGGCAGTGAAATTTGTATGCCTCATAATTCCATCAGATATGTCAGAGGATCAATTGATATAATTATGCATACATCCAGTGAGGTTACTCTATGCAGTATGCAGTGATACATCTCCTTCTCCTGGCACCTGGTCACATGGGTAAAGGGTAGCAGCAGATTTAAGGATTGCTGTGCCATGCTGGCTTGAGAAGTTAACAGACAGCAGTGGATGGGGCTACAGCTGTCATCTTGGTGCCATAATGTTCCTTCACTCAGTATACATCCAGCAGTGGTAACGTGTGTCTGTGTCTCTACTGCTTTGCTTTCTGTGATGTTTTAAAATGTGCACTAGAATAGGAATTCGTGCCACTTGTGAGATACATTCCATGATTAGGTTTTGCTAGCAAAAAACTGCTAACCAATTGAATTTTATCATGGGCTTTGTGATGTGTATAGAAAAGGATCAATGAGTGAAAGTTGAATGAGGCAATGGTCCACTGATTTTAAAAATGGCCATAACAATTTCATAATGAGGACTGCAGTGGTAGGCCTAGCCTTGTGTCTGAAAAACTGGTAATGAAAATCGATGAAAAAATTTGTGAAAATTTTTGTTTCATGATTACAGAACTTTTGCATCATTCTCCCCAAATTTCACCAAGTTTGGTGCATGAAATTACCATGGAGAAGCTTGATTACCATAAATTTTGTGCTTGGTGGGTTCCCAAAATCCTAATAGAGGACCAGAAAAAACAGACTGGCTGGAGCACTGGCATTCCTCAAAGATTACGAGAATAATGGTAACAAAGTTATCGATTGTTGAGATTTGAGTGAGCCATGTCAGTTGTGAAACAAAAAGGCAGTTAATGGAATGGGGACACACACATTCTCCCAAGAAACCAAAGTAGTATTTGGAAACACTGTTAGCAAGGAATATCGTAGCTACTGTGTCTTGGGGCTCTAAGGGAGTGAGTCTTGTTGATTTTCTTGAACATGGCACAGCTATTAACTGAGAGATCTGTTGTCAAATAACTGAAAAAACAAAACAAAACAAAACAAGTGTCAGGGAAAATTTAGCACAAAAGTTTCATTTTTTCACAGTAATGCACATCTGCGCATGGCCAATCATACCCAAGAGCTCCTGTGGGGTTTTGGATTGAAGGTGTATGATCATCTACCATACTGCCCAAATTTGATATTGAGTGATTACTACCTCTTTCCAGCAATCAAGACATGGCTCCCTGGCAGATTTATACAGAGGCAGCATTGAAAAACTTGTGCCACAGTATGATAAATGCCTCAATTTGGATGGCAATTATGTAGAAAAATGGCTTAAGAGTGTTCTTTTCAAATGTATGTAATAAAATTTGGTTTTCCCGTGTTGTTAATTTTTTTAATTTCAATACGTCTGTCATTTTTGGGATAGCTCTCATACATGCTCTCTGGTGGATTTATTTATGATGAACATGGGATGCTAGGCTCTTTTTGGACACAGATTTGGACTTCGTTATTCCCTGCCATTGACATTTGTCTTCAAAAAGACACGTTTATTTTCTTAATGTGGTACTGTCTCAGTTCTCCTTTTGATCACATGTAGTGTCTTCCTCGAGTGAACCATCAGCATGTGTGTGCACTGAGAGAGTGATCTGTATTTGAGTGGTTCCCAGTTGGACAAGTTTACAGTGTCCTTGAGCACTAACATTTGAGTTATTCAGTAAATCTCAATAGTAATTTAAGGTCTAAGAAGTATCCATATCCAGAAGTCCTTGTTTCTGCTGAGTGAAGAAGAGTCTGACTCTATTATACAGTGTTACTCATAAGTACCTCTGGGGTCTCAGAAGTCGGCTGCGCAAAAAAAAAAAAAAGCTACAAGGCATACACATAACAGTAGACAGAGCACCTCTTCAACTCATTAACTCACATTACAGGTGCTCACTGTAGGCATCATTTGTAATGCTGTAAACCTCAAACTGAGCTGAAGAACACACATGAACAATTCATTAGGTCTCTGTAACAGCAACTGGCACTGCATTATATTCAATGGTTTTCTACATGCAGGAGCAAACTAATTCATTGTGACAATACTGAATGGATGATTTGTCTACATGTTGTGACAGGGCTGGCCCATATGTCCACTGTGCAATTGTCATGGTGTGTATTATGAATCAAAGGATGAAAGTGCATCATGTCCTTGGATATGTGTCAGTTTTTTGATATGTTGTGTAGTTCTTATGCAGTTTTCTTCTGAAACCCTGGAGGTACTTACGAATTCCCCTGCATTCTGCAATTGATTTGTACTTAATAGGCATCAAATAACATATATGTTACAGAAGAAGCATACTTACCACACTGTGTCTTTGGCACCACATATGAGGTCTGTGCAAAAATTTCCAGAACATTCATAATTTCGTGCCAGTGGAGTGCTGGAGCAAAATGCAGTTGACATCCCTGCACATGCCTGTGTCTAATCTATTACTGCCGAAAGTATCACTGTTTTATGTCTGTTAGTTATTGTTCAGTGCTGTATTGAGGAGCATGTCATGTTGCACAGTTTGTGAATTTCGAGATGGCAGAGTTATAGGAGCATTAAATTTTGTGTGAAACTCAAGAAAACCTTTACAGAGACACACAAAATGATGCAAAAAGCCTATGGTGATGAATACTTAAGCTGTTCTTAGTATTATGAATTGTCCACATGGTTTTGAAAATTGCCTGACAAAAGATAAAGCTGGCCCTTGTTCAGGACACCCTTCGACATCTACTAGAGATTGGCAAAACTGTTCTTTTCAGAGATCGGATCAGAACTGTTCACTCCCTGAAATGAATTAGCTCTTTTTCATGACTCACCACTCATTCACAACAGAAAATAAATGGAAGGCACATTGCCCTTTAAACTTGGTTTATTCCAGTACTATACCTGTATTTTGATCTTATTTGATCCTATTTTGGAGTAACACAGATAATGAGTAAGAATTTTGTATTGTTTATTGAAATTTCCACAATATGACAAAGTTTTTGATTATTGATTTATTTTGCACTATCGTGGTTTTTTGGGTGATCGGAAAATGTTGTAACTTGAGATTTACATTAACAATATATTTGGCTATAATGTATTAAAATTTCATTAACCTCGTACAAATACATCGCAAGCCATATATTTTTAAGGTGAACATTTCCTTCCAAAGATGCCTAAAATCGCAAAATCCGTACTACAATAAGAAAAAAATATATAAATTTGACTGTAAGACCAAAGTGCTGCATATAGCCTTCCGCAGAATAAAACAAGGAAAAATTGGTGTATCACTTTTGCTATACGTTTATCGGTTCGCACGTAATTAAAGTGTAAATTCGAGTGACCATAATAAAAAATCCTACAGTAAGAGGAGCCATCAGGAATCTAATCTGATCAGTTTAAGCAAATAAAAATAAAATAAAAACAAATGATGTATACATAACATAATTATGTAATATACATAACTGTATTACTACGAAGAACAATATCCAGTAGAGACTGACTCCGATGCAGAGGTGCTGAGTCAAGCAGGTCGAGCCGCGAGCTGTATTACTACGCGAGCTAAGACCCCAGAGACAAGAGTGACACCTGAGTTGCTTTGCTCAACGCTCTGGCAGAGCCAAGAACGGTGGGGTGAGCGTTGAGCGGGCGAGTTCCAAGGGTGGGGGGAGCTGTGAACGGCCACCACTCACCCGCTCGGAGACAAATTGTCCGTTCTCTTGCGAGCAGGTTGTTGCAAGTAGTTCTTATGTTCTCCACTAGGAGGCTCTCTGTCCTGTTGCTTGCATCAACTGCCCAGAGGGCAGGACGTGCGACTGAAATGATCGCTGACGGAGTTCAGGTGCGCCAGACACTGCACGCGGCAGAGGAAGCACAGAGACGGCACGGCATGTGTGAAACACAAAATCCAATGGGGCACTGCACAATGCAGGCAGCCAAGGCAGAAGCAGGGTAGAGGCCGGCGCTGGCTGTGTTGTGTGGCGTGCAGTGTGCTCTGACCAGCAGAGGCCCCACTGGTCTGCTCCGACTCTCTCTCTCTCTCTCTCTCTCTCTCTCTCTCTCTCTCTCTGCTGTGGGAAACGTTTGGAGCTACCGTTCATTTTTTTCTGAATCACTGATTGTTCACTCCTTTGAAAGATTCAACATCTACCAATGATGCTAATGTCAGGAATGTCAATGAAATTGTGTACACCAATCTCTAACATCTACCAATGATGCTAATGTCAGGAATGTCAATGAAATTGTGTACACCAATCAAAAACTGACTGTCCAAGAGATTGAAGAAGAATGTAACATTTCAGCTGGATCATGCCATGAAATCCTGACTCAGTATCTTGGAATGCATAGTGTTGCTACAAAGTTTGTCCCGCGGCTTGTGAGTCAAGACCAGAAAGACCTTCACCTCACTATCTTTGAAGAGCTTTTGGATTGTACAAATGAGAATGACACTTTCCTTAAGAGAATCATAACTGGTGATGGAGATGTGGGTCTATGGTTATGATGTTGAGATCAAGATTCAGTCTTCACAATGGGTCAGGAGAAGTTCTCCAAGATAACAGAAAGCTCACCAGTCAGGTCAAATGTCAAAGCGATGCTGATAGTTTCCATTGACTTTGAATGATTATTTCATCATGAATTCATGCCACAGGGGCAAACTGTTAATCTATGGTACTGTCGGGATGTGTTGCAATGCCTGAGAGAAAATTTGACTAGGAAACAGGCCTGAAATGTGGCAAGACAATTGACAGCTCTTGCATCATGATAATGCACCTGGACATTCAGCCCTGCTTGTGCATGACTATTGCACAGAAAATTAAATCACTGTGCTGTCTCATTCTCTGTACTCTCCAGACCTGGCACTTTTGGACTTCTTTTTATTTGCAAAGTTGAAAATGCCACAAAAGGGTGAAGATTTGCACTGATAGATGGGACAAAAGAAAATTCACACATGGCACTTCATGTTATACACCAAGAAGCATACCAAGGCTGCTTCCAGAAGTGGAAATGGTGTTGGGGGCAGTGTATCAATTGATGAGATTATTTCAAAGGAGACCATCACAAATGCAGAAGATAAGCATAGAAAAATTTTTTTGACTAATTTCTGGAATTTTTTGAACAGATCTCGCCCGTGCAGTGTGGGGACAGGTATTATCATCTTTCTGACAGCATTCCTTAATGTTTTGACATTATGGCACTTTGCAGTTTTTGCAAAGTGTCTGTACAGCATTGCACACCAATTGCGGTTCCACAGTCAAGGAACCTGATAAGCAAAGAGCTCCTGCAGTTGAGCAAGAAGGCCATCATGACCTTACCATGACTTGTGTGAACAGCCTTGGGTTTGTCTGGTGGGGGAGATGTAGGATGTTTCCACTCTTGGCTCTGCCACTTTCCTTTGGGCTGCTGGACAGAATCATTCTGTTGGACACTAGCACTTGACCCCATACTACCAATCGGACAAAGGCCGTGCTTCAGTGATTTCATTGGGAAACGCTGCAACATCCTGCATACAGGATCTTTCACTGCGTGATTGTTACTTCTTTGGCAGTTTCAGTCAGATGAGGAAGTGTAAGATTGGGTACAGTTGTGAACTTGTCAGCAGTGAACAGTGTTTAATAAAACAAGAATTGATCATCTCATCTCCCAGTGGGATGAATTTCTTAATGTGTGTGGTAATAACCGATGAATGTAACCATTCCATTGCCCATTTGTGGAGGGTGTTCACTTTTCATTTTATTGCCCCTCCCAGCATGATCCTATGCAAAAGTGACCCAGTGCAGCTACAACATGAGGCTACTTCATACCGCCCTCCTTACAAAAGCATCAGGATAAGGCCAACACTGCGTCTTGGCTGTTAACCTAATAGAGTTTCATCAGAATGAGTCTCCCACTTTGTAGCCAAGTCTGCACTTAGCACTGTGTGCCAGACTGGGTGTCAGACAGACAATGCTCCTTTCTTCTAGGAGCGCTAGTCCAGCAGGATACGAAGGAGTATGTATGTGAGGTTTGGAAAGTGGAAGATAGCTAATTTCAAATGTGATACAAAGAGGAAGAGTGGGTGGGGGTTTACATGAATATCTTAGATAGTAGGGTTCATTTATGAGTTACATGTGGGAGTAAGGTGCACTGATCATGGCATGCAACTCACCTGGCCACCTCATTCATTCACAGCTTCCATCAAGAAGGAGAAGCTTTAGGAATGTGGAATGAGTCAAGGTGTACATTGCTGTGGTTTTTGTTGTGGTCTTCAGTCTGAATACTGCTTAGGTGCAGTTCTCCATGCTACTCTACCCTGCACAAGACTCTTCATATCCAAGTAATTACTGCAGCTGACTTTCATTTGAATCTGTTTATTGTATTCATCCCTCTAAAATTCTAAACCCCTTCCCCCCCTCCCCTCCCCCCCCCCCCCCACACACACACATATATACAAAAACACTTTTCTTCAGTACTAATCTCACAATTTCTTGTGTCTCAGAATGTGTCCTGTCAACTGATCTCTTCTTTTAGTCAAGTTGTTCCACACATTTCTTTTCTACCCAGTTCTGTACAATACCTCCTCATTAGTTATGTGAACTCTCATCTGCAGCGTTCTTCTGTAGCCTCATTTCAAAAGCTTCTATACTCTTCTGGTCTTCTGAACTGTTTATCACCCACATTTCACTTCTGTACAGATTACACACCAGACAGATGCCTTCAGAAAATGCTTCCTAACACTTATATTTATATTGAGTGTTAACAATTTTCTCTTCTTGAGAAATTATTTTCTTGCCATTGCCAGCCTACATTTTATATCTTCTTTACTTCAGCCATCATCAGCTATTTTACTGCACAAATAGCAAAACTCTTCTACTACTTTCAGTGTCTTGCTTTGTAATCTAATTCCCTCAGCGTCACCTGATTTAGTTCTCACACATTCCATATCCTTGTTTTGCTTTTGTTTATATTCATCTTATATAAGGTGAAGAAAAAATTCCACCATTGGAGGTCAGAATATAATTACTCATCTAGTTTCAAGGCAAAAGTTTTTCTAGAAAAATCAGATTGAGTGCATGTATGAAAATAAGAAGCTGGAATCACTGTCACATCATGTAGCTCATCGGACTGTGTGGACGAACAAATATCATCTCACACTGCAGTACCAGTTGTTGAGGCTCAAAGAGTAGACTGTTGGGATATCAAACGCACATCCACCCTGGAGCTATGGTTCGAATCCTTGTCAGGTTCCTTTTTTTTATTTTTTAGACATCCATTCCCTGGTTCTCATCATTTATAAGCTAGACATTATTTTGTCACATGACAATAGCCTATCACAGGACAGTGGGATCCATTAAACTGCATGCACACATCAACGAACCGCACAGTGCACAACTGTAACTGGTGCTGTCAGGTTCATGTAGGGTGGCTTCCAGATGAGGTACACAAATGATGCATACAATGACAAGCTTTTAGAGCTGGATGCGTCCACTAACAAAACTGGTGCTGCTGCTCATGGGTACGCTGCATGGTACCCTCAAATGTGGCATCCCAATAAGAATGTTTTTCGTCACCTGTAGCAATGCCTTCGGGAAACTGGTAATTCTCATCCACAAGTCATGGACAGAGGTCATACAAGGTCTAGACATCCTCTACAAACAGAGAGAATGATTCCTGAAACCATTCACCAGTCTTGTTGGCAAGGTACCATGGTATTACAAGATATGTCCAGTCATCTCAAAGACTGGTTGTTGAAGTATTCCACAATGAAAAACTGCATCCATATCATTACATATTAACTCAACACCAATGACCATAAGTCCACATTCAATGAGTATAGTTTTGTGAATGGCTTTTGCACCAAGTGGAAGATAACAAACCTTTTATAAATAACATGATATGGACTGACAAATCTAGCTTCACTCATTGGCATAAATCTTTGAGCTGGAATCATGGAAGGACTGCTTTTGGGCCCTTACCTATTGTTAGACAAATTGGATGCACCACTGTATCATACGGTTCTTTGCAATACTTTTCCTGACACATTAGAAAACAATCCACTTGCTGTTTGGTGACAGTAATGGTTTCATCATGATGGTGCACTGGCACACTTTGAAATGAATATGCATAACTATTTAAATGAAGGATTTTCAGGGAAATGAACCAGTCATGGGGGTCCAATGTTCAGGCCTCTACATTGCTGGGACCTTAATCCACTACATTTTTATTTGTGGGACATTTACCAGAACAAGTTTATAGCACTCCACCCATGGATGTTCATGGCCTAATGGCTTGCGTGCATGCCGCAGTGGTGATTTAGGTGTGTTGCATAGGGTCCAACAAAGTGTGTTCCATGAGTTGTAAAGTGTTTGTAAATACAAGTGTTAATGCCTCTACATTGCCAGGACCTTAATCCACTACAATTTTATTTGTGGGGACATTTACCGGAACAAGTTTATAGTACTCCACCCGTGGATTTTCATGGCCTAATGGCTTGCGTGCATGCCGCACTGGTGATGGTGGATTTAGGTGTGTTGCATAGGGTCCAACAAAGTGTGTTCCATGAGTTGTAAAGTGTTTGTAAATACAAGTGGGTCCCTTTGAATATCTTCTCTAAGGTGAACATTGCTAGTATGTGTATATACTGGCTCTGTGAAGACGAGCCTGGATGCCAAACATACAGAATGGAACTACTGTGCATTGTGTTTTTTGTACCTCACTGGATACAGGTGATGTTACTGTATCCACTATTATTTTCTGTTGGCTTTATTTGCATCATGGATGAAACAAAGTAGTCATTTACATCTTTAACAATTTCGTGTTATGTCTTAACGTTTAAATAAAGGCAACAGTAACAGAAATAAATACACAACGTACCACATTGTGGATGTGTAAATTTGAATATAGTTTGATGCTTTAACTGAAAAAAAAAGTTTGGTACAAATATGACTAAAACATCAGAGTCTGCATATCCATTCCCCATGGCATTGCCCTATCCAATAAGTTAATGGGACAGATCCGACACAATGCAGAATTCATGCTACCTGTTCTTGGCCATGTTGCACACAGTTACAGCACTGGCGAACTCTGTTTTTTAAACTGCATATCTATTATACTTGTTCGCAAGGCTAGGTTTTGCTAGATACACGTTTGTCATGAGCTGAGATCAGGAATCAAATGTTAACATAAAGGGTGGCATTTGTTCTTCATCCTCTATATTCCTTTCAAGATACTGTCTATTCTGTTCTATTATTAATCCAGGTCTTTTGTGTATCTGACAGAATTACAATGTCACTTGCAAACCTCAAAGTTTTTATGTCTTCTCCCTGAACTTTAATTCCTTCTCAAATTTTTCCTCTGTTTCCTTTACTGCTTCCTCAATGTACAAATTGAATAACATCGAGAATGGATTACAACCCAGTCTCACTCACTTCTCAACCACTGTTTCCTCTCCATGACCCTCAAATCTTATAATTGCTGTCTGAATTCTGTGCAAGTTGTAAATGACCTTTTACTCCCTATATTTTACCCCTGCTCCATTGAAAATTTCAAAGAGAGTATTCCAGCTAACATTGTCAAAAGCTTTCTCTATGTCTATGAATGCTATAAATGTAGGTTTGCCTTTTGTTAACCTACCTTCTAAGAGAAGTTGGGTGTACCTAAATTTCTCTCGAATCCAAGCTGTCCTTCCATGAGGTCAGCTTCTATCAGATTTACCATTCTTCTGTAAATAATTCATATCAATATTTTGCAGCCATGCCTCATTGCACTGATAGTTCAGTAATATTCACACTTGCAGCACCTGACTTGTTTGGAATTGTAATTATTAGACTCTTTTTGAGGTCTGAGGGTAATTTGCCCGTCTACATGTCTTGCACACTAAGTAAAATAGTTTTCTCAGTAATTCTGAGGGAATGTGGTTTACTCCAGGACCCTTGTTTCAGCTTAGGACTTTCAGCTCTCTGTCAAATTCTTCTTGCAGTATTATATCCTCCATCTCAACTCCATCTACTTTCTCTTCCTGTTCTATAATATTGCCTTAAAGCTCATTTCCTCCGTACAGCACTTCTATATAGTTCTTCCACCTTTCAGCTTTCCCTTCTTTGTTTAGTACTGGCCCCACCTGAGACTTTATGTTTGTACAGCTTCTTTTCTTTCTTCCAAACATCTTTCATTTCCCTGTAGGAGGCATCCATCTTTCCCCTAGTTATATGTGCCTTTATACCCTTGCATGTTCCTCCATCCATTCCTACTTAGCCATTTTGCACTTTCTACCAATATCGTTTTCTACACGTCTGTATTCCCTTTTTTCGTGTTTAACTTCCTGAATTTTTATGTTTTCCTCTCATCAATAAAATTCATTATCTCCTGTGGTATCCAAGGGTTTCTGCTAGGCCTTGTCATTTTACCTATGTGATCCTCTTCCACCTTTTTTATTTCCTCTCCCAAAGCTATCCATTTGTCTTCTAATGTATTCCTTTCCCTTACATCAGTCAATTGGTGCCTGTAACTCCCAACAAGCTCTGCTTCTTTCAACTTATCCAGATCCTATCTCCTTAATTTCATACCTTTATGCAATTTCTTTAGTTTTAATCAACAAGTTCACAACCAATAAATTGTGGTCAGAGTCCACAACTGCCCCTGGAAATGTCTTACAGTTTAGAAATCTTCCAATGTCTCCAGTTCTCTTCCAAATAAGCAACACACTTTCATGATTTGTAAACAAAGTGTTGGCAGTGGTTAAATTATGCTTTGTGCAAAAGTCTACCAGGTGTACCCCTGAGCACATATTCTGCTACTATTTTTCCTTCTCTTCCTTTTCCTAGTATCAATTTCTAATCTTCCACTGCAATAAAGTTTTTCTTCCTTAACTATCTGAATAATTTCTTTTATCTCATTATTATTGTTTCAATTCTGTCATCTGCTGTGTTTATTGGCTTATAAAATTATATTATTGTGTTTGTATTTGTCTTTTTACCTATCTTGGCTATGATGATGCATTCACTAAGCTGTTCATAGAGCTTATATGCATCCTTATTTTCTTATTCATTATTAGACCTACTGTTGCATTACTTGTATTTGATTTTGTATCTATAATCCTGCACTCACTTGACCAGAAGTCTTATTCCTCCTCCTGCCACCAGACTTCATGAGTTCCCAGAAGATCTAACTTCAACCAATCCTTTCCCCATTTTTAAGTTTTCTGGCCTATGTGTCCAATCAAGGTATCTAACATTCCATACACTGACCCATAAAACACAAGTTTTATTTCTTCCTGATGACAAGATTCTCCTGAGCAGACCCTGCCCAGAAATCCAAATAGTGGACTGTTTTGCGTCTAGCCATGCGGTTCTATGCGCTACAGTCTGAAGCCAAGCGACCGCTCTTGTCGCAGGTTCGAATCCTGCCTCGGGCATGGATGTGTGTGATGTCCTTAGGTTAGTTAGGTTTAATTAGTTCTAATTTCTAGGCTTCTGATGACCTCAGAAGTTAAGTCGCATAGTGCTCAGAGCCATTTGGACCATTTTGTTTTGCGTCCAGAATGTTTTACCCAAGAAAATTACATCATTATTTAACTATATGATAGACCATGTTAGCTGGTGTTATACCTGAAGGCCAGATCAGTCGATCATGCAGGCTGTTTCCCCTGCAACTACTGAACATGCTGCCGCTCATCTTCAGGAACCACATGATTGTCTGGCCTCTCCATAGATACTCCTCTAGTGGTTGCATCTATGGTATGGCTATTTATGTCATTGACGTATGCAGTCCTCCATCCCACCTTGATATTGTCCACGTTTCACTAACATGCCATGAAGACATCACAGAAACTTAATCTGAATACTGTATTAACAGTCAACTATCACTGTGCTCCTATGCCATCTACACATAATCAGTTAAATTAGGAAGAAAACTGCTACTTAAAAAGCTACCTCTCAGTTTTATTATATATCTGCTATTAGAAACTTAATATTTACTTGATTACATAGGTGTATTCCATGCCATCAGGAGTCTCCCCTAGAATCAACAGTGACATGATGTGGTGCTAGATAGCAGTTCTGTTCAGGAGAACAAGTGTGAAGAGAGACCAAAGAGTGAGCTGAGCAGTCATTCAGGATGGATGTTACCAATTGGAATACCGCTCTTACATAAGGATTGCAATTCACCATAGAAGGAATGTGTGACGATGCCACAAAGAACTTGTGGGAGCAGTAAGAAATGATGCTCTACTGTGCTGAATAGTTGCTTGGTGGATAGATCCATTCAGGTCTGGCACACATTTGAAACAACATTTTCTTTTTTTTTCCATGCTATGTCTTTATGGCAGAGTGTGTGTGTGTGTGTGTGTGTGTGTGTGTGTGTGTGTGTGTGTGTGTGTGTGTGTGTGTGTGTGTGTGTGTGTGTTCATTTCCCTACATTTAATTTTTACGTATGAAGTAACCTTCCATTTGCGTATTTCAGAATTTTTTATTTCATTAATATTTTTGAGACAAAAAAACAATTTCCACGACTTTTGTAATGACCCTCGTATTTACAGTGTTTTGACATCCTACGGATTCAGAATGTCTCCATTACGTCCATTTATCTGGCAGACTGTTGAACGTTCCTTCTTATTCTGTCCAGTAATCATCCCCTGACCTGGGATTCTGGCTGACTTTTCCATAACTCGCCCCATTTCCTTAACATCACTGATCCTTTTTCCTTCATTCTACTTACTTTGCCTTCGATCAGGAGTAGGAGCCACTAGCTCTGACAGCCTCTGCATCCCTGTATCTTTTATTAGTGTTTTCTCCAGCTGCAGCTTAGTGGGTAGTTTTTTTTTATCTGTCCATATTATGAGGGACATTCAATAAGTAATGCAACACATTTCATTTCTGAAAGCAGGTTAGTTTTACTCAGTATTCCAGTACATCATATTATTTGTCACTCATTTGGCCACAAAACCCTACTTTGCAAAATAATCTCCGTTCAAAGGAACAGCTTTATGCCACCTTACTAGGCATGCCTGTATGACCGCATGGTACCATTCTATTGGTTGATGTCAGAGCCAAAGTCTTGTGGTGCCAATAAGCTCCCCATCATCCACACAATGCTTCCTATAGAGTGCATCCTTCATTGGGACAAACAGATGCTTTTTATTGTCTAATCTTAGCTGGCAAGGAATCCAGTACACCAACTGGTGGGTGAATGTGTCAGAATTTCCAGCAGAAAAAAAGCAGTTGAGCAGTTGATCTGTCAGTCACCTAAAATGAGTGTGTCTGCACATTACAACATTGCAGGAGTCACAGCTGTGTGTGTGTCCAGCTGGCACACAGGAGATCTGCAAGTTTCACCATGCTTTTGTTCACAATCAGATCTCTGTAGATATTCTGCAAGTACCTACAAATATCTGCAATGCTCCGTTTTTCTGTGAAAGGAAGCTCATTGACATCTCTCTGCTAGGAATGCTCCTCCATTATTGATGACATTTTGAAAACTACATATAGTGCTGCCACATATCACATTAGATTAGATTAGTTTTTCGTTCCATAGATCCGTAGTGAGGAGATCCTCATGGATGTGGAACGTGTCACTTATTTTTAAGCTGAAACAACAATACAAATAGTATGAGTATATACAATTCATCATTTGTTTCTATTAAAAAATTCGTCAATGTAGTAGTAGGAGTTGGCCACTAGTAAGTCTTTCAGGCTTCTTTTAAACTGATCTTTATTTGTAACTAAATTTTTTATGTTTGCTGGAAAATTATTGAAGATGAGTGTTCCTGAGTAGTGGACCCCTTTTTGAATTGAAGTAAGTGCCTTTTAAGTCCTTGTGCAGATCATTTTTGTTCCTGGTATTGTATGTATGAACTGAGCTGTTTGTTGGAAAAAGAGATATATTATTTAGGACAAATTTCATTAAGGAGTAAATATACTGAGAGGCAGTAGTTAGTATACCTAGTTCTTTGAAGAGGTTTCTAGAGGACGTCCGTGAATTTACTCCACAAATAATATGTATTACATGCTTTTGGACTCTGAAAACTTTTGTTTGACTTGAAGAGTTACCCCAAAATATTATACCATATGACATTATGGAATGAAAGTAGGCAAAGTATGCAAGCTTTTTCATTTTCATGTCGCCTATGTCTGCTAACACTCGAATTGCAAATACAGATTTGTTAAGGTGTTTCTGCAGTTCTGTGGTGTGCTCCTCCCAACTGAATTTATCATCATCTTCATGAAACTGTTGGGGCTGAAGTGGGAATATTCAACTATGCCCCACAACAAATTATAAATTGTATCAACCAAGATTCTTTGAGAAAAAAGGTGTTGCATTACTTATTGAATGCCTCTAGTATTTTCAAACATTGGTCATCTTTGTTGACAGACTATTTGAAGTGGGATCCTCGGGAATGCCAAAGTGATATTCTGTGACAAAGGCCTCTGACAGTGTGGGAAAAATAACCTGCGGTGCTCGATGGGAGTGCAGATCGGCCGTGAGGCGTTCAAAGATGGAAAGATGGTCCGTGCAGTTGCGGTAACTGTTTCCCAGTTGGCGCAGTGGCTACCACACCTGCCTAGTAAGCAGGAGATCCTGGGTTCGAATCACAGTCCGGTACACATTTTCGTTCATGCCACTGATTCTGCTTAATGTTCTGCTGCAGGTGATAGGAGTGCTCCCCCCTTCAATTTACATATAGTGTTTCACAGCTACTGGATTGGCACAGTGTCTGTTCTTTCGAAGGAACAGACACTGTCCATTCAAATATATAACCTGTCTAGTTTTCACAAGATACCATAAAAAATGGTTTATTGATGAACTGGAGAAATAAGTGATTTTATCAAATGTACAGTAAGATAAGCTGTCCTCGACAAATACCGTACTGCTTTACTAGGCATCATCCTATTGAATGTGGAATGTTGTTGTCTTACTCCAATTCTGAACTGACTTATCCTGCCACTTATGGAGGAATCTGCAGTTTAATGTGGACTCCAAATTATGATGCAGCTTTCACATTAACAAACTGTTGGCACGCGTGTCAAGAGAAATAAGTGACAAAAAATTCTGTAATTGAAACTCGGATACTTAGATTTTCTGTCTGACAATATCCACTTACCCACTGAGTCACAACCATCAAACAGTGACCGAAAAACTTGCTAGGTTTGTTGTCAGTAAACTCTATCAACACACAAGTTTACAGAGGTGATTCATAAACTCAAATCGGAATCCCTGGAGAGAAGACAACATTCAGATAACATTGTTGAGAAAATTTAGAGAACAGGTATTTGCAGCTGACAGTAGAATGATTCTATTGCTGCCAACATACATTTCAGGTAAGGACTATGAAGACAAGATAAGGGAAATTATAGCTCATACGAAGGTTTATAGATGGTCGTTTTTCCCTTGTTCCACTTGCTAGTGGAATAGGAAAGGAAATTACCATCAGTGATGCAGACTACCCTCTGCCATATGCCGTATGTTGGCTTGCAGAGTCTGTAATTAGATGTAGAGTATCAAAAATATTACAAAACATATTTCTTTTTCAGGTGCTGAATACTCTGGGAGATCTACAGTAAACCAGAAAGGAGGAGTGTGAATGTGGATGAACAGGAGGCTAGGATTTTAAAGATTACAAGAACTAGTATACAACCAGGACAGAGCTTCACATTGCAATACAGACTGGTTGTGAAGAGAAAGTCAAAAGCTCACAATGTGGAGTGCAGACTTATATGCACAAGGTGAGAGCGGGGCAACTGCACTACATTGTGCAGTGTACTTGAATGGGATAAATTGTATAGAGCTTCTTATTGGTGCAGGTATAGATATTGGAGTGCAGGATGGCAAGTGGGAGACAGCTCTGCATTATGCAGTGAAAGTGGAAGCCTCAGATGTTGTGAAGCTACTTACTGAGGCTGGTTTGTTTCTAGAGGACAGTTATACAGATACAGTTGCACTATGCTGCAGTAGGAAAAGTGCTCAGCTACTGCTAAGTGTGGACGACTTGCACCTCAGTGCAACTCTACTAAATGCTGCAGCAAAAGCAGATGATAGTGACATCATCATACTTACTTAAGTTGGTGCAAATCTTAAGACATATGATGATGATGATGATGGAATGTCAGCTTTGCACTATGCTGCATTGCAGGGCTGTGTAAAATGTGTTCGGTTGATTGCTAGTTCTGATGCATATGCGGATGTGCAGGATAATTTTTGTGAGATGCCCCTCCATTACATGGTAAATAAGAAAAGTTGATTATCAGTGCTGGTTCACATCTGCAGGTACATGACATACGTGGTAAAGACAGCTTTACGATATGCTGCATGTCAGGATAGAGTAGAATATGCTTCAGTGTCTGTTAGTGATGACACAGATGTGAACATGTGGGACAAAGTCAGTGTGACTCCTCTCCACTATGCAACAGAAGAAACTTCCTCACTATTGAGTTACTTAACGAGTCCAGTGAACTTCTACACACCTGTAACAAGGATGGAATAATGGCCTTGCCCTCTGCTGTAACCTGTGTCTGGCCACCCTGATTTATGTTTTCTGCAATCTCCCTAAATCGCTGAAAATGAGTGCCAGGATGGTTCCTTTGACAGGGCATGGCCAACTTCTTTCCCCATCTGTCCCTAAAACGATGGGACTGATACCCTCACTCTTTGGTCCGTTCCCCCAAACTGACCAACCAACCAACCTATGCTACAGCTTGGGACAGTGCAGAAGATGCTCAAATTGTTGTTAGTGATTTCATATACATAAATGTGCCAGACAAGGAAAGTGCAAAACTGTTGAACTATGCAGCGTGTGCACGTAATGCAGAGTGTGCTTCACTCGCTGCCCTTGCTGATGTAGATATGCATGTGCAGGACAGAGGTGACCTCACAGCTCTCACTATGCAGAATGGATTTATTCAAGACAAAAAGATCACAATGGCAGTGCACTAAGCAGCAGAGTCAGACAACCAAATTCCTTTCAGGAAGGCCAAACTAAGGGAGGGTGCGGCAGAATGTGATGAGCTGCTGCTCACACTGGGTGCACTTTCAGACACCCGAGACAAGTGGGGAACACTGGGCTTCACAATGTTGTGTCTGCTGGCTGCTGGGAATGTGGCCGAGGACAGAAATGGTGAGGCAGCACTGCTCTTTGGTGTATTAGCACACAGCTCAGTGTGCTTCACTCTGCTGCTACATTCTGTTGCCACAGGTTCAATGTCTTGAAAATAGAAGAGGGTAATAGTCCCAAAAAAATGAATAAATAATTATGAAAGTAGTTTGCAAAGCAGTTCATGACTCTTATTTTTTCTCATTACTGCCACTGGTATTTTCTTTAGTTTCCAAGCACTATTTACTGTTTTAGCGTTCAAACAATGGAAACTCCAGGTCAAAATATCAACAATATAAGGAAAACATAGGTTGTTACTCACCATAAATATAGCTCATTGAGTTGCATACAGGCACAACAAAAAGACATTTACACATTAGCTTTTGGCCAAAGCCTCCACTGGGAAAGGAAACACGCACATGTTATTCACACAAACCAGCACATTTCACTCATGCAGGACTGTCATCTCTGGTTGCTCAGAGTGGAATTCAGCTGTCACATAGAACAGAAGCAGAAATCTGGATGGGATTGGGAAGAGAAAGGGATACAAGGGATTGGGTGGGTGGAAAGAAGAGCCCTGTCTGCCGGAGTGTGAAGGGACTAGACTGCCAACTGGCACAGTGTCACAAGACTGTGGGGCAGGATGTGGAGGGCGGGGGGGGGGGGGGACAGAGTGAAAAAGGAGAGGAGCAGAGCAGGGAGAGATAGATGGGTGCATTGACAGAGAGTGACAAGCAAAGAGGGTGAGGAGATGTCAGTAGCAAGGAGGCAATAGAACAGATCAGGTGGAAATTGTTAGATGGAGGGTGTGGGGACAGTAAGTTACTATAGATTGAGGCCAGGATAACTTAGGGAGCAGACAATGTGTTGCAAGTATAACTCCCATCTGTGCAGTTCAGGAAAGACTTATGTTATCCTTATAGCACATACTCCACTCCCAAAATTACCCTAGCCTCAGCCTATGGTAACCTACTGTGCCCACAACCTCCACCCAGCAGTTCCCGCTCCCTCTGTCATATCACTCCCCCCTCCCCCCTCACCCTCTTTGCGGGCTGCACTCTGTCAAGTCCCCACCTATCTTACCCCTTCCCCACTCTTCTCCTTTTCAGCTCTCCCCCCCCCCCCCCCCTCCTCCTCCTCTAGTCTCCCTACAATGAATCCGTTGGCAGTCTAATCTCTGCTCTTCTCTCCCCCAACCCATATCCTTCTATCCCTTTGCCTCCCCCTTCCCTGCCTCCACACATAGACAGTAATAAGTCAACATGTGTGGGGTTCTTTGGGTTCCATCTGAATAAGTTAAATTGAGTTGACACATAGATAAACTAATAAAAATGCTCAAACATACATGTTATCCTCTTAAAAAGCATCTCTCATTGTATTGGACTGCAGGTAGGCTACCATAAAAACTGGTTTCCTAAGAAAGTAATCTGTGGAAGCAGATTAAATGCACCTAACCCTGAGTTGCAAATGGAATCAGAATATTATGTAAAACTTAAAGAAGACCCAACTTGGCATCAAGGCATGTAGATGATGCAAGGGATAAATCAAACTACAAACTATGCTGTAAAATTTTAATTAAAGTCATCAGATCATCAAACTGTATGTACTTTTTAAGGAAAACTGAGTTCATCTAGCAACAAGATAAGAACTCATCAGGTTACCCTACTTTCCAAGGCTGTTGCATGCAGCGACTGTTATATTGTAAATAATAGATTTCAGCTAGAAACTAGCCATTCTCAATGTACTATCATTTTTGATCAATGCTTGTAACGTCTGTTGGTCGGGCTTCATCCACAGTTCATTGAATACTAATTAGTATTCAATGAACTGTGGATCAAGGCCGACCAACAGGCATTACATGTATTGATCAAAAATGATAGTGCATTGAGAATGAGAATGGCTAGTTTGTAGTTGAAAGCTAGATCTGCCAATAAAATTTCAAAAGGACGACTGATAGCTGAAATCTATTATTTACAAGCCAAGATAAGAACTACTTGCCACATAGGAAGAAATAAGACATGAGAAATGAACCAAGACAATGAAGACACTTCTTTAATGGTAGATAATAAACTGATCAAAGAAAGCGCCAAAATTGCAGGAACTTTTAATAACATTTTACTGTCTGGAGCAGACAGTAGTGGATAATTCATGTTGGAACACTTCCTTAGCATATAACTTACAGTTCCTAAGAAAAGGCTTCCAAAGCAAGTTTCATAAAATTCAACTTCAGACTACATCTCAAAAAGATCTGTTTGAAGTTATCAGTTCTCTTAAAAAATAAATAAATTCAGAGTGGAAAATCCACGATGGAATGTAACAGTATTAGAGAAGGAAAATTGCTACTCACCATATAGCAGAAATGCTGAGTCACGATAGGCACAACAAGAAGATTCACACTATTATAGCTTTTGGTCATTAAGGCCTTTGTCAGCAATACACACACATACACATATGCGCGTGCACACACACACACACACACACACACACACACACTCATGCAAATGCAACTTGCACACTCATCTTGTGTGTGTGTGTGTGTGTGTGTGTGTGTGTGTGTGTGTGTGTGTGTGTGTGTGTTGATGACAAAGGCCTTAATAGCTGAAAGCTACAATTGTGTGAATCTTTTTGTTGTGCCTATCGTGACTCAGCATCTCTGCTATATGGTGTGTAGCAACTTTCCATCTCTAATATTGTTAAATTCCAATTGGTTATAATGAAATCAGTAGTAAAATAATGAAATGTTGTTCAGCTAAACTTAGTAATGTATTGTGTTACTTATGTAATGAATCTTTTCACAGTGTTACTTTCCCAGAGAGACTTAAACACACCACTGTCAGGTGACTTCACAGATAAGTAGACAGAATCCTCTGTATCCTTTTCCCTGATAGTGGGATTTGCCTCCCTCAAGGGTGACCCATGTCTGGTGTTTTAGCACCAATTCAGCTGAAGTGTTTATGCTCTGACCTCTGCCTTTCTCTATTAAACACTTTTCATTGGACCAAAGGAAAGACTAGACCCACCACATTTCCGCATTTGTTTCTTCAAGTTCTCAGTGAATTTCCTAGTTCAACAGTAATCTATACTGATATCTCTTAGGTTGTGCCTTTGCAAATTCTAGGTGTAGCATTTTTACAACAGAATTAGTGGCCATTATCCAAGCCTTCCATTACACCTGCACTCACAGCTATGAAAATGTCCTAATCTGTAGTGAATCCAAATAGCCTGCAGGGCATAAGCCAATTCTGTCCTTAGAATTCATTAGTTTCAAACATACATGATCTTTTCTCTTGCTCCCACAATACTGGGAGCTTGATTTCATTTCTCTGGACCCCAAGTCATGTTGGGATCCTGGGAAACAATCTTGCAGACTGGTTACCAACTACTGGAGGCTTGGAACAAGGAAAGGCTTCCTGTGGCCACCAGGAACAGCCCATGTACCATAAAGGGGTCTATAGCCATGTGGCGATAATTGTATGAAAGTAAATATAATTTGATACAGACATGTGAAATGCCATTTTGTTAAATGAAAAAGATTGTATACACCAATAATATTGCTAAACTTTTAGAAATAAAAATAGAATTTTACTTGTATCTGATATCATTTTTGTACTAAATTTTAAGTAATTGTAATTCATGCACACAGTAAATAAAATGGGTGATATTTTTATGAAAACATTGTTTCAGTATTTGTTAAGTAACACTTCTGTTTGTTAACAACTAGCTTACAGTATTCAAGTAAAAATAAAAAGTTGCTTCTAGCTATAAAAAATGGAAAAACATAGTATCCTATGACTATAATAGTTGAAATCGGCAAACTCGTACAAATACATGGGTGGAACACTTTTAGGGATATAAAATGGAATGATCACAAAGGTTCAGTCATGGGTAAAGCAGGTGGTAGGCTTCAGTTTATTGGTGGAATGCTGGGGAATCACAATCAATCTACAAAGAAGATTGCTTGGAAATCACTTGTGCAACTGGTTCTAGAATATTGTTTAAGTGTGTGGGATTCATATCAGATAGGACTAACTGGGGATATTGAATGTATACAGAGAAGGGCAGCACGAATGGTCACAGCTCTGTATAATATGTGGGAGAGTGTCACAGAGTTACTGAAGGAACTGAACTGGAAGACTCTTGAAGATAGACGTAAACCATCCCAAGAAAGTCTATTAACTAAGTGTCAAGAACCAGCTTCAAATTATTACTCTAGTAATATACAACAACACCCTACATATTGCTCACATAGGTATTGTGAGGATAAGATTAGAATAATTACTACATGCACAGAGGTATTAAAACAATCTTCTTTCCGCACTCCGTACATGACTGGAACAGGAAGAAACCCTAAAAAGTGGTACAGCGGGTCATACTGTCTGAAATGCACCTCGTAGTGGTTTGCAAAGTATAGATGTAGATGCATATGTAGATTCAAATCACTCATTTTATGTTAGCAAGAATTTTAAGCTATGCACTCACTCACCAGAAAGTATGAAACAATGTAGAAATGTTTTGTACTTGTAAGTGCTCAGATATCTTATAATCTTCAAAGGCAGATTTTTTGAGTTTTTATTTTAAAGAAATACATCATATCCTTTATGGAAATCAATGACTGTGCACTGAAATTCAAATTCTAAAAGTATGAAAGAAAAGTCAGAGTGTCAATTCATAACACCCCTTTTTACTTTTTTGGTAACTGTTTATTTGGGAGAGAAAAAGAATCATAACATGACATATAGTATGATGAAGCTACTTTCCATTTCTTTCTTTCTTGGGGACTTTGTCCCGCTTCAACACAGGGTTGGCTGAGTTATTATTGCTTTGGCAGTGTTAGTTGCAAAGGGTGGCTGCCGCCACCCCGAACCCCTGAGGACGGAAGTAGTGTGTCCCAGCTGTCTGCATCTAGTGTAAGCCACAGAATAGTGCAGACGTTTTCAAATGTCTGTGAGTCATGCAGCTGAGGCGGAACATGGGGACCAGCTTAGTATTCACCTAGCAGAATGTGGAAAATCGCCTAAAAACCACATCCAGGCTGGCTGGCATACCGGCCCTCATCATTAATCCAGTGGGAGGATTCGATCCGGGGCTGGCGCACCTACCAGAGTCCAGGAAGCAGCACATTAGCGCTCTCGGCTACCTTGGTGGGTTGAAGCTAAGTTCCATTAATACTGCTCAAAAGAACAGATAAACACGTTGTAACAGAACCGTATTTGCCTGTGCTAATATGACTCCAGTCACTGCACCTCTGTCAGTCTAGCTGAAAAGTGATTGTTGAAAGAAGACTATTTTAAATGATGTTATCCACACCACTCTAAAACTACACTCTGATACTGAACAACCTATGCACAGGTAAATGGCTAGCTACATACTACTCTCTGTTAGTGTCCTGTAATGAGAGTCTTCAGGTATGGTAACCTAACACTGAAATGACACAAAAGTTCACATGTGGCAAATAAACAAATAACTGATTCTTGCTGTGGAGCAAATGAATGCACTTAAGCACAGTGGCTAGTGTCTACCAGCGTTCCAAACTGTAATTGCAGCATGCTCTCTGGCCAGATAAATGGTTTGCTGAGATGATGCTACCAATGACACACTAATGCATCCACCTTTTGTATCATTTCATTTCCTGAAACCCTTTACATAAAACATAGTTCAGACTCCCTATGAAGGAAAGTCTTCACAGCAGCAAGACGAAAACCTTGTATCTAGCAATGTCAAAGACAAAATTATGAGGACAAACTTGGCATGAGAGTAGAGAAAGATGAGTTGTTTGTGAGTGGTGGCACAAATAAAAAGATATGAAACCATAATGGCATTGCCTGAGTTATCATTGAAGAGAGATAGAGAAAAGTGCCTCAAGGAACAATAAAATGTAGTACTATTGGCTGAAGAACTTAATTTATCAATTGGACATTTCATCTATCTGCTAAAGTCAAGCACATCATGTGTAGAGTATTCAGTGATACCCTAAATTTGATAGTGTGGAAAAATCATTGTCCACCTGTGGAAGAATCCTTGAGCTTATTTTCAGCACAATCATGGTCTTGCAGGAAAGGAAGCCACCCTCAAAGGAATCAGGACAGGTTAAGGAGATTTCAGTTGTGTGAAAAATAGGCTTTCTGGTTTCACACGCAGTACCTAACAGAAGAAAAAAAACATGGAGGTGGAATCAGATTCTGTCTTTGTAGATTTCCAAACGGCATCTGACATTGCACCATACTGTTTATGAATTATACGATCATACTGAGTATGCTCATAAATATGTGACAGGCTCACAGAAATTTCTATTGATAGCACCTATAATGCTATAAATTATGATGAGAGTTCAAAAAACATCAAAGTAACATCAGATGGCCTCCAATGAAGCATAGTAATTCCACCAATGTTCACAATAAATGTAAACACTAGGTATCAGACAACAAAGAGAGAGAATTTGATATTATTAAAACTTCTGAAAATCATTATAAGGATGATGATAAGCAGCCATATGAAATGGGTGAACACTTCAAATAAGACCTAGGAGAGGCAAATGCCAGAAAGTGCTGGCAGGGAGAAGTAACTGCATGACTGTGTTGCATGAACAGGGTACACTGGGGGGTGTCTGTAGAAGCTAATGAAAGAGAGTGGTTTATGTGAATGTCTTGGCATGGGAGGGAGAAAGATGAGTTGAAGTTTGTGAGTGGAGGCACAAATAAAAGAACAGGAAACCATGACGGCAATGCCTGGGTTATGATTGAAGAGAGACAGAGAAAAGTGCCTCAAGAAACAATAAGATGTAGTACTTTTGGCTAAAGTTGAGCTGCGGCAAGCATTAGATGTGTGTTTGTTTGATCTGAATGGTTGTGACATCACATATCTAGACTGCCCTTGCACAGACAGAAATCATTCTGCTCAGTCTGCAGAAATTCCCATGCATTATTTTGTGATACAAAACATTGTATTTCTGGTAAGTGCTATTCAATTCTCCATTAGTTCAAAAGTAGCTCACAGAGAAACAAAAAACTTTTACCCATGAGTCCAGTTGTTGCTGCAAAAAACAGAACCTCATTTCAAATCTGCAGACTTGTTTTATCCATATCTGCTCTTGGCTAAGTCAAACTACCTTGAGATGCCCTTGAAAATATGCTCTCCTGAATAGTTCTTGAGCTTTCTCTACCATTCATGCTTACTTACAAAAATGCAAACAAAGGCTTTCATGGAACTCAAAACTTTCCTAGCTGTATTTTGCATAGCAATAACTTGTGAGCACTATTGAGCACATTTGATTTAGATGGTACTATTTAACCAATTTGTTCCTGGAGTTTGTTAATTTTTCTATCTGACTTTTGTTTGAAAATCTTCCACCTTTTGTGCCTATTATTTATTTATAATAGTGTTTGGAAGCCTGTTCAATTGCTAATTTTGGATCTTCAAAGACATGAGCTTGCCATTGAGCATTTGACTTAACCGCTGAACTTTATCAGTCTTCCATCTTCAAACATACTGCTGAAGTTTGTAAAGAGACTGTCTACTTTAATACTAGCTCTTCCAGAAACACTTAAATCTTCCATTCTTCCTTCAATATTACACTAATTTTGTTAACTTCCTCAGGAACAGTGTTAATGTTTCCTACTTCCAAAGAAATTTTGGACATTTTTGACATAACTGTGTGATGAAGCAAGCTGGGATATTTTTACTTCCCCTCTTGTTTTGCCATCTGCCTTCTTAAAATTCATTTTTGAATTAATTACCATTAACATATATGAGTATAATCTGCATTTTCATAAAAGAGAAAGTTTGGCCCTCAGTTTTAAAGAATGTAACACCAGGTCTAATTTTGTGCTTAGTTTTATGTATGTTTTATGTATGTAATCGATTTTCTAACGACTATTCGTAGTTAATACTGTTGTTGTAGGGTGAAATCAGTAATTGTTTCATAACTTAAATTCTATTGTTGATGTATAAACAAATATAAATTCTATACTAATTATAAACATTTGGAAGGTGAAATACTAGTAATCTTTAAGTATCTATTTAGCTCTATTAGAAAACATGTTAGCAAAGCCAATCCATAATTAATCCCAAAGTAATTAACAGTTTTGTCAAAAGTATTGTTTGCATAACAATATTTGTTAATTTCATGATTTAAACAAATAATTTGACATAACCCTCATAGTAGAAGAAACTGTTAAAAGGAATGAATTGTTCAATGAATTCAGTTAGTTTAATAAGTTTTAATTTTAATTTCTGTAAATTTGACTTCAAACAATGTGTAGTTTCAGCATCTATTACTGTGACAATGCATAAGGGCCTGATTTTTGGTCATGAGAAAGTGAGTCCATGGCTGAGTTTCAGATGAGAAACCTGTGTTGATTAGAATAACAATGCTTCAAGTTAACTGTGAAATAAATGTTACACTATCAGGCCATGTGTTAAAACAATGACAGGGTCTGTTCTATATGTACCTGATTATTCCGAAAGAACTGTGAATCATGTGGTTATGTTTTATGGCTAATAGATATTAAACAGTAAACAATTGTAGCAGAACATGGATGTTCATCTGAAAACTATTAATGAGGTTTATCGAAAGTTAAACAATACTGAACTGGCCATATTAAATGTTTATATGGGAGGGTTGTGAAAAGTGAAAGTAAATAAATGTGAAATGCAAATGTGCATCTGTTGGTTACATCATTTACAGTGGACAGTACTGCACTTCCACCCCCTATTTTTTCAGCCAGTATGTCAACACCGAGGACAACAAATGAAGAAATAAAAGAGGGGGAACACCATCACAACTGGTTCATGTTGGCAACTAAGTCAGCCTCTAGTGCTGTTTTAGCCAATCTCTCTTTATTTTTCTTCATTTCTAATACTCAACACATCCAAATATTTTCACTTAAAAACAGAAAATTAGAACTACCATGCTGTTGCGTTCACTAATGGTACCATTTAAAGCAACAGCACACTACTCCATGCTGTGACATGGCTGACTGCCGTTACAAAAAGGTTTCTCCTCAAAATTAAAATGCTTACAATGTTGAAAATGTTCAGCAAACTCTCTGTATGCATTAACAACTGTAAGTTATAACTATATACTCATGAGGTTTTTGTTGTGACAGTGCCGTGACATTTAACAGTGCCGCCACGATAGTACGCACAAACGGCGATAGAGGTGCTCCGCAACTCGGCTGAGCGCGGAAGCGCGAATGGCGCCGGCCGCATGTCACGGCACGGCAGTGGAAGAAGAGGTACTGAGTTGTTATCATGTAATGAGCTATTGTTTCTAAGTGAGTGTGTTTGAATATCCACACAATTATTGGTGATTAAAGGTTATAACACTTTTTGGTGATGAGGATGGGATATTTTCACTGCGTTGTGGATTTGTGTGTTCGTGACGGGGCAGACATGGAACAGCTTATGCAAGCGCTCATTGAACAACCAATACAGCTGACGGCTGCTATTCAGGCACAACAAAGACAGCTGATGGCTGCTATTCAGGCGTTGTCGACGTCGCTTAATCATCATCTGTCTTCCTCTTCTCCGCCTCCATTCCCTCCTTATGATGAGGCCGCTGAAGACTGGGAGGATTATGAAAAGCGTTTGCGGCAACACTTCTTGGCTTTCGGCATTGTTGACGCAGCTATGTGTAAGTCGTTATTTCTATCTTGGATTTCCCCATGGATCTATCAGCTGCTATCTCAGTTAGCTCCTCTGCGGGAACCTGCCTCTCTGTCCTTCCAAGAAATGTGTGACTTATTGTTTAACTATTACCGAAAAAACACCCACATCGTTGCTGCCCGCGTGGCGTTCTACCGGTGTCGTAAACAGCCCCATCAATCTTACCGGGCTTGGGCGGCGGAACTACACAGTCTGAGTAGGAAATGTCAGTTTGTCACGGACACTCATCATGAGTCTTATGCTGATTCAATGGTTAGGGATGCTATTCTACGGCTTGCTCCTGATAAAGAAGTTTGGCAACGTGCCCTACAACTGCCAAACCCGTCGTTGTCGGAAGTTCTCAGCATCGCTCAATCCTTTGAAGTGTCTCACGCTGCTGGCGCGCAAATAGACGTGTGGTGTGATGTAGGCGCTGTACAGTCAACTTTTGACATGGACAATTTGCCTGTTTCACAGGAGAACGAAGATGCGGCGGTGGTTCACTCGCATAAACGACATCGCGTTGGGCCGCAACGCTCGCAGCGAAAACAGCAACCACAGAAGCAGGTTCGTTCCGCACTTCCTTCTTGTCCATGTTGTTTCGTACAGCATGACAGGATGACGTGTCCAAAACATTGGGCCACGTGTAATTCATGTAGGAAAAAAGGCCACATTGCTTCTGTGTGTCAGTCCCCTAAAGTTCCTGTCGACGAGGACGAGGCATCAGATATGGATATTCACTGTGTGCTTTCTCAAACAAATAAGTTGTTTGTTACTGTTCATGTTCTGGATAAAGACATCCGCATGCAAGTGGACACTGGCTCTGCAGTAACTCTCATTAATTCTCGCACGTATTTGGAGCTGGGCTCCCCTCCCTTGTCTCCAGTTACGTGAAATCTGAGAACTTATAATAAACAGAAAATTCCTATCGTTGGCCAGTTTGATGCTTCCACTGCCTACAAGTCTGTTGTTAGGCCCCTCACATTTTATGTGGTGGATCATGCGGGCACTGTAAACCTGTTCGGTTATGATGCTTTCCAGTTGTTCGGGTTCTCCATTGGTGATGATGTGCACCTCATCTCTGAGGATATTCCTTATCAACAGCTGGATGGATTGTGTTCAGAATTTTCGTCCGTGTCCTCTACTGGTCTGGGTCGTGCCAAGGATTTTGAAGCCCACATTACTCTTAAACCTACAGCTCGCCCTAAGTTTTTCCAGGCATGCCCTATTCCGGTGGCGTTGCGTGCACCTGTCAAGGCTAAGATAGACAGGTTAACAGCTTCAGGGATTCTCCTTCCAGTTACCTCCAGTGAATGGGCATCGCCAATCATGGTGGTTCCTAAACCAAACAGGAGTCTGCGATTGTGTGGTGATTTTAAAGCCACTGTCAACGCTCAGAGCCTCATTGACACTTATCCTCTTCCCCGTCCTGAGGAGTTATTTACCAAGCTCGCTGGGGGCCAGTTCTTTTCCAAACTTGACTTATCGGAGGCATACCATCAGTTGCCGTTGGATGCTTCTTCCAAGGAATTTCTCGTCATCAACACTCCTTGTGGGTTGTATCAGTACCAGTGGTTACCATTTGGCATTGCTAGCACGCCGGCCATTTTTCAGCGGTTTTGGAACAGCTCACGGCTTCCATTCCCGGCTGCATAAACTATCTGGATGACATTGTTGTCATGGGGGCCTCCACTGAGGAGGACCTTCGCAATTTGCGTTCACTGTTTCGGGTTTTGCATTCAGCTGGGTTGAGGTGCAATCTGGACAAGTCACAGTTCTTCCAACCCTCCATTGTGTATCTTGGTTTCCACTTGTCCTGTGAGGGTATACGTCCTCTGCGTCAGCATGTTGCGGCCATTAACACCCCACCCCGGCCGTCTACGGTCAAAGAACTTCAGGCGTTTCTAGGCAAGATTGCTTATTATCACAAATTCATTCCATCCGCGGTGGCGGTAGCTCATCCTCTGCATCAGCTGTTACACAAAAACGTCACTTTCTGTTGGTCCGACGAGTGTGAGCAGGATTTTGTCCGCCTGAAGGCTCATTTGCAGTCGGCGCCTTGTCTTGCCACATTCCGTCTGGGTCAGCACTTGGTTCTGGCGACTGACGCGTCACAGCATGGCCTAGTGGCTATTCTCGCCCATCGGTATGAGGATGGGTCGGAACGACCCGTCGCATATGCTTCCAAGACCCTCAACGATGCGCAACGGTGTTACTCTCAAATCAAAAAGGAGGTGCTCGCTATCATTTATGCTCTAAAAAAGTTCAGCATTTTTTTGTATGGTTCTAAGTTTCACCTCATCACCGAACACAAGCCACTGGTCTCTCTGTTCAGCCCATCAGCGTCGCTTCCGGATAAGGCAGCTCACCACCTGCAACGTTGGGCCTTATACTTGTCTCGTTTTCACTATGAGATTCACAATCACCCCACGGCCCAGCACGTCAACGCTGACGCATTGTCGCGATTGCCAATGGGCCCCGACCCGGTTTTCGATCATGATGAACTACTCTGTTTCCACATTGATGAGGAAGAACGTTGTGTGGTCGAGGGTTTTCCACTTACAGGTTCGCAGATCATGTCGGCTACTGCGCAGGACCGGTCCTGCGTCAGGTGATCAGTTTTGTTCAACGGGGTTGGCCGGACAGGACCAAGGGCCGGACATCGGATCCCCTTCGCAACTACCATGCCTTGCACCTTCGTCTGTCTGTTTGTGATGGTGTTGTTCTTCTGGCCATGGATGGCGCATCTCCACGGGCCGTGGTGCCAGCCTCTCTTCGCAAAGATGTTCTCAAACTGTTGCATGAAGGCCATTGGGGTATTTCTCGGACTAAGTCCCTGGCCCGCAGGCACATTTATTGGGCCGGTATTGATTCGGACGTCGCCCACATGGTTGCTGCGTATGGGCAGTGTGCTCAACAACTGGCTGCATCTCTTACAATGCCCTCTTCGTGGCCTGATCTGGCGCAGCCATGGGAATGGGTACACGCTGACTTTGCCGGCCCCTTCCTCGGTACTTATTGGCTACTGTTGATTGACGCCTTCTCGAAGTTTCCATTTGTTGTTCAATGTCTGTCACCCACCACTGTGGTGACAACGCTGGCTTTGTCCAAAATCTTTGCGCTAGAAGGTCTTCCATCCACGATCGTCACGGACAATGGCCCTCAGTTCTCTTCGCAGGCCTTCCGTGATTTTTGTACTGGACAAGGGATTCATCATGTTATAGCATCGCCCTTCCATCCACAATCAAATGGGGAGGTCGAGCGCCTTGTCCGCACTTTCAAAAGCCAGATGAAAAAATTCCTTAGTGATTTTTCCACAGATGACACTCTGCTACAATTTCTGAGTTTTTATCGCTTCACGCTTCTGGGTGATCGCAGCCCTGCTGAACTCTTACATGGCTGCCAACCGCGCACTCTACTGCACCTGCTTCACCCTGTCAGGCCTTGTGCTGTGTCCCCTAGTGCGGGAAAATACTCGGTGGGCGCCGACGTGTGGGCACGAGGGTATGGATCTCGCCCTAAATGGATTCCAGGGGTGGTCAAGGCTCTTCGCGGCCGCCGGCTTTGTGAAATACATACGGACGATGGCACGGTTGTTCGCCATTACGACCAGATGCGCCCACAAGTGGTGGCCACGCCGGTGCCACCACCCCTTCCTTCACCTCCACCAGCCCGAGAAGCCAGTCCTGTCGCTGCTGCCGATCTACCGTACGTGTTGATGCAGCCGACGTCGCTACCGCTTCCGAGTATGCTGGAACCGGCCCCAGTCGCGACGCCGCCTTCTCCGGGACCCATCTCACTGGAGCACACCCCCAGGTCCACGACACCTATGGATGCTGCTTCGGAGTTTTCACCCATCATCTTGTCCAGGAGGCACGTTCCACGCACGAGCTTCCGTCCTGGACATTTTCGACCATACTCTCGTGTCTCTCCGCAGGATCTTCTCGGGGCCTCAAAAGAGGCCATGGATGTCTCCGCACTGTCCATGTCTCCAAGGAAGTGAGTGTTTTTTTTTTTCAAGGGGGGAAAGTGTTGTGACAGTGCCACGACATTTAACAGTGCCGCCACGAGAGTACGCGCAAACGGCAATAGAGGTGCTCCGCAACTCGGCTGAGCGCGGGAGCGCCACCTAGCTACGAACGGCGCCGGCCGCATGTCATGGCACGGCAGTGGAATAAGAGATACTGAGTTGTTATCATGTAACGAGCTATTGTTTCTAAGTGAGTGTGTTTGAATATCCACGCAATTATTGGTGATTAAAGGTTATAACAGTTTTTCTCCAGTGCTGTCAGATTTCTTCAACTCCAACTTTTCTCTCACCTTTATTCTGGTAGCTTTATTGTCTCTGTTCCTTCTGTAGTGCCATGAACCATTCTTTGGACAGAAAATTACTAGTCTTTAACGAAAGTGAAGAGAAGTGGCACAGAAGCACCATAGTGTTGCGTTAGCTGCCGTGGGTCGGTAGCTGCCAGTGTGGCAACACGTGGGTCACAATAACAGACATGCTAATGGATTTCACAGTGAAGATAGCAGAACTCAGTGATAAATAGTGCCATGCAGTGGTAACCACGTAGTGAGTGGAGTGATGTCACCACACCAGGGCAAGTCTCTTGTTATGGCGATGTGATGGGGTACTGGGTTTTAGTGAAGCAAATGGGTGCTTGAGGCATATAAATAAGTCAGGATTTTATGGCAGGGATTATTTTGCATCGCCGTGACCCGGCAGTACTGCCACAATGCCAGAGTGATGCCGGACAGAAACAAAACTTATCCACGAGCCGAGTGGTGCGAAAAACAGCAGAACTTTTATCAAATAGTTCTCTACCAAAGGAGGTCATCAAGAGACTGAGTCCAAACAGTTCAGTTCCACCTAGGCTTCATCGACTGCCTAAGATCCACAAGGAAAACGTGCTATTACGTCCAATTGTGAGTAACATTGGAGCAGCCACCTAGGATATAGCAAAATTCTTGGCATCTTTGCTCAAACCAATGATAGGCATCACATAAAGAATTCTGATGATTTTATCAGCCGACTTCAGTCACTACAACTGCAAAGTAATGACTTATTGGTCAGTCTTGATGTGCTTTCACTTTTCACAAAGGTGCCTCTGGTGGACTCACTACACCTCATTGGCAATATGTTTGGTGCAGACATTACAGCGTTGTTTGAGCACACTCTCTCCTCTACATATTTTATATTTAACAATGAATTTTATGAACAATCTGATGGTGTTGCCATGGGTAGTCCTTTGTCTCCCCTGGTGGCCAATCTTTTTATGGAAGATTTTGAGGAGAGAGCACTCGACTCTGCCACTTTTAAACCGACAATATTTTGGCGATACATTGACGACACTTTTATAGTGTGGCCTCATGGTCTGGACCGTCTCCAAGAATTTTTACGTCACATGAACTCCATACACGAAAACATAAAGTTTACCATAGAGATAGAGAAAGATGGGTTGTCTGCCATTTTTAGACGTTTTGGTGTGACGGAAGAGTGATGGCACACTTGGTCACTCCGTGTACAGAAAGCCCACTCATACAGTCCTGTATCTACAAGTTACTAGTTGCCACCATTGAGCACAAACAATGGGCATTCTTAAAACCTTGATCCACCATGCCCATACCATCTCTGACGCTGACAGTCTTCAAGCAGAACTGGAACACCTGCAAAAAGTATTTCTGAAGAATGGCTTTTCACCTAGGAAAGTGGACAGAGTGATGAAGACCTACAAACGACGGAACAAGGAAGAGGAAGAGGCCTTCAGGTCAACTGCTCATCTACCATTTATTGGGAATATTTCTTCACAGATAGGCAGAATATTGAGAAAGTATCAAGTGAGAGTCATCTTTCACCCTCCTTCCAAAATTTAATCACTGGTGAGATCGTTAAAGATGACCTGGGCCTGCATAAATCAGGTGTTTACAAAATTCTGTGTGAATGTGGCAAATCATATATAGGGCAAACAATACGAACTGTGCAGGAATGCACTGTGGAACACCAATGGCATACTCGCCTTCTCCAACCCACCAAGTCCGCAATTGCCGAACATTGTATTTCCACAGACCATTCCACGAATTACGATGACAAATAAATTTTAGCCCATAGATCAAGCTTCTGGAGCTCCATTATCAATGAATCTGTGGAAATAAGATTATCTGATAACGAGACTCTCATCAATCAAGATAGCGATTATCAGCTAAACTCTGCTTGGAATCCTGTTATAGAGAAACTTCGTAGTCAATGTAGTTATATGCATATAGATGAAAATCGACCTGATATCAATACGCCAAGCTTTCACTGTGGAGGGAGCGAGGTGCAGCGCATGGAGCTGTTATGAATGCGCACACTGAGCAGCGCATGTGCAATGTCACCTCAGTACGGCTTTAAATAGCGGAGCTCAGCATGTACTCACCAGTACTTCTACAGTGGCACTCACCTGAAGATGGTCAGAAGACTCACGGCAAGACAGTACTGATATCCAGCAGTTCTCCCGTGTTTTTATGCAACAAAACTTACCCCTTCTCAGCTCTCGTGTTGGTCTGGAAGAAAAGTCTTACATATTTTAAAAGTTGATGTTGAATTTCTCAGAAATCAATTGAGTTGTTCCTTCTTCTTTTCACATGACAGTTGGAAGTAAATATGTTGTACAAATAAATATTACCAAAGATACAGCTTCACTGATTTACGTCACAATCAGCACATACAATGAGACCATTAAGCAAAAGTATACCATCAGACTTGAAAATCATACTCAACGTAAGGCATAGACAAAAGAGGAGATGTTACAACCAGATTTTGGCAATAATGTAATCTAGAATGTGAATTATTTAATAAGTTAGTTAACATTATATGCTGGGACATCAAAACATCTATTATATGTAAGAATCCAAAGCACCCCAAATCAAAGTAAGCCTACTGTTTAATAGCAGTAATGAAGTTTTAACACCTCCACTGAAAGTCTTAAATGTTAAGAATCATTTCCTATGTGCATGTGACGTGATTGGGAGTAAAATAAAGCTGCACACAGGGAAATAAGACACACACGCACGTGCAAAAATAAGACACATACCACACACACACACACACACACACACACACACACACACACACACACACACGAGTAAAATGTAAAATGCCACACATACACAGCAACTCTTTCACATACAGAAAAAAATACTCTCACACAGAAAAAAAAGATGCACACACAGAGAAACAAACATGCGTATTCAGAAAAAGAAGTGCACACGAAAAAGAAACAGGCATACAGGCACATTTAAATGAAGGATGGGCACACACGCTGAAAGGAAGATACACACACAAAAAACAAAATGTGCACATGAAAAAACAAAAAGTCCACACAGTGACAAAAGATACATACATGGGAAAAACTAAGGTGCCTAAGAAACTTAAAATAGCAACGAAAATAATCAGTTTCTCCATATGTAATTACCCTGTCTCCACCTTTAATCCTTCAGGCTTTCAAATCTCCTCCCATGCAGTCACCAACAAACAGTCTTTCTCTCTCATCTCATCCAGTTTCCGCCCCCGGTAGCTGAGTGGTCAGCGCAACAGGATGTCAATCGTAAAGGCCCGGGTTCGATTCCTGGCTGGGTCGGAGATTTTCTCCGCTCAGGGACTGGGTGTTGTGTTGTCCGAATCATCATCATTTCAGGTCACTTTGCTGGCAACTATGATTTCAGAGGTAGAAGACAAATGAAGGCAGCAAATGAAATAGGAGTGATAGGCCACTACTTACTAAATGAGCTGACTGGTTGACATGATTATACCTTGTCGGGGGAACTGTTTTGTTGGGATGGAATTCTTGACCTGCAATTTTTGTGCAGGAGTTTCACAGATATGAAGCTTCTTTACCAAATAACTATGATATCATGATTAGCTTTTACATTTGTATAATGTTTCATCTCAGCAATGGAAACATGTACTGAGTTGCTTTTATTTAATTAGCTTTTCTGAAGATATGCTATAGAAGTTCCACTTATTTTGTGTGAATTCACTACTTGACATATGCATTTAATCCACACAAATGCTTTGCTTCTGTATTTCTGAAAAGTCTTGCCAATTCTCTTGGGTTTTTCTTTTGGTTTGATGTTCCAGGCTGTTATATTGTAGGGTGTAGGCAGAGCATCCTTTGTTATGTCCTGCATTTACCTTTTTTGTAATAGAAGCCTTATTTACATTTATGTCTTACGTAATAGTGCTCAATTTAAACCTTTGTAACTCATCTCATGAATTTAAAAATTCCAGTAAATATAATCTCTTGTTTATAAATTAAAAGGAATAACATACATCACCTGCACTTGCTATCTTCCACACAGTGCTCTGTAAGATATTAGAGGGAAAGTGAGCCAGTGTATTCAGTACCTGTAAATAATAAAGTTGAAACATAGATGCAAGGGAAGAGAGTAGTTCATTCAAGTGTGAAGATATAAGTGAAGTGATAACTAAAAATGCAAGAAAAGAACATATTGTGAATGACAGAATTGATGGGGAAATAGTGTTTATGTTGGGGAACTTAAACACTAAAATTTAAAAATCTATAAATGATCTTGACAAAGCAAAACTTGGAACTAAGTTTGATGCATATGCTGTACCAGATGCATAAGCAAGCTGCTAACCAAGGAGCAGAACAAAGCGTGAACATTCATAGGTCATATCTGAAATGCAAAAAATACTACAAAGCTAAACTACTTCTGGCAAAAAAGCAAGCAGTAGAAAACTACATGGGAAGGGCTCCCAATAAATGCAAGGCAGCATGGCAGATAATAAAACAAGAGAATACACCAAAATGTACAGAAACATCTCCGCCTGTTAACCTGGTATTTCAATGGAGGGCTGTCACACCTGCTGATGATATAAAAGCTGTATCAAAATTTTCAGGTTCAAAAAGTATGGACTGTTATTGGTTATCAAATAACATAATTAAAAAGACAATACACTCAATCACCAAACCATTAACTTTTATTTTTAATAAATGTGTAGAGTTTGGAGTTTTTCCAGATGCCCTTAAGGTATCAAATGTTGTCCCAGTTTTTAAAAAGGGGACAAACATCTTCCCCAAAGCTACAGATGAGCCTCCATTGTTCCAATATTCTCAAAGATATTTGAGACACTGATACACACACAAACAAGCAGATTCTTTGAAAAACACAATATCCTATGTAGCAATCAGTTTGGTTTTCGCAAAGGGAAAAACACAACAGGAGCCATCTTGGAAATCATTGACGAAACATTAACAGCTTTTGAAAACAATAACATGGTATCACTGGTATTATGTGACCTAAGCAAAGCTTTCAATTGCCTTCCTGTTGATGTACTACTGGGGAAGCTAGAGTTTTATGGGGTGAGAGGGAACACTTTAGCTGTGGTAAATTCTTATTTAAGTAACCGAAACCAATTCGTTTCAGTCATAAATGTAAGTTCTTGTGTAATGGAAATCAGCACAGGTGTACCATAAGGGTCTATCCTTGGACCTTTCTCCTTCACTGTAGCTATTAATGATTTGCCTATAAACATAGCCCACCCTGCTGTGTGTTATGTTGACAATACAACACTACTTACCACACATCAGAACATTTCAGATCTGAATAAACTAACAAAAGAAGCACTTGATAAGGCTCTGGATTGGTTTGCAGCCAATAAGCTCCTGTGCAGTCCTGATAAAGCCCAACAACTTTTAATGGGAACATCAAATGAAGTAGGTAATAAGTCGGTAAAACTCTTAGGTATTCACATTGACTCTAACCTCTATTTGGAGGACCATGTCACTCATATATGTGAAAAAATATCTCGGGAGGCATACCTTATCTTGAAACTAAGGGAGGTAGCAAGCTTAGAGTACCTTAGGGTGACATACTTTAGGCTATTCCAGTCATATATTTCATGTGGTCTGATTATATGGGGACACTGCCCTCACATCAAGAACATCTTGAAATTAAAAAAAAGTCTTAAGCATAATATGTAAAAGAGGTCATAGGGAGTACTGTCGTCCTCTTTTTTCCAGACTCAGAATACTCACAATTATAAATTTATACAACTATGTGTCTGTACTCTATATTAAAAATAATATTTCAGAATTTATTGCCAGACGGGAAATACATGAATACAACACCAGGGCTAAGAGTAATTTAGACATAGTGCACCACAGATTAGCAAGAACAGGAAACTCCCACGAAGTTAACCCACTCAAAATCTTCAATAAACTGCCAATTCATCCTTTCTATGACATTAAAGAATTCTTTCAGATGCCTGAGGAGGATATTAGCATTTAAAAGTTGTCTGTAGTTAAACATATTATTGTGTGTTGTGGTTAATTGTGTGTAATTACATAGTGTATACAATAAATAATACAATAGTATATTATATTAGATTATAGTATAGCTTAGTGCATTAACTTTTAGAAGCTATCCTGGTGTAAACTGGTACACTGCCATGCTTGAAAGGTGTTCTATAATGTACTGACACTTGTTTATTTTATGATTCCGTATGTACTAATACACCCTGTATGACAAAGCCAATATCATTGTAAAATGATCTATGGTGAATAAAATTCTTGATTCTTGATAAGGCTAGTGCAAAACAAGAAACTAAAACTGAATAATCTATGAACAAACTTGAAGATGGTAATGTAGAACTAAAATCTCAACTCTAAAGTCACATTAGCAACTATTAAATTGGGAAAGAAAACAAAGAAAAATATAAATCAATTAGTTCAACAATTACAAGATTTTAAAGTAGGCCCTACAATTAGCACTTGATCTACAAAAGACAAAAGCAAATTTGAGTAACTATTTGCATGCTAATGTGGAAGTAACTTCCTTAGACTTTATGGAATCTATCAAAGAAGGCACAAATACATCACAGAAGTAAAAGTTTGATTGGAACAAATAAGAATAAAGCATTTACAAACACAGGTTAATGGTAATCAAGGAAAGCTAATTGAAATACAACAAAATACATCCAAGAGTAAATTGAACATAGAAACAGATGTGGATACAGTCCTACCTTCATGACCATCAACAGACCACTCAAATAAAATACAAAGACATAAAAATTTGTAATTTTTACAGTAATGCACAAAACATTACATATGGAGTTCCTCAAGGGTCAGTCCTTGGGCCAATTCTTTTCATTCTTTATGTTAATGATTTGTCAGAAAAAATAACTAAAGAGACAACAGTACTTTTTGCAGATGACACAAATATCCTAATCAGATCATGTGATGATGAAAGCCTACAAAAAACAACTACAGGCATAATACAAAATTTGACACAATGGTTCAGAACAAACAAGCTAATAATAAATAATGAAAAACAGTGACAGTCAGTCAGTTTCCACAATTCACAGAAACTACATCCTGCAAGACCAATTTTTAAAATTGATAGAAAAACTGTCTCATCAGTGAGTGACACAAAATTTTTAGGTATACATATTCAGCAAAACCTAAAATGGGAGACACATCTTAACCATGTAAATAAAAAGTTAAACACACTTACGTATGCAGTAAGAATCCTTGCACAAAATACAAGCCGTGTGTCTGTGATCACAATGTACCATGGCAGTATTCAGTCACTGCTGATGTACGGCATTATCTTTTCGGGGAACTCCGTAGGAACAAACAAAACATTTAGACTACAGAAAAACATTGTTTGAATAATAAACCATGCTAAGTACAGAGACTCCTGTAGACCAATATTTAAAAATCTCAGTATACTGCCTCCTCCTCGCTTATATATGTATGAAATATTAAATTTCACAAAAGGAAGTATTTTAAAAGATGGAAATATCTTCATGTATAACTGTGATTACCACCTTCATGATATTAGGCAGAAGCATTACTTGCATGTCAATACAGTATGTACAACCATTTGTAAGAGAAGCGTGTATTATACTGGCATAATGCTGTACAATCACATGCCACCCTATTTGAAACAGATGCAAAATTTACAAAAGTTTAAGGTGAAACTGAAAGAGTACTTGCTTGACCACTGCTTCTATTCTGTTTGAGAGTTTTTAGAGTACCAGAAAAGTGTAGTATATCTGCTCAAATATTGTTAATAAGTCTATCATTTTATTTCGTTATATTAAATTTGTCATCAATATTCAACATGTATTGAATAATTTTTAATTATTTATCCTTTCAAAATAACAATGTGTATGATGTTGTATATACTGTACCAATCTAACTTGTCCTACATCATTTGTGCAAAATATGTATCAAAACATGATTTACAGGACCAATAAGTAAATAAATAAATACACAGAAGACATAGGGTTGTTGAACTGAGGTGCAAGACAGAACAATAACTACTAGATGTGAGGAAAATGATTAATGGAAAATCTCATATAAAGATGTGAAACAAATAATAACAAAGAGATAGAGGAGCTGGCCAGTACTTACCTCAGGTCAGTACAGCTGATAGATACACAAAAAACAGAACTGAAAATTTACGTTCCTAGCTTTTGGAACAAATGTTGATGAAGGAACATTTGTTCCGAAAGCTAGGAACATAAATTTTCGGTTCTGTTTTTTGTGTATCTATTGGCTGTACTGAGTTGAGGTAAGTACTGGCCAGCCCCTCTATATCTTTGTTAGTATTTGTTTCACATCTTTATATGAGATTTTCCATTAATCATTTAGATAACTTATATGGTCCACATCCTTCATTGTTTTGTCCCTTTTGTTAGCTATCACTTACATCTGTCATCTTAACACTTTCCCTTCTTCAGTGTTTTATATATACATAAATAAATATTTTCGTCACCAACTGTGCTAGTTTCATCTTCCTCCTATTATCTTGTTCTGTTTATAGTCCAATTCTCTTTTTTTGTTTATTGATTTATTTATTTAACATTCCATAGTTTTAACGTTCGTTATTCGCTGTTTTCCAGCCAACAATCTCTTCCACACCTACCAGTATCATCCATTTCCGTCGATTTCGTGTTGCTGGCGATATTTTAGTGCCATTGGCTATCTTTCTCTGCTCTGCCACAGGAAAATTTTTTTGGGACATTTCTGCGGCACGCGCGATCTATTCTGCGGCACGCGCGATCTTTTTTGCGGCACGCGCGATCTCTTTTGCGGCACGCGTGATCTTTTTTTCGCCACTCGCTATCTCTGTTTTTGAGCAACGTGTGTTCTTTTCCCCTGATCTGGACATACTTGCTTGGTCTGGTCAACTTTTTCCGTATTTTTCTTGTTTAGTGGTCTTCCTTTGGTATTGAACATTACCAACACAATTTCTTTCTCTCTCGTACTTCCCCCCGTGTTTTATTCCTTCTTATGATTACTATTTTAACTTTAGTTATTTAATTTCCCTACCCACCAGTTACCCACTATGTACCCTAATCCTATACCACATTATTTACATTCATCCCGGAAACATGCATTCATCGTAGCCAAACTGCAATCCCACATACTTTTCCTCTGGTCCTGCTTAACCTTTGGAATTACCCCTAAAGGACTTACCTTAAAAGTTCCCATCTCTGGGTGCAATTCCTCCTTCCACCAGTCTCTCCTGGACTTCCAGAACCTTCAATCCTTAGCCCTTACCCAACTTGTCCTGAATCTCTAAACTACTTCATGTAACCACCACTCCCAATAGCTCCTATCTCTCTTCGAAGTCCTCCACCTCTCAAACCCTTGCTTGGAGAACACACTCAGGAACATCATCCTAGAAGCCAGCTGCAAACTTGATTTCCATGCCACACACCACCTGAAAAAATTATCCACAGTGCTAGTGCAACACCTAAGAAGTGGGTTCCCTCTCCCTAACCCTCACAAACCACAACAGAACCTTCAACAAACCCCCCTCATAGCCAACAAACCTAGCCTAGCCACCCTACTCAATCTCCCCATCCCAGCACATACCCCACACAGACCAAATCTCAACTATAACCACAGTCAAATGCCACATATCACCAGTCCCAATTCAGTTCTAAACCTCTCATCCAGATCCCTCTCTCCTCCAGAGACATCTGTTCTATCAAAAGGCTTAACCTTTAGCCCCACGCCTAAGTTCAACCACACTGCCCTGGTTAAAGATCTCCTCTCATTCACCCGGAACCTCAACTGGAAATATCACTTCACTACCCAAACACAGCCCCTAAATACTAGACCAAGTGTTGAACCCTGTCTAGAACAGTTCTGACAGTCTTCTCAAAGGGATCCTCCTCCCCTCCCCCAAAACCATCCCTTGCAGACATTTCAGGAATTCCTCACATCCAGTGTTGCCTCCCAGTCCTTCTTGAAGAACATCCCGACAACCCCCACCATCACCCCAGCTGAATCCCGTGCCATTAAGGAGCTGAAAATAGTCCGCTCTATTGTCATCCTCCCGGCGGATAAAGGCTCCACAACTGTCGTACTTGACCATGTGGAGTATGTGGCAGAAGGACTGCGTCAACTCTCGGACACCACAACCTACAAAGCTGTTACCCAGGATCCCATTCCCTCCATCCAGACTGAGCTGCAGAAAATCCTAAAAATCCAATGTCCCTCACAAGGCCTCACAACGGCTTCCATAGACTTACTCACTCCACCTGAGCCATGTACCCCTACCTTCTACCTATTACCCAAAATCCACAAAGAGAACCATCCTGGCCGTCCCATTGTGGCAGGCTTCAAAGCCCCAACAGAATGTATCTCACCTCTGGTAGACCAACACCTCCAACCTATCACCCGCAGACTCCCATCCTACATCAAAGACACAAACCACTTCCTGGAACGCCTCAAATCCATTCCTACTCCTCTCCCACCTGAAACCTGTCTTGTCACCATGGATGCTACATCCCTTTACACAAACATCCCACATACCCATGGTCTCTCTGCCCTTGAGGACTACCTCTCCCAACGCCCACCCGAAGATCTTCCAAAAACCTCGTTCCTTATCACACCTACCAGCTTCATCCTCACCCATAATTACTTCACTTTTGAAGGCCAGACCTACAAACAAATAAGGAGAACGGCCATGGGAACCAGGATGGCTCCGTCCTATGCCAACCTCTTCATGGGCCACATGAAGGAGGCTTTCCTGAAGACCCAACAGCTGCTTCCCCTGGCCTGGTATAGGTTTATAGATGACATCTTTGTGGTCCGGACTCATGGTGAAGAAACACTCCTTAATTTCCTCCATAACCTCAACTCCTTTTCGAATCTGAATTTCACCTGGTCCTTCTCCAAAACCCAAGCCACCTTCCTGGATGTTGACCTTCATCTTGTTGAAGCTCACATCCACACCTCTGTCCATATCAAACCCACAAACAAACAACAGTACCTCCAGGTTAGCAATTGCAAGAAGTTCTTTAAAATATACAAAGAGAAATATACAGGTCTGGGTGCAAATACCAAAGGTTAATGCTCAAGCTGCTTGACCCAGAGGCTAACCACACAAAATAAGGAGCTTCTGGAGGTGTTTTGAGATGTGTTTCACTTAACTAAAAGTTTTACACGAGCTCATGTCAATGAACTTTTTATTAAAAATATTCATGTGTAGGATGCCCATTTAACTTAAAGAAAGTGATGCATTGAGACTGATTAAAGACTGGCTCCATCTTAATTTAAGTCCGCCACAGTAGCTGAGTGGATAGCATGCTGGCTTGTCATGCTGGAGGGACCGGTTTTGATTCCTGGCTGGGTTGGAGATTTTCTCTGTTCAGGGACTGGGTGTTTGTGTTATATTCACCATCATCATTTCATCCTCATTGACACGCAAGTCACCAAAGTGGCATCACCTCAGAAGACATTTCATTTTATCTTAAGTTACATGGAGTAGTTAAATATTTTAAATAAGAACAACAATGTTTAATGGCCACAAAATCAACATAATAATATGAAAACAGATGCAAATCGACCCTAACAAGGAAATGGAAACAATAGGTATTCTAGAACCAGACAGCCATATCAAAGAGGAGAAAGAAAGTATTACAATGGTAACAGAGAACAGAGAATTTCTCTGGAACAAAATATGGTTAATACCACCCATACATTAGAAACAATAGTGATTGAGTACACAGAAAATGAACTAAATCTCTCAGAAGGGGTCAGTCTGAGGGAGCAATAAGTTATGATGAAACACCCTCTGTAATTGGGACATTCAAGTTAGCACAAGACAGAGTAATAAGGAAAGGTTTGTTCATAGAAATTAACATACTTTTAAGGGAAATTTCTCAATTATACCTATAGCCAAATGTATAGTATGTAAGAATACTGCCCTGATAATACTAGATCAAGGTATTTTAGAAAGCAGAACGAAATGATTGAGATGTCCAGTGTTCCCCAGTGAATGAGATAAGAATAATACAAATTATAGGACAAAACATAAGCCAGTACACCTTTTTTTTAACTAAATATGCATTTCTGACATATGCATTCATTCATAGATCAGTGTCAGTGTGGCTGCCTGACACACCGCTGTCAACTGCTGCCCACTGGTGCATGTTTGTCCATGGTTCAGTACTCAAAAAAGAACAGCTCATTGTTGTATTTTTCCCATATTTGTGTTTTAACCATATAATTGGAGAGTGGAAGGGCCAACATATGACAAACACAGCCACTTATGAGAAAATGACACATGGCAAAGTGACAAATGTATGGCAGATGACAAAGACAAGCATACCGCAGATGGCAAAGTGAAGCACGCACTGCAGATGCTAAGCAATGCACGTACGGCAGATGGCTAAGTGGTGCATGTACAGCAAATGGCTCAGTGCTGCACATTCTGCACATGGCCAAGTGATACATGTATGACAGATAGTTAACACCCAAACCTCCAGATGTCAGACACTCAGATTGGTACCAAACGTTATATGTTGATAGGGTATCAACCTAAACTCCGATTTAGTTCGTACTATGTGCTGTCGTCCAGCAGAACAGGAGTAAAAGTTAGTTAAAAGTAACACCAGTTCTACGGAGTCCATCAAAATCATTACCATCAATAACTAACATAAGTAGCTTCTGTGGGGAAGTTGGTAGAGTGTTAGGTTTTTCTATCGATGAACCTGGGTTCAAACCACAATGATGACAAACATTTTTACAATATTATGCATGAAAGTGTTGCATGGTACAACATGTTTATGGCATGTTAAAGGGCTGTTTGGAGTTTACAGCAATGTTCTCTTGGCAGTCTGCTTTCACTTCATTTCTTTGAAAGCGGTAAACCTGTAGAGTACATCTGCAATTTCACAGAATATACAATTAGAACAGAAAAAAGGAATCAACTGCATCACACATGTGAAAATAATAGTAATAATAACAATTAATAATAAACAAAGTAATAATATCGAGTACATAATGTTCAACTAATGAAGCGAAACCAGACTGCCAAGACAACATTGCTACAAACTCCAAAAAGTCCCTTTACACGTCAGGAAAATGTTCTCCCATATAACAGTTTCACACACAAACAGTTAAAAAATATTATCATCAGTGGGATTTGAATGCTCTGGCTTCTCACCCATGCAAGATCTGCAACACAATCACTCACAGATAGGCTACACTTTTCCTGTGCTCTGTAGCTCTGGTGATACTTTTCATAACCACTTGCACATGTTTTGCTGGATTATAGCACAGAATGCGAACTAAATCAATGTTTTCATTGATACTCCATTGACATACAACATTTGGTAATGATCCGAGTGCCTCACATATGGAGGTCTGGATGCAAGTGATGCATAAATGGTAGGTGATTAAGCAACAAATTTATGCCAGATGACTAAGTGGTACACGTACAGCAGATGGCCAAGCGACACACACATGGCAGATGGGTAAGCGAGGCACACACAACTGATGGCTGTGTGATGAACACACAGCACTTGGCTATGTGACACACTTACGGCAGATGGTAAAACAATGGACATATTGTGGATGACTGGCTGACACACTTACTTTATAAACATCACTGGGAGAATCTGGGATGGTGTATCAGTGCAGAGTACTTCTTGACCATGCCTCACAAAAGGATATCATGTCTAGGAACTTAGTAGATAGGATGGGACTATGGCTCAGCTGACATCACATTTGCAAGGTGTACATCACCTCCACATTTGCTGACACCCTGCAAGTTGTCTGGGTGTTATTACCACATATAAAAGGACTGTACCCAACATCACTCTTTGACATCTCCACCTGGCAACTTCCTATGCAAATGTTAGCAGTTTCTTCATTTGATTAGCATGATGAGATATTGTCTCAGCAACATACCACATCAGTAAATCAAGTTCAACATGCAAAGGGTACTATCATGCCTCACATGTAACAACTATTTAAGCATTTAGGTTGATACATTCTGGCAGCTAGAAGGCGGCAAGTCTGTTTATCTGTAAATACAGATCAATCATGGATGAACAGTAAGTGAAAACCATTCCTGGAACCAGCCAATAGGTTAATGAGGAACAACCATGCAGGAGTGTGAAATTCCATAAATAATGCTAAATGCAGCTTGCAGTGCAGTGATTAAGATTATTATAAACCAATATCTTTCAATGTCCACCGTACTGCCACACAAATGAATGTGGCAAAGTAACTGCTCAAACTGCAAGACAAGCAGAGAGTAACTCTGACTGAATGAACTGAATTTGGTCTTTGTGTTGGATTACAAGTCACAGCATTAAACACCACTGATACTTTTCACAGAATATGCCCCACTTGTCTAACAATAATTGTTGTGTGTGTACTAGAGTGATCTGCTACTGGCCTGTCAATAGAAACCTGTAGATATTTCTATTATGTATCTCCCATTTTGTATTTTCAATAATATCCAGTCCTCTCATCCCCCTGAACTCTTGGGTCTCAGGGTTAAACCAATATCCCTCAGCATTCCTTCAGTACCATACTGAATCAGAATTTGACAAAAACTGAGGTGTCAAGCTATGTTAGTAATGTTTAAACGTACATAATCAAAATGAGCAGTAATGGTGGCTAAGGCTACTTTGTCCTAGCTATGCTTTCATAAATAGAAGATGAATGCAAGCAGCAACTAAAATTGAATGACAAGCCACTACTCATTCAATGAACTGACAGGCAGACATTGGCATAGTTGTCAGTGGAAGAGTCCCTTGTTGGAGATGGAACTCCTGAATAGTCATTTTTCTGTGGTAGGTTCACAAATATGGAGCTTCTTTCTCTAAATGTCTCAAGATCTCACAGTTAGCCTTTGTGTTCATTTAATGCTTCATCTCAGTGCTGGAAACAACTACTGTGTAATTTTTTGTTATTTCATTTCTATCAAATGCCTTCCATTTTATGTGAATTCACTCTCTCATATGCGCTTTTAAAACACACAATTGTTTGCTTCTCTTTTCTGAAGTTTGCGAATTTTCTGGACTCAGCAGTGGCAATGCACGCTTCCAGCTTACTACGGAACAACTGCTGCACACATCCTAGCATTTCAGTGGAGATGTCTGAGCAGGCTGCAGTAATAAGTAATTGTTTATCATTGGGTGTAACTGGTACATCCATCAAATCTGGGGACTGGGCCGACCAAGATACAGGTCCCCTGCATCTAATGCAATGATTTGGAAACATATTGTTAAGACATGCTGTAATATTTCATGTACCCTAGGCTGGACAGCCATGATGTTGGTACCATGGGTTCCTCCTAGTCTTCAGAGGAATGTCTTCTAGCATCAGTGGAAGATGGTCTGTTAAGAGGCTACGATACATATGCATGTCCATGTTCCATCTATGAAAATGGGCCTATGAGCTGATGGTTCACTATCTCCACCACATGTTTACACTCCTTGGACATTTGACATTCCACATGACAAAGCCAATGGGGATTGTCAATGGGTCAATAGTACATATTTACCTGGCCATGATTGTTAAATGTGGCTTCATCACTAAACAAGGCACATGACACATCTGGAGTATCCTGTCTTAATGGCCTTGTACAGAAATTAACATGATTTTCATAATCATATCCATGCAGCTCTTGATGGAGAAAGACGTGATAGGGATGGAACCTACGTCAATGGAGAATGCATAAGACACTTGTCTGACTCATGCAACTACCTTTCACAATCGCGCGGGAGCTAACATGCAGATTAACTGCAGCAGCAGAAAGAACATTAATTCTCCCCTCTAATGTCATCACATCTTCACTTCTTTCCTTCTGTTACATTGTGTACGTGTTATAGTACCAATTTTATGCAACCAGTTGAAGAGGGTGATAAATAATCACTGAAATGGTTGATGTCTATTGGGATATCTTGCTGCACACACTGTACAAAAATGAATTGCACCCTTCCTACACTCTCCATACACAGTGAGCAGGTTGACTTTTTCTGTATTGGTAAATCCCATCATCTACTCACAACCTACTGCTTGGACTGTCACACACTAACTGAATAGCAAGTTGCAGTGCATTCAATGAACACACAAGCATAGAGTAAGCAAACATAATGTCGTACCTAGCAACTATACAGGCTGAATGGCACAAACAAGTGATGGTGTGAAAACTTTTCAAAATATAGTATCTCAGAAATGAGTCACACAAAAATCTCGCAAGAAGCACTGCTGATGTTCTAATATACCCTACTTTTAGCTAGTTAATGTCAATAGGCATTGTTCCATTTAAAAAAGTCTATGTTTGCATGAAAAATACCTTTTTCTCAGTATTATTACACTATATTTATTGGCTAACAGTATGAGTCCCTAGCTATCAATCTAGTCTGTGAAAACTGCAAATCAATAGCACTTTCCATTTCAGCAATCTTTACGGTGCAAGTTTTAGATGATTCATCCTGTGTGTGTTTGTCCATAAATAACACTTTCTCCTTATATTTGTGGTTAATAACAAGAGTGAATTTAAGGTGAACACAGCAATTCACATCCTAGACTATGCATTCCTCTCTGGAGTTCAGAACTTAGTTCTGTATTCTGGTGCAAAAGTCTATAATAAGCTGGCAGTAGACATCAGGCAGGAAGGTGAAAATAAAATTAAAAGAGTACCACATTAGTCATTCCTTCTATAATTTATCTGAACACTTGGTCTCAGGAATATAAACTCTGCCTAACCCTAATATTTGTACTTGTCAGATCCTGATTTTGCCAGAATACAGACAGCTAATAACAGTCTGTGTAAAGCTAAAACACTTTGTTTGAAGTATAACAACATGAGCCAAGTAGTATAGAAAGTGGAGCAATGGGTTTTTTCAAAGTAGCTATTCTTCTCCTATCTAGAAGTAATTACTTAATGTATGAGGTTGTTCTAAATTATTTATTTAAAATTAACAACAAATAATTTTGAAACCATTGACTGATTATTCTCTGTAAGGTCTTCAAACCTCATGTTGTGTTCTCAGGTTTCAGTCCACCAACTCCAGATGTTGCTCATTGTGCAGAAAAAATGCATGGTCACAATAACAATGCAGACATCTAGTGGTGTGGGATGTGTTGCTTGTGGTACCATGAAATGCAGTCACCAACTGTTGTAGGAACATCCTTCAGAATGGAGTATCACAAAGTTCTGCCTCAGGCAAAGACTGCTAAAGCACAGTGTGATCAGTTTGTGGAAACAGGTTGTGTGGTACATCAAGAGAAAAATCCAGGTCATCCAGACCAAACTGTCAAAGCCATGAGTGGAATGTACGTATGGAGTCCATGGTAGTCCACAGGGAGAGCAAGTTTGGAGTTGAATGTTCCTCAGCCTCCAGTACAGACGACTACAGTGTAGGCCACACAAGTTGCAACTACTGCAGGTGATATGTGACAATGAGAACCAGAGAGAGTGTAACATATGTGTGGAAATGATGAACAGGGTGGAAAATTAGGATAATTTTTTTGACAAGATAGTATTCAGTAATGAGGCCAAGCTCCACCTTAGTCGTAACATTGACCACCACACTGTGTGGATTTCGGGTGCAGAGAAACTTACTGAGATATTGGAAAATACACAAAACTCGTCAAAAGTGAATGTATTTTGAGCACTGACTGCTATCTAGATTGCAGAAGTACCTGATGCCACAATTTCCAGAGGACAAGGGTGTTTTCATTTACCAGCAAGATGCTGCCCCCCCTCCCCCTCCCCCCACCCCCCAACACACACATTACTACTGAGAGGTCACAGTGTACCTATCTTGCATTATTTCCATTTTATTATTATTACTTTATTACTAGATCTGTGTCGTTTACCAGTCATGACTGGACAGACTGCATCAAGATTAATTACATACATACACTTAAAAAAATATTCACAAAATTAAGATATTTATACTTAATAGAAACAATATTTATTTGTCCATTCATTTTGATCACTATTAAAGAATTCATCGATGGAGTACAATGGGCGTTCTTTCAGGTCCTGTGCTACTCTCCTTCTGAATGTTCCTAGCGGCAGGGATTGCACTTCTTGAGGCAGTGAGTTGAACGTCTTTAGGGCAACCACTGGAAAGCTGTCTTGCGTTCCCGTCAGTCGACACCTGGGTATTTCGATGCTCCTCTTGTTACGGGTATTGTGATTGTGTATACCTTGCCTCATGCTGAAGACTCCTTGGTATTCCTCCACGCTGATGAGACATAAAAACACATACTGGCTGAAGACTGTCATAATTCCTAACTGCTTGAATATAGGCCAGCAGTGCTCCTGTCTTTTGCTCGATGTGATTATTCTGAGAGCTTTTTTCTGTAGGATTAGCACATCCTTACAACCTGCAGAATGTCCCCATAACAGTAGGCCATAATTGATGTGGCTATGGAATAGGGCATAATATACTGTTATGAAATATTGGTCACTCAATACACCTTTTAACCTCCTCAGAAGGTATATTACATGGGAGAGCTTGGAGCACACGTACACTGTGTGTTCGTTCATTGTTAGTTTCCCCTCTATCATGAAGCCCAACAGTTTGACAGCCTCCATATTATCATGACATCCGATGTTGTTAAGGGTGCATATCAGATGTTGTGTTTTTTCTTCATTCATTTTCATTTTATTTCTGATGAACCATTCTTTGTTTTGGAAGAGTACATCTGTTTCTTGGAGTGATCCTGCAGCAGTTCTTCCTTTGGCAAAAAGGGTGGTCTCATCAGCAAACTGTAACATATTGTTGTTATAACCCGTATCATTGGCATAAATAAGGAACAGGAGAGGCCCTATGACGGACCCTTGGGGTACTCCATATTCCAGCTTTTGTTCTTGTGATGTTGCTCCATGAATTGATACCACTTGTCTCCAGTTTTCCAGACAAGGTGGGGACATAGCTTTGCCACTGAGATCTCCTAGTCTAATACCTAAGACTTTTGTATGTGAGGATATTTTAAAGACAAATTGTACATTCCTTCACTTCCTGCAACTACTGATAAGCTTTACAAACAGATCAGTGGTGTGCTGGTTGAGGAAGATGCTGGCATGCTCTCACACACATGGCAAGATATTTCGTACAGATGGGGTATCTGTCATGTGACAAGAGGAAGCCACATGAACATCTGCAGAAAGAAACTTCATGTACTGTCAATTTCAGAAGTAAAAATTCATCATTTCAAGTAAGTAAATCTCCTGCATTGTCTAATGTTACTTTTAGGTAACTAATTTACAATCACCCGGCATAACTTCATTCTTTCCACATCCCTAAAGGCTTTCTTTCAGGATGGGGTTTATGGAATGCAATGTGTGAATGAATGGATGAATGAACTGCAGTAGCAGCCAAGTTCTCCTGCTTTTGTTGTGTCCAGATGAAACTACTTTCTTCTCTGGGTTCTTCAATTTCTCTGGGTGAAGGTTAATCGAATTAGAAAACATGAAATAGTAGTTCACTTTATTACATAAATGAATAAAAGAATTACTTAACATTGATACAGTTCTTTGCCAAGGGTGGGGGAGGACTAAAGGAGGAAGAGATAGTAACTGCTACTGAAGGCACCTCCCCGTCTGCATCCCAGTGTCCACCACGCGGGCGTCCAGGAATATCAGCCGAAAAACCAAAAGCATCATGCAGCCCCACATCCAGAGAGGCAGATGCTATTGACAATAGGGGAGCGGATCTTCCGTGGAAGCGTGAAGACCTTCTGGGGGTGGCACCTCCATGGACATCAGTTGAGGCAGCTGGGTGAGAACCAGTGCTGGTTATGACAGTGGCATGTTCATCTCCATGTAAACCACAGAGGAAGGTACTGACTGCGACTGGTGGAGAGAGAACTTTAGGTGTGAACTCCAGTGACATGCTGGGCCTGTGGATAAACATTCTATGAAAGAATCAGTAACTTGATTGGCGCAGTTGGTTTTGGTGGCACTGCAGTAGCCTAGCAGAACCGTGCACAACATAAGATGAACTTCTGATTGCTTTTGTCATGACTCCATGCTTCCACCACTATTGCTTGTCAAAGGCTTTGTGAAAGACTTCATCGTATGGCTGAAATTCAGTCTGACCTTATGGAATCAATTGTGTGTACAGTTGCTGCAGAATATGTAACAGGGTATGGTGCCTTCGACAGTGAAACAATTCTGATGGTGACATCCCGTCATGTGGAAAGGAGCAGTAGGAGCACCAAAATATTTTCAATGCCTGCTCCCATGTGTGGGGGCAATGTTGAATGTTCAAACAAGCCATTCCGCCTCATTGTTTGAATGGAGGTGAAAATAAGCTGTGGTCACATGGTGTATGCCATTGGTGGCACAAAACTGTTGGAAAACGGCTGACCTGAATTGTGAACCCTTGTCTGAGACAGTGACCTCAGGAAGATCATCTTACAAGGGAACCTCCCCATCACACCCTCCTCAGATTTAGTTATAAGTTGGCACAGTGGATAGACCTTGAAAAACTGAACACAGATCAATCGAGAAAAACAGGAAGAAGTTGGAACTATGAAAAAAATAAGCAAAATATACAAACTGGGTAGTCCATGCGCAAGATAGGCAACATCAAGGATAGTGTGAGCTCTGGAGCGCCGTGGTCCCATAGTTAGCGTGAGCAGTTGTGGAACGAGAGGTACTGCGTTCAAGCCTTCCCTCGATGTTCTTAAAAATGAAAAGAATGAAGGGAAACCTAGCAAATGGACAGCATGTCCTATCAACTAAAAATAAATAAATAAATAAGAGTAAGAAGTACCATAAGCATGTCAACAAAAAGTAATATGAAAACTTGTAATTCACAAACATAAAGATGATTTATTTCTTGTTTTTTTCTCAAATAAATGTATGGTTACAAAAAAAAAGTGAAAAGTATACTTTCTTTATTTTCACAAAGTTATGATCTGTCTGTTCGTTCATTGGCGTCTCTGTTCACTGTAATATGTTTAGTGTCTGTGTTTTGTGACCGCACCGCAAAACCGTGTGATTAGTAGACGAAAGGACGTGCTTCTCCAATGGGAACCTAAAACATTTGATTGCAAGGTCATAGGTCAACCGATTCCTCCACAGGAAAACATGTCTGATATATTCTATACGACGCTGGTGACGGCATGTGCGTCACATGACAGGAATATGTTGTCGACCCACCTAACTTGTACACTTGGCGAATGGGTAAAAAGATTCTTCTACCTTGACGATTTAGGTTTTCTTGTGGATGTAATAATCACTCCAAAAAAAGTGATGAAAACATAAGAGTTTGTCACATAAACTGAAAATAAAAAATTAAACTTTTGACTCGAGGGAAGACTTGAACCAAGGACCTCTCATTCCGCAGCTACTCAACACTAACCACGGGACCACGGCGTTCCTGAGCTGACATTGCCCTAGATGTTGCCTATCTTGCACATGGACTACTCAGTTTGTATATTTTGCTAATTTTTTTCATAGTTCCACACAACTTCTTCCATTTTCTCGATTGATCTGTGTTCAGTTTTTCAAGGCCTATCCACTGTGCCAAGTTATAATTAAATCTGACCGGGGGGGGGGGGGGGTGCGATGGGGAAGTACCCTTGTTAGCAAATAATAGAAGACAAAGCTGAAACTGTACTTCCAGCAGTGGTGGATGTCAAGGGGACAACTAAAGCAAACTTACTGTAAGCATCTACACTAACGACAGTCGAATGTTCCAGAATGGATCCATGAAATCAATATGAATGACAGTCATGGCCACTCAAAAAAGCATTGCAGGGGAGCTGACTGATTTTCTGCACAAACTTTGGAATGAGTGGTCATTTGCTCAAACTGAGCGTCCATGCCCTGCCAAGTAAAATGATGGTCGGCAAGTTGCTTCGTGCAAACTATGTCCCAGTGATCTTGGTGAAATAAAGACAGAACTGCCTGCTGTAGAAACTGAGGAATCATAACACATGCATCATCGGTCTCACTATTTAATAGCAGAACACCTGATCTTTGTGACGAAATGAAACAATGTCACGCCACTGGGTGGGGAATTTCTTTCAACCTGTCTGACCACCAGTGACACACAGCTGCATCAGAAGCAACTGCTGCAGCAACACGCCAAAAGTTGAGAGGAAAATTTTGAAGTCATTCGATATCCTGAGAATCGATATGAAAACATGATTTCTCAGACGAATCAACCTCTGTCTCATTACTGACCGGTAATCAAGACTACACGTCAACTTTAGAATGTTGGGCAGTGGGCCTGTACAACAACTCATACTGGTAATTAGACAATATCAGAGCCCAACGTTGCAACTTTCACACTGTCCACGGTGGGACAGGGTTGGCAGTATTGGTCGACGTCGTTGAAGGTCGATGGTCTGTCAGCATATAGAACTTCCGACAGTACAAATACTGGTGGAATTTTGTAATGCCATAGATAACGGTGAGCACCTTTTTTTTCATTCTGACTGTAGTTACCCTGCACTTTGTTAAGAGATTTCGAGGTAAAAGCAATAGGTCTATCAGAATAACCAATCTTACGGAAGAGCACCGCTCCAATTCCAAAAGAAGATGCTTACAAGGCCAACACGACAGGCTTAGCAAGGTCAGCGTGAATCAAACATCTACGACTTAACAGTGCCTCTTTCAATAGCTGAAATGCGTTCTGGCATTCTTTGGACCAAGTGCGAAGCATTGGATGCATACACTGTACATGTACTACGTGACCTAAATAGTTCAGTTCTACATGGAAAAAGGGTCACTTTCCTTTGTTGAATTTTAAACCAGATGCAGAAAGAACTTGACACAAACAGTCTAAATTTGCTAAATTTTCTGCAGGCATTCGACCTGCGACAACAATATCATCCAGATAGGTAGCAAAAGTAGGGACTTTCACTGTTAACTGTTCCAGGAACCGCTGAAAAATTACAGGAGCTGAAGTACTTCCAAACGGTGATCTTTGAAACTGGAACAAACCTAAGTGAGTGTTTATCGCAAAGTATTGCTTGGAATGTTCGCCCAGCGGTAACTGTATATACGCCTCTCTGCCCTGTCCCAGTCAGACTGTCAGTACCTCCAGGAACAGGAAAAGAATCCTCTACAGTTTGTGGGTTTACTGTTGCCCCAATGTCACAATACAAACATGAACCATCTGAAGACTTCTTCAGAATGACCAAGGATGATGCCCATTAGCTTGCAGAAATGGGTTTGATACATCCACTGTCTTGCTATCTTTGCTCAATGTATTGCAAGGTGGACAGGAAGTGCGCGAAACAATAGCAGCTGTGCGTTGTCCTTCACAGTGATGTGCACTTTAAAGTCTTCTGCCTTTCCTTCATCTTGTTCAGATAGTTCTCTGTAATTACTACACAAGTAATGGGAATCCATTGTCAGAATATCAATGGTTTGTAGTACCAGTAGTATTTACTTATGATCGACAGAGTTTTGAGTATGACAAGCATAGAGAAGAAGGATATAAAGGTGGTCAACATGATGCCTTTTTTATCTGTTCGCTTGTGCTATTTCCAACAGTGCAAGCACGCATGCATTTTTGTGCATTCAAAAAGTGTTCGACTTGGATGTAGTCATAATGCATTGTTTCCCAGCTTTGGTGCAAATCTCTTGCGTACTTACACTGTTTATCAGACGACAAGGCAGTTAGAGATTACTTCAAATTTTTATTTATATTTAGATTTTGTTTGAAATATGTCTATGGTGCACTGACGCTAAGTATTAGTTTGATTTGGTGGAAACTAAAAATAAGATAAAATGTCTCCGATACTATTACTAAAACAATAAGATGAGCCTTGAAGTAGAAAAACAGAGAACTAGCAAGCAGCAAATCTATTAAAAGTGCGTATGGCAACTGTTAACAAATATTGATGACACAACGACTTTTAATACAACAACTGAAGAACCAAATTCTGAATGAATGAAAAAAGATTGGACAATCAGAAATTAGAATGAAGGATGTGCAGGAAGAAGTACCAATTTGGAAAACACGATCTTCATTATAGTGGATTCTGCAGCTGATGATATTTTACAATGTGTTGAATCTGGTGATATTAAATCTACAATAATAAAATTATAAACAGCCGACCAGTTGCAATGGATGAAGAAATTCTTTACCTAGGTTTAAACAAATATAAATTTGTCTTCTTCGGAAGGTAGCCTAAGGACAATGATCATCATAGCTTACATTATAAAAGATTGAAGCCAAGAATAAATTTTAACAGAAATTAGACAACTCTTGCATTACAGAAGTGTGATAATGACAACTGGTACTTACAATTTTACATCGCCGTTTTTACAATTGTCGGCATAGATCCATGTGTCAAAAATAAAATATAGCCCTAGAATTTGGGTTTGTCACGTAAATATAAAATAGCTCATGGATCTTGCAGCACTCACAACCGACTGAGTGTAATCGGCAAGCGTAGTTACTCTGAAAACAGGGCAGGTGGCGCTCATGCCGAGAAACATGTGCCAATTGGCATACAAAGGCAACGTGTAAATTATCAATATTAATAACGTCCTTAGGTAGAATAACAATAAAAAAGGAAGGAAATTGACACTCTTGTTATAACAGTGTGGGAGCATTGGTACAAATAATGTAGTTATACACCAAAAAAGGCAGGTGGCACTTACACCGAGAAACTTACGCCCAGTGACATATACAGCCAAAATATAAAAAATCACATTACTATATTAGTGAAGCCCACAAAAGGTATCAGACCCAGGCGATCATCGTAGGTCGTACCACTCGCTTCTTCCGGCCCCTGGATTTCTCCCTTACCATCTGCGCCCATCCTGTCCACCTCACCCAACCCTCACCATTGACCGTCACCTCACCTGGATCCCTCATCTCCGCTCCATCCAATCAAAAGCCCACAACCGCCTCCGACTCCTCAAACTCCTCTCTGGCCGGACATGGGGGTTGCACCCCTCTACCATCCTCCACACCTACAAATCCTTAATCCGCCCCATCCTCTGTTATGCCAGTCCCGCCTGGATATCTGTCCCCCCCCCCTCCCCGTATTCTATAAGTTCCTCCAGATCCTTGAGCGTCATGCACTCCGCCTCGCCTTCCGTATACACCTCCCAGCCCCCACACGGATCCTCTATACCCCCATCTGCTCCTATTCCTCGAACATATCCGCATATTCTACACCTCCCGCCGCCTTGATCCCCCTCACCCCCTGGTTGAACCTCTCCTCTCCTCTCGCATCCCCGCCCCCTGCCACGTCTTCACTGCTGTGTCCCCCCTACCCTCCATCTCTACACCCTTCATCTCCTTTTCCCGTCAACTCCCCCTCCTGGATGACGTCCTCTCTCCCTCCATTTATCCCCCCCCCCCCCCCCCCCCCGATCAACTCTGATCCTCACCCCCCTCCTTTCCTCCGTCCTTTCCCTGGGCTCCTCTTCCCCGCCCCCCCCATTCCATCCTGTGTTTTCTTCCCGCCTAACCTCTCCCTACCACCCTTCTCCCCCTCCCCCCCCCCGAATCCTTTTGTATTCCCCTCCCTTGCCTTCCCCACTCCCTGTCGCGTCTGCTCAGCACCACCCACCCCTCTTCTTGGACCTCATCCTCCATTGGCTCCTTTCCCTCCTCCCCCCCCCCCTCCCCCTTCGCTTTTCCTCCTCTTCCCCCCTTTTTTATTTTCCCATCGTCTCTCCAGTTTCCCCCCACCTGCTCTCGGCTGTGGTATGTCATATTTGTGCCACTTTTTTAGTGCAGTATTTAAGTGAGTGTTCAGTGTTGTGCGTCTTTCCAAAGTGTTGCGAACTGAAACCAGACTCTCGCCGTGTTTTTTCTAATTGTCTGTCTATTATTTTCCTGCTTCCTGTGTATTTTATTTAGCATCATCAACCCTTTGTTTTATGTTAAGTTCCACAATTTTCCGCCATTTTACCTTGAAGTCACCGATTTTATCGCCAACTTTTATTATTTATTATCTCCATCTTTTTAAAACAAATTCTATAGGCTGAAGAGCGGCGTACTAAGCTGCTGCCAGCCCGCCCCCTTCAGAGGGAATCGAAACTCAATAAATGAAAAAAAAAAAAAAAACTGTATGCATGTCAGAACTTTAAAACTGACAATGATGGCTCTCGTCAAGAAAGCATTGCGAACACTGGTACGGGATCCTGTTAATACACATTCATAGGGAAAACCAAAATTTTAGAGCCAGGCAAAATCACATAAGGAGCGATGTAGTAGCAAACATACATCGTGACAAAACCACCATTACATAAGGCCGATAGTACACTATCAAATTTCTTTGTCAAAAATATTTGAAGGTGTAATGGGAACTTTGTCAAATGTCGTCCAATATTTGACCAAATCTAGGGCCTCGCTGTTGATTTGATCAAAGAAAGGGGTAGTGAGCTTAAAGCACTGAAGGTGCATCATAGCTTCCTGAGGAAATAAACAAATTAATATTGAGTGATTTGTTAATTCATCTTGGGTGAACGAGATGATTAGCAGAACGAGACGTTGGTTTGTGGAAAGATGTCACAGCAGCTCATATTTCTAGGGCAGTTTAAACGTAATAGAATAATAACCAAGTTTTCAAAACAGAGCTACGGGCCAGAGAACGGTATGAATATTTTGAAAATTGCAATGCTGGTGTTTCGATTTGGTAGCCATAATCGATTTGTTCGCAAAATATCGATATGCGCCTGCACATGTATTTCCAAAAAACCAAAAATATTGCGGCAAAAGTGTAATGTGTTGCATAGCGTACAATGTGTTTAGATGTGACTAAATATTTTTGCTACTGTTAAGTAATTTAGGATGGAGAGTAGCGTACACATTCGGAAAGGAAAGCGTGAAAGAGAGATCTCAAGTGAAAAATACAGCAGAGAGTACCGGAAAAGAGAGTAAGAGTTTAATTTGCTTGCTTAAATTGTTGCTGGACATTGACATGTAGTCATGTAAGAACTCCATGCCCTTTAACCACGTTTTAGGTCTGAAGGCGAATGTTCACGGCCTGCAGAAGGACACAAAAGAGTGATTTCGAGAGACAAGTCTAAACTAGCGGTGAGCCAACATCTGGTTGTTTGTCATTAGATTTATTTATTATATAATCATCATGAATGTAAAAATGTTTCGAAGATCTGAGTAGCTTGATAAGGAGAGGTGACACGGTAATTTATTAGGCCTATGTTTTTGTATGTCTGTCTGGTGAATAATCTCTTTAACCAGCTAATCTTTATTGGAGGAAATACACTTCTAAGATTTCAACGGCAGTGCCCATGTTAATAGCTTGTTACTTCCCTCATTGTCTGTAATAATTTGGGGGTATATATTTGTAGTTTCGAGGAAAATGTAAGTAATACATTAATTAAATGTACATAGGTTACCCACATTTTACATGTATACAGTAGGTCCAAAATTTAAGGATATCAGAAGTTTAAAATGTGTTAGATTATTGAAACACTTATGCCCTTAAAGAATCATACTGTTACAATTTTATATAATCTGGCATTAAATCAATCAGTAGCCTGTACTCTTCCACTGTGCAGTGCACCCACGTTCTCCATAAATTACTTGCCATGTTTCCAATAGGCAGATTAGATTTCAGATGGGGTTACATAATATATCATGAGCTTGAGCTTGGAGAGTTATGCTGATCACCCCAAAAATTCGTAGCCTGATATTTAATCAATCACGGAAAAGCCTGACAACTTAAGAACAGAAAAAATTTTTGTTACCGTTTTCTGAATTATTAATGTTATTCTAAAGTTCATAGCAATCTTTGTAATTTTCACACACACACACACACACACACACAAGCTTAATATCGTTAGATTGTATATCTCATAAAACTTGCAGTGTAGGAAGTCAGGAACTTGTGCCAGTAACTACAAACTCATATGTATTTTTATGAAGTTTATCAAAAGAACTTAGGAGAGAGATAAACAATCATGTTACAGAGTTCTGAGAAAACATGGTGTGTAGGAGTTCAGCATACGGAAAGAGAGGCAGATAAATTAGACTGGAAAGTGTTAGCTAAGGACCATCCACGTGCCGCTGTTTGGTGCAGTAGCTGTACAGCAAATGACACACACACACACACACACACACACACACACACACACACACACACACACACACACACACCTACTACTTCATATCCAAAAATTGGGACTAGTGCAGCAGGGGATACAACCCGTCGGCTTTGGACAATGACGTCACAAGTGGCCAATCGAGAAGCGATTCTTCTTAGTGTTGTAGCTCCCTTCAGTGGCTGATAAGTGTTTTTTGACTTTTTTAAAAAAAATCTCACGAGATAGAATAAACAGATCCACTTTATTAAGCAATCAGTAAAAAAACTAAACTGAAACATAACAGCAAAAGCGAAAATGGTAAACTGCTCTCTGGCGGCTTGTGACGTCCTTGTCCAAAGCCGACGGGTTGTATCCCCTGCTGCACTAGACCCCAAAAATTCATCTAGAAGGATTTGTCATTCAGAAATTCTTTTAATTTGTTTTTAAATATTGGTTGCCTATCTGTCAGTTTCTATTTGGCAAATGTCCAAAGATTTTTGTGGCAGCATAACTACCCCATTCTGTGCCAAAGTCAGATTTAACCCAAAACTGTGAAGATCATTCTTTCTTTTAGTATTGTAGCTATGTGCTTCCCTATTATTTTTTAATTGGAATGGGCTATTAACAACAAATTTCATAAGTGTGAATATGTATTGCGAAGGTACTGTCAATATCCTGAGCTCCCAAGGTGATCTTGGATGGGCTCCAGCTATTACTCTCAACACTTTTTCTCTTAATGATGAATTACCCCAAAATGTGCCATACAAAAGCAGTGAATGAAAATAGGCGTAGTAGGGTAATTTAATGATATGCTTATCACCAAATTTTGCAGTAACCCTGATCCATAATCAGCTAAACATAACTGTTTCAGCTGATCATCAATGTATTTCTTCCAGTTCAGTTTCTCATCAGTGCCCACACCCAGAAATTTTGAATATTCTGCCTTAGCAACAGACTACTGTTCAAAGTCTCCATTTGTCAATGGTGTTATGTCATTTGTATATACCGTGTTTTCTCAAAAATTAGTGAGAGTCCATTTGCAGAGAACCACTTAAGAATTTTCTGAAAGAAATTATTTACAATTTCCTCTACTAATTCGTGCGTGTTGGGTGTGATTACTAAACTTATATCATCAGAAAAAAGAAATAGCTTTGCATCTTCATGAATAAGGAGTGGCAAGTCATTAATATATATTAAGAACCATAGGGGACCCAAGACTGAACCCTGTGGGACACCACGCTTGATACCTTTCCAGTATAGGGCTCTGCTGATTTTTGCAGACTACCTCTACTGTTAATTTCAATCTTCTTCATTATTCCAGGTAAATATGAATTAAACCATTTTTGCACCATCCCACTCATACCACAATACCTAAACTTATCTAGAAGAATTTCATGATTCGCACAGTCAAAAGCCTTTGAGAGATCACAAAATATCCCAATGGGTGATGTTCGGTTATTCAGAGGATTTAATATTTGGTCAGAGAAAGCATATATACCATTTTCTGTGGAAAAGCCTTTCTGAAAACCAAATTGACTTTTGTTAATACTTAATTTTTACAAATACGTGAAGTTACTCTTGAATACATTACTTTTTCAAGAATTTTGGATATAGCTGTCAGAAGTGAGATTGGGCGGTAGTTGTTAGCATAAGACCTATCTCCTTTTTTATGCAATGGTTTAACAATGATGTATTTTAGTCTATCTGGAAAAATGCCCTGTTGCAGTGAGCTACCACATGTGAAGCTGAGAATCCTACTTATCTGTTGGTAACAAGCTTTTAGTATGCAACAGCTGTTGGGCTGTCCGTCTCACCTTCTCTGTACACAGATGACTTCTGCATTTCATACTGCTCCACCAGTACTGGTGTTGCTGAGCGGTGTGTACAGGGAGCCATCCACAAGGCGCAGTCATTGGCTCTAGCTCACAGTTTCCAGTTTTCGGTCACAGAGTTATGTGTTATGCACTTCTGTCGGCGTTGTACCGTTCATCCAGAACCGGAACTTTACCTTAATGACGATCCACTCACTGTAGTGGAGACATATCGATTCTTAGGACTGGTTTTCAACACCCGATTGACTAGGCTTCCTTACCTTCGTCAGCTTAAGTGGGAGTGCTGGCAGCACCTAATCGCCCTCCGTCACCTGAGCAACACCAACTGGGGTGCAGATAGCTCTATGCTGCTACAGCTCTATAGAGCCCTTGTTCAATGCCTCCTTGACCATGGGAGTCTTGTTTATGGCTCGGCGGCGCACTCAGTGTTGCGTTTACTCGACCCAGTGCACCACTGTGGCATTCACCTGGTGACAGGAGCTTGTAGGACGAGTCCGGTGACCAGTGTCCTCGCAGAGGCCAGAGTCCCTCCATTGCCAGTTAGGTGTGCATAACTGCTGGCCAGTTACATTGCACATGTTAGTAGTTCTCCTGCGCGTCCAAATTCCCGTCTCATTTTCTCACCCACGGCGGCTCATCTCCCGTATCGGCAGCCCAGGTCAGGGCTTCCAATTGCAGTTCGTGTCCGATCCCTTGTTTCCGAACTGGAGTCCTTGCCTTTACCACCTATACTTGAGGTCCATTCGTGTAGACCTCCATGGTGTATATTTAGGCCACGGCTTCGCCTGGACCTTACACATGGGCCTAAAGACTCAGTTAACCCCGCGGCTCTCCGCTGCCTCTTCGTCTAGATTCTTGACGTGTACCGAGGCCACAAAGTGGTTTATACGGATGGCTTGATGACTGATGCTCACATTGGCTTCGCATATGTCCATGGAGGACAAATTGAACAGCATTCCGTGCCTGATTGCTGCAGTGTTTTCACTGCCGAGCTGATGGCTATATCTCATGTTCATAAGCACATCCGTTCATGCCCTGGGGAGTCGTTTCTTCTGTGTACTGACTCCCTGTGCAGCCTATAAGCTATTGACCAGTGCTACCCTCGTCATCCTTTGGTAGCTACCATCCAGGAGTCCATCTATGCCCTGGAACGGTCCATTCATTCAATGGTGTTTGTATGGACCCCAGGTCACGTTGGAATCCCAGGCAACGAACTTGCCAACAGGCTGGCCAAACAGGCTATGTGGAAACCGCTTATGGAGATTGCCTTCTCTGCAACTGAGCTGCGTTCAGTACTATGCTGCCAGGTTTTGCGGCTTTGGGCGATGAAATGTCATAACCTCATCACACACAACAAACTGTGTGCCATTAAGGAGCTTACGAATGTGTGGCAGTCCTCCATGCGGGCCTCTCGCAAGGACTCTGGTTCTCTGCCAGTTCTGCATTGACCACACTTGGATGACACACGGCTACCTCCTGTGCCGTGATGACCCACCTCATTGTCGGTGCAGTGCCCGCCTGGCAGTGGCCCATATCTTGGTGAGCTGTTCTTCTTTGGCTGCCCTGCGACAGATTCTTCAGTTACTGGACTCATTGCCATTAATTTTAGCTGACAATGCCTCATCTGCTAATTTAGTTTCACGTTTTATACATGACAGTGGGTTTTATCATTCTATGTAAGTTTTAGCACATTTCCTTTGTCCCTTTGTGTTCTGCACGCTAATGCTTTTGGGTGGATATTTTAATGTGTCGCAGAGTGGCTGACTTTTCCTTTTTATTCTCGTAGTCGGCCAGCCATGGTCATCTGCTCTCTTGTTTTTACCCCTTCTACCTGTTTCTTACTTTTCTCTGTGGTTTTCTTTTGCTGTTTTGTTCACAGTAGTGTTGATTGTTGTTCTGCCGTTCTTCTGGTTCTTCCTTTCTCCTCTTATGGTGCTGTGCATCTCCTTTCCCTTGCGTAATTATTTTACCGGGAACAAGGGACCAATGACCTCGCAGTTTGGTCTCCCCCCCCCCCCCCCCCCCCCCGTCCTTATTTTACCGGGAACAAGGGACCGATGACCTCGCAGTTTGGTCTCTCCCCCCCCCCCTCTCCTCCCTCTTTTAAACCAACCAATCACTGCATAGATGAGACGCTGAAAACATTGCTAAGCTTACAGATGGTGTCCTCCTTTGGAGCCACTTACAGTGCATTTATATGTTTATTTATTCTGCATAGTAACAGCCTTTGATCTTGAATACTAATTGTTGTTTATAATTAAAAGTGTAGGTAATGATTATTTATATGGGGGGACTTCAAAAAGTAAGTTACAGATTACTACCCACATCTGGTGCAGTCTTGGTCAAGTTGTTGACACTATTTCTCTGTGGCTGGATACGACACTGCATTTGGTCCATATACCTCAAGAACCTCATTTTGGGTCTGTTTGCAATTTAGGTATTGTGTGCACGGGAATCATATTGTCTCGCATATTCTGAAGTACATGTACAGTTGCCACGCCATTTCATTCCCACACTGTGATGCACATGTTGTCCGTAACCACAGCAGAACTGTGTCTGTGGGAAACCTGTTACATATAGCCTCTTCCGAAAATCTGCTACTCTCATTGGACGATGGTCTTAGTGTGCAGTTACATATGAACTTACTTCCCATACCTGGTACTTGCACAAAAAAAAAAGAGAGAGATTACCCAACTACTAATACTACTGTTGATACTACACATTCTATGAGTAAAATCAGTAAACGTCTGTTTTGTTCACTCATTTAGGGTACATCTAAATTGTAGATGGTTGTTCCCACTACTGGAGCTACCTTCAAACTATCCCAATTGACAGTTTTAGTCTGCTGAATTCCATGGGTATATGGCAGAACATCACCAGCATTTCCACTATGACAATAGATTCCATGATTCACTGTAACATTGTAAAATCAACATGCATTTGCAACAGCCCATCTGTAAGTCTTGAAGACTGTTTCATTCATTGGTCGCTGACCTCAGTTGCCTACTCTCCACCAATGCAGAATGTTGTCTTACCAATATGGGAGCAAGCTGACATGAGGCTGAATGCCTCATGAAGGACTTTCTCAGCCATTTTTGATTCTGCAGCTGTAGTATCATCTGAGATGAGCCACAATGACTCATTCCTGAGTGCTTGTTTGGGACCATTGTACCCAATACCTGACCACGATTATTTGCTGCATCTTGGTAGACCAAGCAGTCCCACGACCTGTTCTCCGGACTGCCCAAAATGCCACAGGTGCAACTATCATTCATTTGTCTTGATTTTGTAAAGATACAAAACATATGGGCCATGACTGGTCAGGCAACATATCAGTCCACGTGATGGATGAAGAAGTTTCATTTTTATTCTTGTCTTGATGATAAGGAGAAATTCATGTTTTCTTGCCTGTGTCTGAAGTGTCACATTTTGCTGCAGTTGGAATATACAATCTCGTATTAACTTGTTCGTATTGAATATAGTTCCAAGTGTCCTTCATATTTCTGTTTGATTTTCTTGCTTTAACCAATGAAGAATAAATATAAGTGTGCACATTCGTGGATACATTGCACTGGCGGGTTTAGTTCAACTTCCTGCAGTGCCCGTACAACGTAGTTGGCCAGGACATGTGGATACTAGTTAGCACTGAAGAATGATTTCATCGAAAAGCTTTGACATTTTCTTGTTTGTGTGCTTACAAATCACTCAGCGCCTCAGCTATTAGGTGAGTTGTTCTCTCATCTTCTTCCATTATTTATAAATTTGAGTTATTTTATTCCATCTGTAGCTCCATTTTTGATACTTTAAATGTTCTTATTTGTCACTGATAATTCATCAGCAGGTAGCATCCTTATCTATCCTTGATTTAACCTGTTGTTTTCACACTCTATTTTCCATTAGCATAACATATTTGTGAAACAGTTTGTTTTATATCTCATCATTTGATCATTTTCATTATTTGCAAAAAAAAGTTTGCTATTGTTAAACCTGTTATTCTAGTGAGGTATTTACACATGATCAGTGACTATATGAAGGACACAAAAGCTATTTCTATAAATTGCATTATCTTGTGGTTTAAAACATGTTCAGAATGACCTTCTTAGAAAAATAAAAAGGCTGCTGTTGTATGGCAGAAGAGGGAATTGTTTACATATATATCTACACGTATACTCTGCAAACCTCCAAGAGGTGCAAGGCAGAGAGTACATCCCATTGTACTAGTTATTTGGTTTTCTTCCTATTCCATTCACACATGGAGTGCGGGACGAATGATTGTTTGAATGCCTTTGAGCAGGCAGTAATTATTCTAATCTTATCTTCATGGTCCCTATGTGAGCAGTACGTAGGGGGCTGAGGTATATTCGTAGAGTAATCATTTAAAACCAATTCTTGAAACTTTGTTAATAGACTTTCTCGGGATAGTTTATGTCTATCTTCAAGAGCCTTCCAGTTCAGTTCCTTCAGTTTCTTTGCGACACTCTCCCACAGGTTAAACAAACGTGACCATTCGTGCTGCCCTTCTCTGTATATGTTCAACGTCCTCTGTTAGTCCTATCTGGTACAGGACCCACACATTTGAGCAATATTCTAGAATTAACCACACAAGTGATTTTTGTAAGCAATCTCCCTTGTAGAGTGATTGCATTTCTTAGTATTCTAGTAGTAAACTGAAGTCTGCCACTTTCTATACCACGACTGAACTTGTGTGGTCATTCCATTCCATTTCATATCCCTACAAAGTGTTACAACCAGATATTTGTATTAGTTGGCCGGTTCCAACAGCAATTCATTGATATTATAGTCTTAGGATACTATGTTTTTTTGTTTTGTGAAGTGAACAGTTTTACATTTCCGAACATTTAAAGTAAGATGCCAGTCCCTGCACCACTTTAAAATTTCATTGAGATCCAACTGAATATGTATGCAGCTTTATTTGTATAGTACTTATTATAGATAACTGTATCATCTGCAAAAAGCCTGATTGTACTATTAATATTGTCTGCAAGGTCATTAATATACAACATGAAGAGCAAGGGTCCAAACACATTCCTCTGTGGCACGCCTGACGTTACTTCTACATCCGGCTACTCTCCATCCAAGATAACATGTTACGTCCTCCCTACCAAAAAGTCACTTGATATCCCATATGATTGTCCTTTTAACAATAAGCGTAGGTGTGGTACTGAGTCAATTGCTTTTTGGAAATCAAGAAATACAGCATCTATGTGATTGCCTTGATCCAAAGTTTCAGTATGTCTGTGTCATGCTAGAAAAGTGGAAGATGCTGGTTGGCATTGAGGATGTCATTACAAGTGATGGTCTTCAATAACATAGGTTAATGTTTTCTGCATATGTATATTTTTGTTTTCAACTAATTTTACCTTTTTTATGTCTTCAATTAGGTTGATGTAATTGGGATTTTCCAAGATTCGTCATAATTTTCACCACTTGGTATTGTGTGTGTGTGTGTGTGTGTGTGTGTGTGTGTGTGTGTGTGTGTGTTTATCAAATCTTAATCGTCAGTGTGATATGCTGATATCCTTAATTAAAAGCGTGCTGTAGAACTGGCAAATCCATATCAGTAACCTATGTTTTATTTTTACTGAAGACACTGGAACTCTATGAATGTCACTTCAAAGCATCCTGGTACTTACCCCTTGCTCATAATTAGCTGTTAAGATACAATGAGAAACGGTATTGTGATGATTTTGTTGTATGAAATATTCTAGCTGAACTTTTCCTGTCAGAAAAACTCCAGGCATTTGATAATTTCCACTATTGTATTCACTATGAGAACTACTGACTGTCACAGAGATGGTAGAAATTAACAGTGCTAAATGCTTCCTCCGAACAGAAATTACAGCAGTGCCAACAGTGTTGTAATGCTGACAGTGTCATTGTTGCCATCACATTGTATAATATGTTGCATACCCCTCTGTAGTCTTAACTATCTATTGTGTGTTAAAAAGTTTTTTTAATTCACATAAGGTATGTGTATGTTCATGGGTTTGATATGATCATCATCATCATCACCCCCCCTCTGTAGTCTTATCTATCAAACCCATGAACATACACATACCTTATGTGAATTAAAAAAACTTTTTAACACAAGTTCTGATTTCGATTGCTTCCTTGATGTCTGAGACCTATTGATATGAAGCGAAAACACTATGGCGTATCTGCTAAAATATGACATTGTGCTTCTTGATAAGATGTTTTAGAAGTTTCACATCTACATCCGTACTCTGCAAACCATCATATCTTCCTTCATCTTTACATTTCTATTGACAACCATGGTCAATACTGTTATAATGACCTTATGATCACAGATTCTTTTCTCTATGTTAGTTAAAAATTTGGACATTTTTGTAACAAAGAGATCAAATTGGTACCCTTATGATTCGGTTCTCTGATTAACTGCCCAAGGTAGTTTTCAGATAAGACATTTAGAGTAATTTCACATGATAAACCATCACAACTAACAACCCTGATAAAGTCTGTAATTTGTAGTGGTGTACTGTCTGTGATTTTAATTCAGTTTTGTTGTGGTGTGAAAAATGAAGAGCTATCAAACTTTAGCCTCAAGTTTTTCTCCTTACTGTTGCAGGAAGCTGAACGATGGTCTCCATATGCTTGGAAATTCTACAACCCACTGGCTGTCGGCAGCATAGATGGCACAGACACGGAGCCACACGACCGGGGCATTGCACGTGCCATGGAGGCCGAGTACCACCCCAATGCTCGGGTAGTTGGCAATCCCCGCACAACTCTGTTTCTTGCCCGGTTACCACCTCACACTGATAAGGAAGAAATTCTAAAGGTATCCTATTAACTCAGCTTTCATTTGTGCGTTTCTCGTGGTAATTTTGAGTTACTTGTCTGGAACATTAGGTATTGTATTGGGATCATATTTGCAAACACAATCATGTTTAGATGGATGCACAGCCATGTCATCACGAGTGGTGTCTGTTCTGTCAGATATGCCCGAGAGAACACACACTGCTTAAATATATATGTGGCTCCTTGACATTTATTTAAGTGCGGACACAGTAATGTTGTACGAACTTGTAACGGGAATCGATCATTTGCGAGTAGAGGGTTAATGGATGAGGGATGTTGCATCTCAGTGTGCGACAAATTAGAAGTTTGAGTCGGTCGTGGACTGTGTCCAGTTGATGAAGTGGTTGGGGCAGCTGTTCCTGAGAAGTGTTAAATCTGGTTTTGATGCTGGAAGTCACAAATTTCCACCCATCCCATCCCTTTCTTTACTTATTCTCTATTTCATATAACTATTTCAAATGCTTTTACAGAAATGTCGGAACCTCATTAGTCCTCTCGCACTTAGTATCCTCTTCAGTGGATGCCAGCTTTACTGTTTAATACACTCCTGTTATTGCTCTTTCCAATGCCTCTGTCCTTTTGGGCAAACATTAGCTACTCACTTGTGTTAATTAGCAGCCAGTGGTGCTAGTACTTGGGCTTTTGTTGGTCTGAGAACTGGCCCGTCAGAGAGACGGTGTCTGGGAAGAAGTCTTCGCATGCGTTCACATTTGAAGTCAACTCGTCGTACAGAAGGCATTTAAAGGTGGTAAGAAAACTATATTTTACAATATATTTGCGTGCTTTGCAACATCATATTATTGCAGAGAATGAACTTTAAATGTCCACTGCATTGGACTCTGTACATGTGTGTTGTATTGTGGTGAATTGCTAGTTAGCACTTGACTCCACTTCGAGACATGCTTCAAGACCTACCAGAATGCTCAGACTGTTCATTGGGTGATGATAGTGAAGCAACTGAGGACCGGGAGGTTATGCCACAGGAGGCTAAAATTGTACGCCAGTCAGTTGATTTGAAGTAGCCATGTGAGACTTCTTCATTTTGCCGATAACAGTGAACGAGCACTGATCGGCTGTACAAGATTCTCCCAGTTTTAGATTCACTTCGGAAATCATTTCTGCAAGCAGCTGATCGAGAAGAAAATTGGGTCTGTTGATGAGCAAGTTATACCTGTTAAGTGTCAAATTACACTGAAGCAACAGGCAGCAAAGAAATGTAAAAGGTGTGGATTCCTGCAGATAGCTCAGGAGATATGCACAGATTTGACGTCCACCAGGGAGGTAGTGGTGGAAGAGAAATATTGAATGCATTAAGTGCCTGTGTAGGTGTCATCCTGAGATTCTGCGATGACATATAACACAAAAACAGTAAAATGTTTTTCGATAATTTGTTCACTAGTGTTCCTCTATTCGAGGAACTGAAGAAATGTGAAATATACACAGGAATGCGCCGAGGAATAGGTTCTTAGGAACTCGATCTGGGTTTCTTCTGGAGAAGGAATTGAAGAAAAAAGGCTGCATGACATTTTCAGCAGTAGCAATGAAAACAATGTTACAGTTGCACACTGGCTTGGCAGCTCTCTTGTTCATGCCGGTTCAGCAGTAGATAGTGAACCCCAGAACACTATAACGTAATGGAGCACGAAAGAAAATAAAGCTATTCACATTTTCCACCTACATACTACAGTGCACACACGGGTGTCGTTGATCTAATGGACCAATGTTTGGCATGGTACGCACGCCACTACCGTGACAAATGGTTGGTACCTTGCGAGCATTTTTTCATTTTCGTGATATGTGTGTAGTAAATTGCTGGTTCGTACACAGGGCAAAGAAACATACTTTGACTCTTTTTGATTTCAAATTGTCATTAGCAAGAGCACTAAGAAATATTGGCTCACACGATGGAAGCAGTGTATAAGGAAGCAGGCCAGGCCTAACTCTGCCTAAAGTAAAATGACACCCAGAAACCATATCTGAAGTAAAATGACGCCCAGTAACCAGAACACCAGATGAAATTATCATCGTGCAGGGAACCATTGGCCAAAACTGACAGATGTCCAAAATGCAAATTTCTGTCCTTATTAAATTTGCAAAAGGAAAACAAAATACGTATGTATTAAATGCAAAGAAAGTTTGTGCCCTGGTTGTTTTGAAAATGTTCACACCCAAAAATTTATGTAGCCATCTTTATGAAAGTACTCCATTGTTGCATTGTTTCCACTATAGTCGACATCATACAATTTGATATAATCACCTAAGAATTATCAATAAATGATTTCTGATTACTTGTAACTATTATTTGTTAAAATTAATCATTCATGAAATTGTATTTAATTTAAAATAAAATCATACATGAAAGGGTTGTGGCAGAACCTCCCAGTCCTCATCTGCTACATTATCATTAGCCAGTGAATAGCCTGCATCCTGTAGTAGGTCTTTTAGTTTGTCCTAAAGTAGAGGTAAATGCCAACTAGCGATTTTCACAACTCACCACAGTCATGTCACACGTGGATGGAGTCTACGGTAGTGGACACACAGTTTTATTGGGCAGATATATTTTAAGTACAAGCATTTTTTATTTTTATTTTATTTATTTTTTAATTTTTATTTTATTATTTATATATTTATTTATTTTTTAATTTTTTTGTCACTTTTAAACACCTTCCGTAGAACAAATTGTCTTCAGTTGTGGACACATGTTTCATACTTCTCTTTGTATTTACGCATGGCTCCAGGCTTAGGGCATCAATTTTTCTAGCAAGAAAAATTGTGTGTGCCAGAAAAAAAGGGGAAGAGCAGTAATGGTTATGGAAATTCTTATTAGTGAAAGGGAAATCGTAGGAAGACGGATGGAGGTGTGTGCATTATGCAGCTGTCAATGCTGCCTCTGCAATGTTTTTTCGTGGCAAGGATGCATCAGATGCGGAAACAGAAGCTTTGATGTAGCTTGGTATCTTTATTATTGTTTGTATGTATTTCCTCCTGTTTTATTAATTTGGTGAAGTTCTGGTATAAAGTAAACGTGAATATATACTGTTGGAAATGTCTCATTTGCACAGGTTATAGGAAATTAGTTGAGCAAAAGGGGAGGAGGGAAAAGGAAGTGTTAGATCAAATACCAGTGGTAAACACAATTTTCGTTAACAAAGGACTAGATTCTGTAGCTGCAAGTCCTTCCTTCGAGCTCTTCCTTTCCTGACATCTTGAAACCTAGAAATGATACTCAGTGCACGGTAGTTGTGGATGAAAAGCTCAACATTAATGTTGATAACCAACATATGAAAAATTCCACAGCAAGTGAACCAGAATTAAAGTCTAGGGGTATTTACAATTTATGAAGAGCCCTTCTTTTGGGAAGAAAAGAACCAAAAGATTACATAGTACAAAACAGAATTAATAAGAATAGAAACTTTGATTTCGCAAATCCGGGACAAATATATCGTGATAAATGAAGATTTATTTCCAAGAATTTGTGTGAAAGAAAATTGTTGAATGGAGATGTGGTGCAACATGATTACTTGATTTACTCTTCCAGTCTGGGGTCCCTTTACTGTGCACCATGTAAACTGTTTGGGATTTAATCCCAATTTGGTACAAGTGGCCTTAGTGGTTGGAAACACACTAATCAAAGGGTAATTGGGCATAGAAATTCCTGTGCACATCATGATTGTGTTAAGTTTCAAAGAAAGGAGAAATACTGTATGTTGTGTTGATAAGCAATTTATTACTCAGTTGCAAGAAGTAGTAAAGTATTGGTGAAATGTATTTCAGAGGGTGTTGGCTATAGTTGAAAAACTTTCTTCTAGGGCATTGCCGTTTTATGGAGATGAAGTTCAGACTGGTTCTTTAAGGACAGGTAATTTTATGATGTGTTTAGAACTGATAGCTGAATCTGATCGATTCTTAGCTGGTCATACACCTAAATAAGAAAACCCGTATAAAAGAAACACCTCGTATTTATCATTTAGGACTCGTGAAGAAAATATAAATAGTATAAGGAAGCCTCACAGAAGAGATCTTGCAGGAGATAGTTGATGCAAAGTATTTCTTCATTATTTTCTTGTCTACCACTGGTGCTCCACACTGTCATCAGTAAAGTTTCATTATATAATATCTGTATAAATGTTGTATACTACAGGAGCGGTTTGTAGAAAAAAATCGAAACAAAACTTTTTCAACTGCTTTACAAGATACCGCAAAGTGCAAGCATCAGTTGTCTATAAAGGACATGAAATCATCATACGAATTGATGACCATTATCACTGGTGAATATAGTGTGACCATTCCAATTCATTAATTTTTGAAACGTGTGTGTGCTAAATTTGTGGATGTTAATTTCTACATCTATTTCCATACTCCGCAAGCCACTTGACGGTGTGTGGCGGAGGGTACCTTGAGTACCTCTATCGGTTCTCCCTTCTATTTGTCTCGTATTGTTCGTGGAGAGAAAGATTGTCGGTATGCCTCTGTGTCGGTTCTAATTTATCTGATTTTATCCTCATGGTCTCTTCGCGAGATATACGTAGGAGGGAGCAATATGCTGCTTGACTCCTCGGTGAAGGTATGTTCTCGAAACTTCAACAAAAGCTCTTACTGAGCTGCTGAGCATCTCTCTTGCAGAGTCTTCCACTGGAGTTTATCTATCATCTCCGTAACGCTTTCGCGATTACTAAATGATCCTGTAACTAAGCGCGCTGCTCTCCGTTGGATCTTCTCTATCTCTTCTATCAACCCTATCTGGTACGGATCCCACGCTGGTGAGCAGTATTCAAGCAGTGGGTGAACAATTGTACTGTAACCTATTTCCTATGTTTTCGGACTGCGTTTCCTTAGAATTCTTCCAATGAATCTGTCTGGCATCTGCTTTACCGACTATTAAATTTATAAGGTCATTTCATTTTAAGTCACTCCTAATGCCTACTTCCAGATAATTTATGGAATTAACTGCTTCCAGTTGCTGACCTGCTATATTTTAGCTAAATGATAAAGGACCTTTCTTTCTATGTATTCGCAGCACATTACACTTATCTACATTGAGATTCAATTGCCATTCCCTGCACCATGCGTCAATTCATTGCAGAGCCTCCTGCATTTCAGTACAATTTTCCATTGTTACAACCTCTCGATATACTACAGCATCATCTGCAAAAAGGCTCAGTGAACTTACGATGTTATCTGCAAGGTCATTTATATATATTGTGAATAGCAACGGTCCTACGACACTCCCCTGCGGCACACCTGAAATCACTCTTACTTTGGAAGACTTCTCTCCATTGAGAATGACATGCTGCATTCTGTTATCTAGGAACTCTTCAATCCAACCACACAATTGGTCTGATAGTCCATATGCTCATACTTTGTTCATTTAGTGTCTGTGGGGAACTGTATCAAATGCCTTGCGGAAGTCAAGAAACATGGCATCTACCTGGGAACCTCTTGTCTATGACCCTCTGAGGCTGGGTTTCACACAATCATGTTTTTCGAAACCCATCCCAATTCCTAGTCTCCAGAAAAGTTATTATACTCGAACATAATACGTGTTCCAAAATTCGATAACTGATCGACGTTAGAGATATAGTTCTATAGTTCTGCACAGCTGTTTGACGTCCGTTCTTGTAAAATGGGAATGACCGGTGCCTTTTTCCAATCTTTTGGAACACTACACTCTTGTTGAGACCTGTGGTACACCGCTGCATGAAGGGGGGCAAGTTTCTTCGCGCACTCTATGTAAAATCAAACTGGTATTCCATCAGGTCCAGCGGCCTTTCCTCTTTTGAGCAATTTTAATTGTTTTTCTATCCCTCAGTCATGTATTTCGATATCTATCATTTTGTCACGTCTGGATATTTTGTTTTGATCCACCTACCGCTTTGACATGAGACCAAAATTTATTAGGATTTTCTGCCAAGTCAGTACATAGAACTTTACTTTCAAATTCGTTGAATGCCTCTCGCGTAGCCCTCCTTACACTACATTTCGCTTCATGTAATTTTTGTTTGTCTGCAAGGCTTTGCCTGTGTTAATGATTGCTGTGAAGTTCCCTTTGCTTCTGTAGCAGTTTTCTAACTCGGTTGTTGCACCACGGTCGCTCTTTTCCATCTCTTACGATCTTGCTTGGCACATACTCATTGAATGCTTATTGCAATTTGAGTTTCGGTTGACAAGTCCAGTTGGATTTAACACCACCCGATGCACAGATTGTAATATAAGGTAGTTAGGTAGGCTGCCTCGCAAAACAGCATTTCATGGTCCAAATGTACAGGTAAATTGAGGAGATACAGTGTATCCAGGTTTTTAAATGTGCTATGTCTTCATTTTGTTCTATAAATGTATTATTGTTTTAATGGTAGAAATATTACTTCTCATCTGTTCTGTTTATCTGATGATTCTGGGGATGGCTGAGGCTGAAACACATTAAGGCGTGTATGAAGTCTCCATGGGTTGTCAGGCCTGAAGATGATGGAGACGCATTCCATTGAAACGTTGCTACGAGACGGCGATGCTACTCTGCTGACAACCCGTGGAGACTTCATATATGAAATTTGTCGTGAAAGCCTGCACTCACATATAACGAAGGTACTTGAATAATCACAAAATCATATAAATATCATGATAGTCACTTATTTTGGTTAAATCTACAGTCAAGATTACAATAACATTTCAGTATTATGACCAGTTTCGGCTTATTTTGAAGTCATCCTCAGATTTTTTGGCCCCCTATGGCTGGTGCTTGCAGCTCCACAGTTTTTCATGTGATGCCACGATGATGCACTCTGGGGACCTGCCAGCACCAGCCATAGAGGGTACAAAAAAACCTGAAGATGGTTTTAAAATAAGCCGAAACCGGTCATAATAAACAGATGTTATTGCGATATCGAGTATTAATTTGACCAAAGTATAGCACCAGATTGTTGCACTCCAAGGACAATGTTGTCTAAATTTATGAGTCACATATTTCGTAGTTCACACAGTCCCACTTGTCAGTTGGGAAACTAATGTGATATATGTTCATTGTGGAAACAATTGCAAATCTGAATCATTAACATGCAAGAAATATGTTGCTCTCATGTTTTCTACTTCAAAATTGAACCCATGATGCATAAGATTATTGTATCCCCTCTCTGTCCACGAAGAGGGAACTACTAGTTCTGAAAGATAAGTGTAGTTATCTTCCGCTTTTCAGTATGTATATTGACAGGACTTGCAACTTAACATCGTACAGAGAGGTAAATGCCAGACACCCATTCTGTTTTCTTGTAGTTTTACAGTTTTGTTAAGCAAATTTTCCTTTTAATTTAATTAATATGACCTTTCTTTTCTTTTACCATGGCAAAGAAATTATGTAAGTTAACAAAAGGGGGAGGGTGGGGGGTGGGAGTGAGTTTTCAGCTTTTTTAAAAATTTAATTTATGTCCATGTTAGCATAACTTGTACCATCTTTTTTTCCCCCGATGGTTCTTTGTGCTGAAAGCATGCTTTCCAAACTGCAGCTGTTAGATTTTTTCCTTTTGGAACTTGATGGGCTTACCCCACTAAATTTCATTGTTATTCTGTGAGGCCTTGGTGCTCTAAAATTAGTCAATTAAACAGGTGTTAATATTTGAATGTAATGGACAGTACTGCACTTTGTTTTTCTTCTCATAACTAATACTCCGTTTTTTCTTTCCTAGAAATTTTCAAAGTTTGGAACGATTCGGAATTGCCGACTTGTTAATGACATTGTCACAGGAGCTTTCAAGGGTTATGCATTTATCGAGTTCAAGCACGAGAGAGATGCTGTGTATGCATATGGCAAAGCAAAGGGTCTTCTTATCCAGGGGAAGGAGGTCCTTGTTGATTATGAGCAGGAGAGAATTCTTCCAGGATGGGTTCCACGACGTTTGGGTAAGTAGGCAGCATAGTATGGTCTTTCACTAATTTGTTGTCTAAATGGGAACAGTCTCACTGGTGATGGTTTTATCTTTGTACTTAACCTTCTGCAGGTGTGGTGTTCTCCCCATCAAGATTGGGCGCAGAGTATCAAATTGATCACATCCCTTTTTCACTTTCTTTTTTTAATTTCAATAATTGAAACCCTTATTAATGGCAAATATCTTTACAGAAAGACAAAGGTGACATTAAGAGCACAACAACAACAGAAATATTAGTCATCACTGTTGGACTGTGGTAATAAATAAGGAATTTTACTGCAGTCAGAGCAAAAAGTTTAATGTGTGTTGAACCGAATGGCTTATGACACATTTTGTGACAATAATATATGTCAGTCTTTTCTTTATTGTGCAAGTATTTCACCTTTTATTCATGACCACAGTTCTATTTTCTTCATTTCTTCTTCCTTCTTCTCTTCTTCTTCTTCTTCTTCCTCTTCTTCTTCGTCACATGTTGGCCTATAATGCTTTAGCCTCTGCTGAAGATCCATGTGAATTCTTGAGCTGTCCAGACTTTTTCCAGCTAAATGAAGCAAAGCTAATGCATTGAATAATCATTTCAGGAATCCTTTTCTTCTGAAAAAAATTTTGTGGTTGCAAAAATAAATTACTTGTGTATTGGTTCTACTCGTATTGATTGTTGCCAAAAATTTAATGGTGAGCCAATGGTGAACATTTCTTGCAACATTGCATGAAATGGTCAACTTATCTGTACTCTCAGCTCCACCTTTGCTGATATTGTATAATGTTGCTATGGATGACTTCTGATTATCTTCTATGGCAGCATTTGTTGACTTATTCTCATGCAGGTGTGATACCAGAATTACACGTCACTTTCTTTAACAACATATGAGGGTTGCCCAATACTGCATTTTTTTCTCAGCCTTAAACAATGCTATGAATGTGAAATGTTATGTATGCATTATTTGAAGTCTCCTGAGTGAGCGTGCCAAGTTTCCGTCACGTCTGACAGATAGCGTAGCTGTGGAAGAGTTTCAAAATTGCTTCTGTATATGATGTATGTTACAAGCAACGTGCCGTCATTGAATATATCGCTGCAGAGAAAGAAACTGTGGGGAATATTCTCAAACGCTTGTGCAAAGTCTGTGGAGCATCTGCTGTCAACAGAAGCACAGTTAATCGCTGGGCACAGAGTGTGAGTCTTCAGAAGGTGGTTCGGCAGAGCTCCACTATTTGCAGTGGCCAGGCAGAATTGCAACATATTTGCCCCTCTGTGCTGCACATAACATAATGTCCTGGCAAGCTAGGGGTAGCAGGTGTGTTGTCCACATTTTTAAAGTTATTTAGCTACATTTAGGGGACGGCCACACAACCGTATCATCACCCAGTCAGTCGGCGTACTGACAACACAGAAATTTAAATAATTGCTGGTAGGATTGTGAATGGCGATAAATTTAAATACAATTCACATCTCAGATGAATTTTATTTAAAAATAAATAAAGGTTATTAAATAGTTTAAGTTCCTGAATTCAATTGTTGACAGAACAAAATGCTTTACATCAGATCGCTAGATGTCTATCAAAAATATAATAGGAGTCCACAGCTTCAATTCAGATGTCAAGGTGCTAACCAGGGTAATTGGCAAAAAATTTACAAGTCCCACTCAGGTTAACTCTCAGAAATTATAGGTTAACTCTCAGAAATTATAAGTCCAACTCTAGTTAAGTGAAGAGAAGCAGAAGCTCAGCATTTGCTCTGGAGAATCAGAGGCCCTCCTATGTTAATTAGCAAAAATTTGCTAGCTCAACCCTTGCTCACACAAGAAGATTAAAGTTCTTTTGTGAGCTGACAAAAATATTCTAAGTTCAGTGCTGGCATTCACAAAATCTGTCTGGCTCTGACTAGTGGAAACTTCTCAGTGACTATCACAAGTCCACAGTGCTGTATTGTGAAATATTACATGCCCCCTGACTGTTCTAAGAATAATTCTAAGTTCAGTATGCTGTTGCTGAAAGCCGGCCGGAGTGGCCGAGCGGTTCTAGGTGCTACAGTCTGGAACCGCACGACCACTACGGTCGCAGGTTCGAATCCTGCCTCGGGCATGGATGTGTGTGATGTCCTTAGGTTAGTTCGGTTTAAGTAGTTCTAAGTTCTAGGGGACTGATGACCTCAGAAGTTAAGTCCCATAGTGCTCAGAGCCATTTTGTTGCTGAAAATTACTGTAAGTCCCTGAAGTGGAACTCTGTAATTTTAATTAACACTTATATGAAGCTACTGATTCATCACGAATTCCCATGCGGCGACCAACAACAGTGTCCCGAACCGAGATGGCGGTGGCCAATTTATAGACTGGAATGTAGATTGGAAAACTAGCTCCATAGATGTAATGAAGTGCCTTAGTTCAGGAAGACATTGGACCTTAGGTGCTAGCAATTTAATGTTATAAATTGTAGTTTGATTTTTGGTTGGCCTAAAGTGTAGTTACAGTGTACCTGGCTCTCTCATTGTGTGCTACTATTAACAATTTGTTATCATTGGTCACAGCCCATCGTATGACAGTATTCAGTAGCCAGATCACTTGAGCTTGTAATCTCGGTTGTCATAAATATTTAACTGTTTCTTCTGAATGTTTCTCTATTTCTAAGGCAGCCTAATACCACATCTTAAATTGCGGTGGTAAAATGAGAGCAATGAAATTTGTAATTTAATAATTGGCTGTTTTTTTTTCTGAGTGTGTCATGATTTCTCAGGTTGTGGTTAGATTTAGAGTTAACAGAACAGCTTAAACAAATTACCAGCTAACTTCATTTATGAAGGAAAGGAAATTACAAATGGGCAAGGTCACTGGTTACCCAGGTCTTGCCTGATTCATCGTGTTAATTTCGTATCATTCTTTGCACAAACAGTTATCAACTGCAGCATACAACAGGAAATCTGGGTACATAGTGAGTGCACTTTTATCTCCATTTGTACTGTCACTGCAAATACTCTACAGAAGATGTATATTATCTCCAAGGTGGAGGTTTTGGTGGCAAGAAGGAATCTGGGCAGCTGAGGTTCGGCTGTCGAGATCGTCCATTCCGAAAGCCCTACACATTGTTGGATGTCTAACATTCGTGTTGGTTAACCTTCAGACTGCCAGGTAAGTGCTCTGCAAAAGTGACATGTGATATAATCTTTGCTTTGCCATTTTTTAAATGTTACTGATTCGCATTTATGGCCCACATTTCTGGTTATTCACGTGGCCAAAATTGCTTAACGTCACAGGGCACAGGTAAATAGCCCCTATGTTTGAAGGACCATTTCTCACATTTTGAACTTCAAAAGAAAGAAAAAGCTCAAAGAATACTTCATTTACAAAAAAGCAGTAAAATGCATCATAGATTCAACTATTGTATTCCATAGAGTTTTTCATACAGGAGAAATTTTAGGGATGTGTAACAAGGCAAGGTATACATAAACTAACTAAAGCACCTGTTGGTGTAACCATTTTGAAGATGCTCATGAAGACATTAAAGGAGATGAGCACCATTGATGTTCAAGCACATAATCTACTAATGAAATTGTGGAAAAAACTGAAAGCAGTAATTACAAATGATCACCAAATCACAATGAGAGAAGTTACTGATGATATTGGCATATCAGTTGGCTCATACAAACAAAATTTGTTACAAAATTGTTGAATTTTGAACAAAGCAGTAGTGAATGCAGGTTGCTCAGGTGTCAGCAGTGGTGGAAAAACTGCAGAAACATGTCATAATATGATGACACATGGGTTTATGGACATGAATTCAAAACTAGGGCTAAACATCATGTTCCTAACTGAATTAACAGCATAATCAAAGGAATGTTCATTCCTCAACTAGCTGGTTTTCAACCTGGAGATAGTGCTACAGTCAGATACTGAATCTCGCTCAACAAACTAAGAATGGTTCCGAACTTTGCTAGATAGCTGGAGTTGTGTTTGTTGACTTAACAGTTGCCTGTAAGACTAGCAGCCAAAGAAAGTTGCTGAAGAAAATTTACCATCTCACCAGTGATTGCCAAGTAATATCCCTCATAGGCACTCTCCTGCGAAAAAGAAGATTCCAGATCTTTCCACAGGTTAAGAAGAGCTGATGATCCATACAAAAGAACAGCCTACCTCAAGGTAGTATGCTCACTCCTTTGCTTCTTAATATTTACACCAATGATCAGTCCTCTATGGAACTCTACAGGCATTTCAGCTGTGCTGATGATACAGCAGTGGCTGTCTGAGGGAAGACATTTGAAGACACAGAAGATAAGTTGATGTTGTTATTGGATATACTTGGCCTTCACTCTGAGGTCAATCGTGTTAGGCCAAATCCCAATGAGACTCATGTGTGTACATTTCACTTCACGAATAGACAAGCTCGGTGTGAAATGGATATCACATGGCAAGGGAAATGACTTCAACTTTGTCCACCATCTGTATTCCTGGGTGTTACTCTTGACCATACACTTACTGTAACACCAGGCTGAAGGTCAGTGGAAGGAACAATATTTTGTGGAAGCTCACAGCCATCACCTGGGGAACTAGTCTTCACATCCTGTGAACTTGTAGAGGAGTGTCTGGAGTGCGCATGTAGCCACACCAAGCTAGTCGACACTACAGTCAATGAGATTGTTCAGATCTTGTCGGGGTGTGTGTTGCCAACACCAGTTGGCAAGCTCTACACAGTTGTTGGAATAGCTTGTGCCCACCCCCTTCTCCCATTCCTCCCTGCCGTCAGAAGGGCCACATCTGCTGTTGCTGACAGAATGAAACAGATAAATGAATCATGTCGTCCACTGCATGATCATCAAGTTGCAGTCTGTTGATCAAAATCTAGAAAGAGCTTCTTCTCTAAACTCTGGAATCTTAACTGCATCACCAGATGGAAAAGTATGCTGCCCATGGATATCCCTGCAAAAGAAGAGGTAGCCCCAGGACACAGTCTGCCCTATCCTGTTCAGAGATCACAAAGTGGTCGTGCCCCTTTGCAAGACCAACATACGAAAATGGGGGATCCTCCCAACTGATGCAGACCTTTCCTTTGAGGTGGAACAATGCGAGATGCAGCCACTTGCTTATATGCTCTCTACTGGAACAATCTTGCACAACATACAACCTGATTGAGGAAAATAACAAGGCCATCAGAGTTGCTGTGTTCTGGAAGTGCTGACCATATACAGAAATGAATGAATGAACAGCTTAATGCATCTTGTGTTATTGCTGCAAGGTTGAACAATCGGTAAGGAGCACTACTTGTAAGTTCAGCACCATATGCTTGAAGCAATCTGAAAAATTCCGTGATTTGTGGTGGAACAATTACTGGCTTTTGTACCATAATAATGCACATGCTCACAGTTCATTGCCTGTTCCTAAATTTTTGGGTGAAAACAATACTGTAATAATGCCCAGCTTCCAAATTCACCAGACACAGCCATATATGACTATTTCTGTTCACAAAAATAAAGAAAACGTGAACAAATAGCTTTTAGCTTGCTTAGAGAAGTTATCTCAAAGATCAAGTTTCTAAGCACTGTAGTATTGTTTGCATAAAAGAATTATATTTGTAGAAATAAGATATTTTTACTTTGCAGGTGACTTGTTTGGAACATAAATCTAATTTGCTTCACCCATAATCAATATTTGATCAGGCAGTGTTAAAACTTAACTTGACGTCCAGGGTTCTTTGTCATAAATATAACCTGACAAATTTCAATGTGACTTTTGATTTATTCTTCATAGATGTGTCAAATGCTTACAAATTATGTACAACCATTGTTTCATTCCAGTCTTCTAGATTGCCTTATAACAAATTATGTGACTCGTGACTTTAAAACAACTTAAACGGAACTGCACTTGTGCCGAAAACTGTACTGTGCAGACTGTCTCATGTGGACGCAATAATTGTTGAATATATAAAGACATAACAATCCAAAATTACAAATGTGTTATTAAAACAGTTACATTAGTTAACTTACAGTTTACCTATTCACAAATTTTAAGATGTGGCATAGTGCCTTACAGAAAGAAGGAAAATGTTTAACATAAGCTGAATTAGAATGAGATTTTATTTTTTCACTAAATTTTATAAATTATGATTTGTAAACAGTTAGCTATAAAGAATAGATTCCTTCTTAATTACATAGTTAAGTTTACTAACATTTACACCAGATCTTGTTCAGGAGTTGAATATTTTAGTTAATGTTGTTCTGCAATAAGTTGTGGTGTAGTTAGTTACGTGTTCCATAGATCATGGAATGGTGGTAAGGAATGAAAGAGAAAGCCGCCTGGTAGAATTCTGCACAGAGCATAACTTAATCACAGCTAACACTTGGTTCCAGAATCATGAAAGAACATTGTGTACGTCGAAGAGGCCTGGAAACTCTGGAAGGTTTCATATAGATTATACAGGGTGATTCAAAAAGAATACCACAACATTAAAAATGTGTATTTAATGAAAGAAACATAATATAACCTTCTGTTATACATCATTACAAAGAGTATTTAAAAAGGTTTTTTTTCACTCAAAAACAAGTTTCGAGATGTTCAATATGGCCCCTTCCAGACACATGAGCAATATCAACCCGATACTCCAACTCGTTCCACACTCTCTGTAGCATATCAGGCGTTAACAGTTTGGATAGCTGCTGTTATTTCTCGTTTCAAATCATCAATGGTGGCTGGGAGAGGTGGCCGAAACACCATATCCTTAACATACCCCCATAAGAAAAAATCGCAGGGGGTAAGATCAGGGCTTCTTGGAGGCCAGTGATGAAGTGCTCTGTCACGGGCTGCCTGGCGGCCGATCCATCGCCTCGGGTAGTAGACGTTCAGGTAGTTACGGACAGATAAGTGCCAATGTTGTGGCGCTCCATCCTGCTGAAATATGAATTGTTGTGCTTCTTGTTCGAGCTGAGGGAACAGCCAATTCTCTAACATCTCCAGATACTGTAGTCCAGTTACAGTAGCACCTTCGAAGAAAAAGGGACCAAAAACTTTATTGGCTGAAATGGCGAACAAATGTACAACTAAATGAAACTTTATAGCTCCCTTAATTCGCCGACAGATAGTGCTTAGCTCTGCCTTTTGTCATTGCAGAGTTTTAAATTCCTAAAGTTGTGGTATTCTTTTTGAATCACCCTGTATAATGGTAAGACAGAGATTTAGGAGCTGGGTTTTAAATTGTAAGACATTTCCAGGGGCAGATGTGGATTCTGGCCACAATATATTGGTTATGAACTGTAGATAAAACTGAAGAAACTGCAAAAAGGTGGGAATTTAAGGAGATGGGATCTGGATAAACTGAAAGAACCAGAGGTTGTAGAGTGTTAAAAAGAGAGCATTAGGGAATGATTGACAAGAATGGGGGAAATAAATACACTAGAAAAAGAATGGGTAGCTTTGAGAGATGAAATAGTGAAGGCAGCAGAGAATCAAGCAGGTTAAAAGACGAGGGCTACTAGAAATCATTGGGTAACAAAGGATAAAATATAAAAATGCAGGAAATGAAGCAGGCAAAAAGGAATACAAATGTCTCAAAAATGAGTTCGATAGGAGGTGCAAAATGGTTAAGCAGGGATGGCTAGAGGACAAATGGAAGGATGTAGAGGCAGGGGTAAGGTAGATACTGCGTACAGGAAAATTAAAGAAACCTGTGGAGAAAAGAGATCCACTTGTATAAATATCAAGGGCTCAATGGAAAACCATTTCTAAGCAAAGAAGGGAAAGTGTATAGGTGGAAGGAGTACATAGAGGGTCAGAGCAGGGGCGATATACTTGAGGGCAATATTATGGAAATGGAAGAAGACCTAGATGAAGATGAAATGGCAGATAGGGTACTGCATGAAGAGTTTGACAGAGCACTGAAAGACCCAAGTCGAAACAAGGCCCCAGGAGTAGACAACATTACATTAGAACTACTGATAGCCTTGGGAGAGCTAGCCCTGACAATACCCGCTGTGGGTCCGGGGTAAGAATAGGCCTGAGATATTCCTGCCTGTCGTAAGAGGCGACTGAAAGGAGTTTCAACCATTTCAGCCTTCAATGTAATGGTCCCCATTGGGGTTTGACCTGCATTTTTCAAAATTTTACAGAAGTACGAGCCTTTTGGGGAAGGACACCTTACGTAGTGTATCATTGGTCGTCAGTCCACTAAAACCTTGGCACTCATCATCGTAACGGCGTCATAACTGCACCCACTGTTCATCGATTTGGGCCTAAACACCTGATGGGTTGCGCAAGTTACGGCCATAGTGTGTCCCCATCTGCACCTATGATCATGATGGATTTCCATGGCACCTGAAATCCAGCACGGTAGCCAGTCCGTTTTGGTGGGGTCGTCATGTACCCTCTAGGTTGTAGCCCCCTGACAACACAGGGAATGTACTGCCGATACTGCACCCTCCCCACATCAGCTAAGGAGTAGATGCCTGTCTACCTGGGGCATCAGGACTCCCGGCAACGGTCATCCTGCCAGGTGGCCCTTGCTGAGGCTGGGTTGCGCCTGTGGGGAGAGCCCCTGGTCGGAGTGGGTGGTATCGGGGTGGACGTTTCGCAGATAAAACGTCAACATGCATCAGGTCGCTCTGCGGCCGCGTTTTCCAAGAGGAAAGGTTCTGTCTCTGTCTCTGTGTCTGGTTCTGGTACTTCCGCCTTTTCCCCCCTTGGCCACTCCCTGGGAGGAAGGACAGGCCCGCCGGCTTGGGGCGAAATACTTCCCCCACTATTTAGTCTGTTCTCGGACCGATGGGGGGACGTTCGCCATCTCCAAGCCCATGTTCTTTGTACGGCATATCAAGGATATCTTCGGAGAAATCAAGGCTCTTAGTAAAATGCGTTCAGGGTCCATTCTCATAAAGACCACCTCCACTACACAGTCGGCGGTGCTCCAGGCATGTGACCAACTAGGGGACATCCCAGCGCCCATTGTCCCACATCTGGCACTCAGTAGGACGCAGGGGATTATTTTCCATCGGGACCTCCTGCTGCAATCTGATGACGAGCTCAGGGCCAACCTGGAGCGCCGTGACGTGCATTTCGTCCAGACAGTCCAGTGCGGCCCCAAAGACCGTCGCGTCGACACTGGGGCCTTTATCCTCGCCTTCGAGGGGATGTTCTCCCGGAGAAGGTAAAGGTGATGTGCTACCAGTGCGACGTGCGACCTTACATCCCGCCTTGTATGCGATGCTTTCGATGTAAGCAGAAGAAGATACAAGAATTGAAAACCTTGGACCGTCTGTCTTATTCTGAGGCCAGGAAGAAATACGACCGCCTCCATCCCGTGATGTTGACAATGTCGTTTGCTTCGGTCATGTCCACTCCTTCCGCAGTATCCTCACCCCTATCCTGTCCCCCTTCTACCTCCTCACCCCATCCGGGATCTATGCCTCTGCCTCCCAAATCCCTCCCTTCCAAATCCTCCTCCCTCGCGGCCCCTGTCCCCTCTGCCCCAGGGTCCACCATTCCTCCTCCCCCTCCTCCTCCACCGCCGCCTGAGAAGTGATCCTCTTCTCAGGTGTCCATCGGGGAAACGTTACGGACCCCGGCTACCGAGGTCTGGCGTTCCAAAAGGGACCCAGAGTGTGAGGACTTTCTTCGGGTCCAGCCCCACAGCCCACCATCCCTGTGACTCATCGGTCTTCCAAGAAGGCCTCAAAGAAGAAGTCTTTATCCCTCTCTCCACCCCGGCGCGTTTCGTCTGATGCTCCATCTGACAGTCGCTGCTCTCAGCCGTCCTGTTTCGCCGGGATGCTCTGCTGCCAGGTGCTCAGCTGGCCTGTCGTTGGTGGACGATGCTGCCCCTCCTGCGCAACCCAGGAATGTGACCGCAGCTGGCGACGACTCGATGGAACAGGATCCGCCTCCCGACGGTTGTAGTGATGTTCCCTCGAAACCTGACCCTCCGCGGCCGTCGAGGTGACCAGCTCTTCCCCTGTCTCGTTCCCCCTTTCTCTGATTCGCGATGGATCTGTTACATTGGAACATAAGAGGTATTTGATCTAATCGGGAGTAATTACAACTGCTCCTCCACCTGCACCTTCCACTCGTCATTGGTCTCCAGGAAACGAAGTTACGCCCAACTGACCGTATTGCTTTTACCCACTATACCTCCGAGCGATCTGACCTAACCCCTATGGACGGTATTCCAGCTCATGGTGGGGTCATGTTGCTCGTTCAGGACGATGTCTGTTACCATCCCATCCCATTGACCACCCCACTCCAAGCAATAGCTGTCCGTATTACTCTTTCTGCCTTTACTTTTTCTGTTTGTACTGTCTACACTCCATCGTCATCCGCAGTGAGTCGGGCTGACATGATGCACCTCAATGTCAGCTTCCTCTGCCGGTTTTATTGTTTGGCGACTTCAATGCCCATCATCCCCTTTGGGGTTCTCCTGCATCCTGTCAGAGAGGCCCCCTCTTGGTGGATGTTTTCAACCATGTAAATCTTGTCTGCCTCAATACTGGTTCCCCGACTTTCCTCTCGGACTCTACTCATACCTACTCCCACTTGGACCTCTTGATCTGTTCTACCACTCTTGCCCGTCGGTTTGAGTGGTATGTCCTTTCTGACACCTGTTCAAGCGACCATTTCCCCTGTGTCGTTCGTCTCCTGCACCACACCCCATCCCCATGTCCCTCGAACTGGAACATACCGAAAGCTCACTGGGGACTTTACTCCTCCCTGGTGACCTTTCCGGACCAAGATTTTCTCAGCAGTGACAGTCAGATTGAATACTTCACGGCTGTTATCATCAACGCTGCCGAACATTCCATTCCTCGTACTACCTGTTCTTCACGTCGCGTTTCAGTCCCCTGGTGGAATGAGGCTTGCAGAGACGCTATCCATGCTCGACAACGTACTTTACGCACCTTTCGCTGCAATCCTACGCTGGCGAATTGTATTGATTACAAATGACTCCGAGTGCAATGTCGTCGAGTCATCAAAGACAGCAAAAAAGCTTGTTGGGCCTCTTTCACAAGCTTCTTTAACAATTTTACTCCCTCTTCTGTCGTCTGGGGTGGCCTGCGCCGGCTGTCGGGCATCACTTCAGGTAATGAGGTACTTGTGGACCCTGTGGATGCCTGCAACGCCTTCGGCCGGTTTTTCGTGGAGGTTTCAAGCTCTGCCCATTACCACCCTGCCTTCCTTCCCAGAAAAGAGGCAGAGGAGGCTCGGCGACCTTCCTTCCACTCGCTGAATCTGGAAACTTATAATGCCCCCTTTACCATGCGGGAACTCGAACGTGCACTTGCACTGTCCCGGTCCTCTGCTCTGAGGCCAGATGCCATTCACGTTCAGATGCTGACACACCTTTCTCCGGCAGGCAAATGCTTTCTTCTTCGTACCTATAATCGCGTCTGGACCGAAGGTCAGGTCCCCATGCGTTGGTGTGAGGCTGTCGTTGTTCCCATACCCAAACCTGGGAAGGATAGACACCTTCCTTCTAGTTACCGCCCCATTTCTCTTACAAGCTGTGTCTGTAAGGTGATGGAGCGCATGGTTAGCGCTCGGTTGGTTTGTATTCTTGAATCTCGACGGCTACTTACCAATGTTCAATGCGGCTTTTGTCGACGCCGCTCTGCTGTTGACCACCTTGTGACGTTCATCATGAACAACTTTTTGCGAAAGCGCCAAACGGTAGCTGTGTTCTTCGATTTGGAGAAGGCTTACGATACCTGTTGGAGAGGAGGTATCCTCCGCACTGTGCACAGGTGGGGCCTACGTGGTCGCCTGCCCCTTTTTGTTGATTCATTTTTAACAGATCGAATGTTTAGGGTATGTGTGGGTTCCGTATTGTCCGACGTCTTCCTCCAGGAGAATGGATTGCCTCAGGGCTCCATTTTGAGTGTAGCCATAGCGATCAATCCAATTATGGATTGCATTCCACCTAACGTCTCAGGCTCTCTTTTTGTCGATGACTTCGCGATCTACTGCAGTGCCCAGAGAACATGCCTTCTGGAGCACTGCCTTCAGCGTTGTCTTCACTGCCGATACTCATGGAGTGTGGCTAATGGCTTCCAGTTTTCTGAAGAGAAGACGGTTTGCGTCAACTTTTGGCGATATAAAGCATTTCTTCCACCATCCTTACATCTCGGTCCCATTGTTCTCCCATTCGTGGAGACAACGAAGTTTTTAGGGCTCACACTGGACAGGAAACTTTGTTGGTCTCCGCATGTTTCTTATTTGGCTGCCCGTTGTACACATTCCCTTAATGTCCTCTGTGTTCTTAGTGGTTCATCTTGGGGAGTGGATCGCACTGTCCTGCTTCGCTTATATCGGTCCATAGTCCGATCAAAGCTGTATTATGGGAGCCTTGTCTACTCGTCTGCTCGGCCATACCTCGTACGCCGTCTCAACTCCATCCATCATCGGGGGTTACATCTTGCGACCGGAGCATTCTACACTAGTCCCGTCGAGAGTCTTTATGCTAAAGCTGCCGAATTACCATTGACGTACCGGCGTGACGTACTGCTTTGTCGGTATGCCTGCCGGCTGTTGTCAATGCCCGACCACCCCTCCTATCAGTCCTTCTTCGGCGATTCTCTCAACCGTCAGTATGGGTTGTATGTGTCTGCCCTGCTGCCCCCTGGAGTCCGCTTTCGTCGCCTGCTTCGACAATTGGATTTTGCCCTCCCTACCACCTTCAGAGAGGGTGAGAGCCCGACACCATCTTGGCTCCAGGCTCCAGTTCACATTCATCTTGACCTCAGCTCGCTCCCAAAGTAGGGTACTCCGGGTGCAGTGTATTGCTCATGGTTTGTCGAACTTCGTGCGCAACTTCCCAGTAACACCTTTATTTACACTGATGGCTCCAAAACTGACGATGGTGTTGGCTGTGACTTTGTCGTCGGGGACGTCACCTTTAAATACCGGCTCCTCAACCAGTGTTACAGCTTTACGGCCGAGCTTTTTGCTCTCAATCAGGCCGTCCAGTATGTCCGCCACCACCGCCATTCTCCGTATGTACTCTGCTCTGATTCACTCAGAGCTCTTCAGAGCCTTGGAGCTCCATATCTGGTCCATCCCTTCGTGCAATGGATCCAGCAATCCCTCCATTCTTTTGACGATGATGGCTCTCCTGTTAGCTTTATGTGGGTTCCAGGCCATGTAGGAGTGCCTGGGTTTGAGGCTGCTGATGCTGCGGCCAAGGCTGCAGTCCTCCTGCCTCGGCCAGCCTCCCTTTGTGTCCCCCTCCTGCCTCGGCCAGCCTCCCTTTGTGTCCCATCATCTGACATTAGTGGGGTTGTTCGTAAGAGGCTTGTGCCATTATGGTGGGATACTTGGTCATCAGTGATTTCCCTAAATCACTCCAGGCAAATGCCGGGATGGTTCCTGTAAAAGGGCACGGCCGACTTCCTTCCCCATCCTTCCCTATTCCGATGAGACCGATGACCACGCTGTCTGGTCTCCTTCCCCAAACCAACCAACCAACCAACCTTGGTCGTCACTTCGAGGAAATAAGCTCCGGGCCATAAAACCGTTCCCAATAGCTTGGACAACCTCCTCCTGACCATCTCGGGGAGAGGAGGTCCTTTTGGCCAGGTTGCGGATTGGGCATTGCCGGTTTAGCTACCGCTACCTGATATCCAGTGACTCCGCCCCGCAGTGCCCTTGTGGTCATGCGTTGACAGTGCGCCATGTTTTATTGTCGTGTCCCCATTTTAATCAAATCTCGTGTTGTCGTGTCTCTGCCATCTACTTTACAGGAAATTTTAGCTGATGACGCTCGAGCAGCTGCTTGTGTTCTTCGTTTTATTACTTTGACGGACTTGTCCAAAGACATCTAAATCTCTTAATTATTTTACCTGCGTCTTTTTAAGAACTTTCTGGTGTGTCCCCCCCCCCCCCCCCCCCATCCCTTGATTTTTACCAGATTATATGTGCACTTACATTTGTGTGACTAGGCGCTAATGACCTCAGCAGTTTAGTGCCCTAAAACCCCACAAGAAAAAACAGCTCTGACAAAACTCTACCATCTGGTGAGTAAGATGTATGAGACAGGCGAAATACCCTGACTTCAAGAAGAATATTATAATTCAAGCAGGTGTTGACAGATGTGAAAATTAACAAACTATTAGTTTAATAAGTCATGGCTGCAAAATACTAACACAAATTCTTTACAGATGAATGGAAAAACTGGTAGAAGCAGACCTTGGGAAGATAAGTTTGGATTCCATAGCAATGTTGGAACATGTGAGGCAATGCTGACCCAACGACTTATATTAGAAGATAGATTAAGGAAAGGCAAACCTACGTTTCTGGCATTTGTAGACTTAGGGAAAGCTTTTGACAATGTTGACTGGAATACTCTCTTTCAAATTCTGAAGGTGGCAGGGGTCAAATACAGGGAGAAAAAGACTATCTGCAACTTGTACAGAAACCAGATTGTTGTTATAAGAATCGAGGGGGCATGAAAGGGAAGCAGTGGTTGGGAAGGAAGTGAGACAGTGTTGTAGCCTATCCCTGTTGTTGAATCTGTAAAGGAAACAAAAGAAAAATTTGGAGTAGAAATTAAAATTCATGGAAAAGAAATAAAAACTTTGAAGTGTTTTGCCGATGACATAATTCTGTCAGAGGTAGCAAAGGACCTGGAAGAGTAGTTGAATGGAATGGACGGTGTCTTGAAAGGAGGATATAAGATGAACATTAACTAAAGAAAAACGAGAATAATGGAAAGTAGTCAAATTAAATCAGGTAATGCTGAGAGAATTAGATTAAGAAATGAGACTCTTACAGTAGTAGATGAGTTTTGCTATTTGGGGAGCAAAATAATTGATGATGGTTGAAATAGAGAGGATATAAAATGTAATGGCAAGGAAAGCGTTTCTGAAGAAGAGTAATTTGTTAACATTGAGTAGAGATTTAAGTGTCAGAAAGTCTCTTCTGAAAATATTTGTATGGAGTGTAGCCATGTATTGAAGTGAAACGTGGTCGATAAATAATTTAAACAAGAAGAGAATAGAAGCTCTGAGGATCAGATGGGTAGATCACGTAACTAATGAGGAGGTATTGAATAGAATTCGGAAGAAGAGGAATTTGTGGCACAACTTGACTAGAAGAAGGTATTGTTTGGTAGGACCTGTTCTGAGGCATTGAGGGATCACCAATTTAGTATTGGAGGGCAGCGTTGAAGGTAAAAATTGTAGAGGGAGACCAAGAGATGAATACACTACCCAGATTCAGGATGATGTGGATTGCAGTAGATACTTGGAGGTAAAGAGACTTACACAGCACAGAGTAGCGTGGAGAGCTGCATCAAACCAGTCTCTGAACTGAAGACAACAACAACAATAACAACAACGGATCATTTGAATGATTCTCTATCTGTATGATGTGGAATGAGTCAGCTTATAGCACATGTATACACGATTAGTGTTAACATTAATGAACATGTTATTATTTTTAATCCTACTCATGCAATTACACTTTATTATTAATAATAATAATAATAATAATAATGTCTACAAGTTTTTAAGTAGAAATTTCTCAGTGGAATAGGAGGAGCTGTGCAGGAGAAATGATTTTAAATTAGATATAAAACTTTCTTGACTACCTGTCAGACATTTTATGGTATTGGGGATATGACAAAAAAATTATTGTTGCATATTGAACTCCGTTTTGAGCCACTGACAGAATTAACATTAGGTAATTTTTCCCTGCATGGAGAGCTGCATCAAACCAGTCTCAGGACTGAAGACAACAACAACAACAACAACAACAACAACAACAATTTTTCCCTCTAGTGTTGTAGGTATAGACATCACTATTCTTCTCAAATTAGGATGCATTACTTATGATGAATTTCATTAGCAAATTTAAAATTCCTTGCTCCTTGCAGAGGTACCTACATGATGTCTGTGGGTGACTCTGCATATTATTCTTGCTGCTCGCTTTTATGCAATCGATACTTTCTTGTAAGTGATGAGTTAACCCAGACAATTATTCTGTAAGATGCTACTGTGTGGAAGTGCGCAAAATTTGTTATGAGGTTGGTACATTTGTTTGCAGTATTAGCAATTATAGCTGAACTGAATTGTTTAAGAATCTCAGTGACATGCTTCTCCAAGTTTTCATCAGTATGTACACCCAGAAATTTGGAGCATTCTATCCTATTTACTATCTCCTGCTCATGTGCTACGACCGTTGTTGGTATCGTTATTTGTTGTACAGAACTGAATGTAGTGTGTTTTTTCAAAATTTGGGGACGTTCCATTTTCAGAGAACCACATAATAATTCTTTTAGAAACGTCATTTACCTGCTGTTCTGTTGCTTTCTCTCTAATGGGATTTATTATAACACTAGTATCGTCTGTAAAAAGTACCAATTTTGCTTGTTGAGTGCTAAGTAGATGGTCAAACACATATATAGGGAATAGGGGTGGACCCAAAATTGAACACTGTGTGACTCCCTTTGTGACTTTTCCCAGTCACTAAAATTATATGCCTTTCTGACATGTCTGAATTATTCAGCACAACCTTCTGCATTGTGTTTGTTAAGTATGATTCAAACCAGCTATGTATAAAGCCTTCAGTTCCATAAAACTTGAGGTTTTATAGGAGAGTAAGATGACCCATGCACTCAAATCCCTTGGGGGGGAAACAAAAAAAAACAGCCAACTGGTGATGTATTATTTAAGTCTTTTTACTGTTTGATGAGTGGCTTTATGAATAGCATTAACCCCCTTTACAGGAACATAGATGCACTACAAAATTGAAATAATAAACTTTTAAATTAGTGTTTCAGCCAGACACAGTCTCATGATAAGTTATTAACATTTTGTGAAACTGACAAAGTCACATAGTATTTAATACAGATGAGCATACAATTCATAATTCTTTCATACAATATTAAAAGTAAATGTGGAATGTAGTCACATAATAATAACATAAACATCACAATAAAGCGTATAAGAGTTCTTCCCTGAACAGATGTATAATTTGTATTAACCCTTTGAACGGAACATCGGTCTGAGATACCGCCATAGTTGACATTAACAATGCTAACGGCGCTGCATTGTTCGTGAGGGTGGGGAGAAGCCCAGTAATCTTCAGTCGGGTCCCGAACCGCAGCTGGCCAACAACGTATTGTCGGCGCATGCATTGTTTTCAAGTAAGTAGAATTTTTGTTACGTATTGTCGGTCTGTGAGACCGTGTTCCGAAAAAATGCATTCCCCTCCCGGTCTGACAGACCGGGTGTTCCTAAAAGTGTCAAATTTTTGCCGGTCTCCCAGACCGGTGTTCCTAAAAGTATCACGCATTTGTCGGTCTGTATGACCGATGTTCCACTCTTTGAACTCTTCTGTTTTCTGTGTAGCAACATTTCATCTATTTGATTGAAATTTTTGCCACCACACGATGCTTAATACTTTTGTGTTCATAGAAGAACGAGAAAAAAGTGTAACAACTCGTATTTAACGTTTTAATTTTTCCTCTTTCCGTTTTTCACACACATTCTCCAATTTACCGCGCAAACTTATTACAGCGATAGAATTATCCCCATTAAATTTCGTTAAAACTCATTTTTCCCTTTTTCCTTGCAGGTTTACAATGGAAGGTCCGAAATATGTTTCAAATCGGTCGAAAAGAATTGTAGCCCTTGCACGCTCTCAAAATTACCTTGAAGAATCAGACTCGGAAGTGGATTCAGATGAATCATGCATTCCAGATGAGGACCTTACTATCCAAGATCCTCGCAATGAAACAGATAATGACGATGACTCTCCCAATGATGATGATCGCGATGATGAAACTATTCGAGAAATATTTGAAGTCGAAAATACCGCAGTTCGCGAAGAAACTGGAGAGCAACCACAGTCTGACATAACTTCTGGTGGAAGCAGACTAATCACTCCACAGAAGCCTGCTGATGTTGCTAGCTCATCTACGCGTTCTGATGACACTCTAGATGAGAGTCGTCTTCCAGTTTCTTACTACGGAAGAAACAAGTGTTTCACATGGTCATCAACTCCTGTTCGCTCTAAGACGCGAACAGCAGCATCCAATATAATAAAGGTACGGCTATCAAAGATACAAGGGCCTGCTCTTACCGTGGGGAAAAACCCACTCCCAGGTGAAGTGTGGCGCCTTTTGTTTACTGACGACATGATTGAGACGATTGTAAAGCATACTAATGAAAAGTTGGCCAAAATTCGTTCTGTTATTGAACTAAAAGAAAGTGTAGCTTACAGAGACACTACTGTGCAGGAAGTGAACGCTGTGATTGGAGTCACAGTTCTTTGCAGCATATTCAAATCTGCGAGGGAGCCTATGACCTCGCTGTTTTCCACTTCGGTCTTGGGGAGGCCAATTTTTCGATCAATAATAACAGAAAAGCGATTAGGAATATTGCTTAGGGCATTTAGATTCGATGACTCGAGCACGAGGGAACAGAGGGAAAAATATGACCCAGCTGCTGCCATTACAGACATATTTAATAAGTTTATTTGGAACTGCCAACAAATTTATAGCCCTGGAGCGCATTTGACAGTTGATGAAACTTTGGTGCCTTTCAGAGGGAGGGTTAAATTTCGTATATATATGCCGAATAAACCGGCTAAATATGGCATTAAGGTCATGGGTCTGGCAGATGCACACAATGCATATATTTACAATGCCTACATCTACTCCGGCAAAGGCTGTGATGGAGCCACACTTTCTACAGCAGAAAAGAAAAAGAGCATTCCCACGCAGTCTGTAATCCGCCTATCTAAAGGGCTGTATGGCACAAACAGAAATATTAGTTGCGACAATTGGTTTTGTTCTGTGGAACTTGCCCAGGAGCTACTAGCTCACAATTTGACATTAGTTGGGACACTAAAAAGAAACAGACCCCAGATACCAGCAGAATTTCAAGCAAGAAGCGATCGTGAAATTGGGTCCAGCCTTTATGGCTTTACGAAAGAAATGACTCTGCTTTCTTATGTCCCAAAAAGGAATAAGGCAGTCCTACTTCTTTCGTCAATGCATCATTCCAATTACACTGACGTTTCAAATGATAAACCTGAAATCATATCTTTTTATAACGCCACAAAAAGTGGAATAGACACGCTAGATATGAAGTGCAGTGTTTATTCTACTAATCGCAAAACAAGAAGGTGGCCGTTGGCTATTTTTTACCACATGGTGGCCATGGCTGGATCAAACGCAAGTATACTTTATGGACTTTTTGGAGAGAAGAAAACCGTATCACGTTTTGATTTCCTGAAAAGAGTTTCTCTATATTTGGTCTACGATTTCGTAAAATCCCGACTGGCAATCTCCAATCTGCCTCAAGAGCTACAAAGTATTATTTCATCTTTAGAAGAAGAGGCAGCAAAAGAAAAGCAAATCGTTAGCCAACGGAATAAATTTGTTGTTCGAGTTGATGAGTGTCCGACGGACACACTTGGTAAAAGAAAAACCTGTCGATTTTGTCCATATCAAAAAAAGAGGAAAACTGCCTACAAGTGTATTTCTTGCGAAGAACCAACGTGCTTGGAGTGTTCACGAAAAGTGTGCAAGACTTGTGCAATTAAAAATAAAAGTTAAATTTTTTCTTTGCATTACATTTTAGTATTCATTTTCTTTGTGTTGTAACTATAATAATGTAAAAAAAAAGTATTTCTAAAGGAGTAATGTGTAAACAACAAAACACTGCAAATTAAAGTTTTTCCTAGTAATAAACTTGAATTTACTGGTATTTTAACAAATATTATGGTTCAAAAACCTATTATTATGTTTAATTACACCTTAAAGAGAGAGAGAAGCAACGTAGAAGTGCGGAAAAGTCATAAAAATAGAGAAAAATACACTTTAAATGTCCTAGCGGTCTAGCAGACCGATGTTCCATCTTACCGCCGAGTAAAAGATGTTCCGGTTAGAGGGTTAAATTAGTCTCAATCTGTTACGTTATAAGCTCCAGAAGAGTTTCATGGACTGAAAAAACTGCTGGCATAAGTGTATAAACAGCTTTCTGCATAGATTGTGAATTAGCACATAACTCTAAGGCTGTTCATGTAAACACTTAATTGATTACTTCTGTTATTTATTTTCGGTTTGCAGGAAGAAGTCTGTGGAAGGATTGTGTCTACATTGAAGAGTGTACATAATCTCTCTTGTTCCCATTAATATTGGGCAACTTGGAAATTTTTGTTGAATTTTGTGAAGCAGCTGTAAAGGTGATAGTTTTGTTGTATTTGCACAAGAAGTTGTTACTAAATTGGTGCCAGTATAGTGAAACATTATAAAAACACATCACCCAGTTAAGTAGTCATGTTTTGGAAATCGTAACGCCAAGAAGAAGAAAAAAAATGATGATGATGATGATGGTGATGGTGATGGTGATGATTCTGTTCAGTTTTTAAACATCTTATAAGTCATGAGTTGTGCTCTTTGAGCATTATGTCACATTATAACTTCAGTTAAAAAATAGTCGCCGCATTGACAGAAGTGATGGAAAAAGTTGGTTGTAGGATTAGTATGTAGAAGTAGTGAAATGTGTTGTGGTAGAATGACAGTGGTTGGTTATGTTTTATTGTGTGCCTGGGGGGGGTTACATCAGATGTTCTACAGGAACTTCCCAAAATTTTATCAGGGCATCTGCTCATCATCTTCTGGTAATGATACTTTGGTGTGCCTGCCGGTGGAAGGCTCCAAGACAGCACTTCGATGTTACTGCTAAACACACATTGCAAAAAGAAAAATGGGGGAACATGTACATAGTGATGGTTTTTAGCACATACATAACAGCACATTTTGTTGAAAGTAATGAAAATAGTCTGTCATGCGAGAGATTGCAAAGTATTGGACTACTTGTTCCTTTTGTTAATTCACAAACCACTGTTGATACAATATCAACAGGTGCAAGGTCATTTACCATGTCTTTTAGTTAAACTACGTGTAGGGCATTGTGTGGCCAGCGTTATTGCTTTGATAATGCTGTCCCGGAAAGACGTAGCAGTAGCGAGGGTCAAGGGCCTTGCTGCATTTGCGTGTTCAGCACTTTTTATCCAGGATTACCAGCTTTTTTTAAAGCAGAGTTGGGACATCCCTACACTGAAAAAGTGTGATTTTTTTAACTAACATCTCTAAACCTATAATTTACACACACAGGTGTAAAATTCAAACATATATTGTACAATTTGTGGTTTATTTTAAATCCTTAAAGTGTTATGACAGCACAAAAGGTATAATCTAGGCAAGTTTGAATTGCAGCAAAGTACTGCATATTATGTTCTTGATATTTCTGGTTGCTTTTCAACCTCCTTAGTAGGTCATTCTCTTTTTCCCTGTTGAGAAACCAATGGAAATGCTGGCATAGTAATGACTAGTTGTCCTTCACCATTAATTCAGCTTCTAATGTACCGTATTTACTCGAATCTAAGCCGCACTTTTTTTCCGCTTTTTGTAATCCAAAAAACCGCCTGCGGCTTAGAATCGAGTGCAAAGCAAGCGGAAGTTCTGAAAAATGTTGGTAGGTGCCGCCAAAACTAACTTCTGCCATCGAATATATGTAGCGCTACACAGGCATGCTTTGTAGGCACAAAGATAAATACTGGCGCCAAAACCTCTGTGTTAGTAAATAAATTTAAAAAAAGGTGGAAGACTAGATTTTTTTCTCCGCCCCGAGTTTCGACCACTGCATATTCATACATTATCCAACGAAGTAAATACAAATTCCGTATTGTTCATCTTCGAATGCAGCAGAATTTCAATGTAGTACGAAAATCTGACTGGCAAGACTGTTTGGGATATTTGTCAATGTGGCAAACTCTACGTTCTGAATTTTTTCCTACCTGTGAGAAGAGATGGTTGCTAACAGGAACCTGATGAAATGTGAATCACATGCAGTATTCTCTTCACCATAAGAATAATACGAATATAAACATTTTGCCATGTATTCTTTCATGTTTGCTGCTATCTCATTTAAATCCTGTATACCTAATAAACTACGAAACTAGAGTGAGACACCAGCAAACGCAGAAGAATATACATATCGTGTCATGTTTATATTCGTATTCTTCTTATCCCTAATAGTGATACAGTCAGAAATGAAGCACGGCAACTGACTAGATTTTTCAATCTAAGATGACTCTAATTTCTGTGCAGAATTTGATGTACTAAAGAAGTGAGAAGTGGCCGCAAAGATTTTCAAACGGAGAAAAATTTTCGCCTAATTCTCGTTCAGAACATGTTCTATCATACGCAGTCTATTATTTGGTTCTTGTCGATCATTATCAAAGAAAGCAGCTGTGTAAGTATCAACAAATAGCAGTCTATTGCCATTGCTTCGCTAATGAGACGATTCCTCTCTCTTTTTTTTTTCTTTTTAAATTTTAAGCGGTGGTAGCGTGCACAAAAGCAAGCCATGCCGCGAGCGGCGACAGGCCGTAAACACGACTATCAGAATGCGACAAACAATGCATGACGCAGTACAGTAATGCATTTTCAGCTTAGCGTGACATAAACACCTACAACAAAGAAAACGGCACTTATCAGATCAAAGCAAAATAAGCAATCGATTCAAACCAGGCGAAGCACGTGAAAAAGGAAGAGTACCCGTATAAATACGGACGGAGCGCCTGGCACATAGCAATGGCTACCTGGTAAAGATTAACTGCTAAGCTTACGACTCCAACCAAATTACTGTAGCGGTATCGTCATTCATTTGACCTAAATTGTGTCTCATATTACAATGGACCAACTTTGTTTCGATTTGGAGGTGCGGCCTAAAACTTTTCTCTCCCCTTGAATTTCGAGCCTCAAATTTCAGATGCGGCTTAGATTCGGGAAATTTTTTTTTTCCTTTATTTCGTGTCTCATTTTTCAGGTGTGGCTTAGATTCGAGTAAATACGGTAGTCATTGACTAACAGTTCAGCAGCATTAGGATGAAATACTGATAACATTAAACAGACATCTGTAAACAGGTTCTTGTAGTTTGCATGACAGTGAAATTCTGCACCAGTTTCTCATTACTTCAGCTTAAAAAGGCTCTCTTTCTCTTGCTTGAGAAATGTGCTTAATTGCACACATTCTTTGAACATCAGATCGTCATCAACATGAAATTTGTATTGACATGTCCCTTCTAATCTTCTATGTTAACAAAAATGGTTTGAAAGCTTGGTTTACACTTTCTCCAAAATCAAAATGTTTGTCAATGTAGTCTATAATAGGGTGCAAGTAATGAGCTGCACTCAGTAGTGCAGAATGTTCATTATAAGTGTTCCAACAATGTTCATTAAAATCTGATAAATGCCAAATGCCAGGGACAGGTCATCTTCAGTTACAATTTCTTCTTCTTCTTCTTCTTCTTCTCTCTCTCTCTCTCTCTCTCTCTCTCTCTCTCTCTCTCTCTCTCTCTCTCTCTCTTTTCTTTTTTTTATTTACTGCCACTTCATTACTTTCACTGACTTATGATTTCATTTGTGAAAATGTTTTTTGTTGTTGTGGTCTTCAGCTTGATGCAGCTCTCCATGCGAGTCTATCCTTTGCAAACTTTTTCATACCCAAATAACTATTTCAACCTACATCCATTTGAAACTGCTTGCTGTATTCAACCCTTGGTCTTCCTCTGCAGTTTTTACCCTAGCCCCGCTTCCCTCCAGTACTAAATTGATAATACCTTGATGTGTCAGAATATGTCCTATCAAATGAACCCTTCTTTTAGCCAGGTTGTGCTGCAATTTTTTTTTCTCCTGAGTGCTGTTCAGTACCTCCTCATTATTTACACAAGCTACCCATCTACTATTTAGTATTCATTTCAAGCAACACGTAAAACACAAAATAGATACGGCTCATCACTTGATGGATAAAGTGGTCCCATCTCTGAGATCTGTGGGGAGTAGCGTAGGATGATTCAAAGAAATGGGGAAGTCCATGTTTGTCAATCCATCCTCACTCAGCATCTTTACAGTTGCACAATTTAAGTGTTCGAAGAATGTTGGTACATGACTTCTAATGCCACCTACATGAGTTGCAGATTGTCCAGGAACTGAAGTGCAGAAATCGTGTTATGTGATGACAATTCTGTAAATTAATGCTTCAAATGGTGAACGAGGACAAGGAGTTTATTGACAAACTGTGGGTGTTGGACAAAGCCCATTTCCACCTCAGTGGATTTGTTAACAAACAAAATTTTTAGATACTGATCACAAGACAATCCTATGGAGCTGCGCCTGCATCCACTGCATTGCACAGCAACAAAGTTACTGTGTGGTGTGTTGTGTCATCATATGATGCAAAAGCCGTTTTTTTAGGACAAGAATGGTCATGCGATTACAGTCACATTGAATTGTTATGTCGTCCAGCTTGAAACCTTTGTTATGCAACAACTATAGAGATTTGCAGGCATTATTGACACAAGCTGGTTTCAACATCACACACAGCACAAATATCAATAGCTGCTGTACTTGGGGAGTGTGCAATTTCGAGAGCTGGTGACATTCAGTGGCCTCCCAGATCCCCTGATCTGTCAGCTTGATATTCCTTTTAGTGTTCCTTAGTTGACCTGCTACAATTGAAGAATTGAAGGCCAAGATCCAAGAAGCAATTGCCAAAATTTTAGTTGAGATGTTACATCATGCAATGAAGAAAATAACGAAGAGACTGCAGTAATGTTTGCGTAGAGAAGCAGCTCATCTGCAAGATTTCATTTTCAAAAATTAATTGTACTGATTGTATTCTAAAATGACATTATTTTTGCAATTAAAAGACATAAATATATATTTTAATTTGGTTTCATGAAATTATTTACTTTTCAAGATTTCCCCATTTCTTTGAATTGTAGGAATGTTTCCTTACCTAGGAACCATACAAAGAAAAATGTTCACACGTGGTCAAGGAACACATCTGATTACCGATTACGCAACTACAAACAAACACAGAAAATAGTCTCGAAATTCATAAGTTTCCAACGAAGTCTCAGGCTGGTGCGATTGGCACTGGATAAAGGCGCAGTGTAGTGGAACAAGCAGATGCCAAGCGAGGTGGCAATCTCGTCCCCGAGTTTCACCAGCATAGTGATATTCCTATGCGAGGTGTGGAATTAATAATCTTTGGCAGAAGACATGACGTGAAACACCCTCTACACACCCAGCTGCATAGTAGGAGTAGAGATGGCAGGTCTGTGGGGGCAAGGGCTCAGTTCGTTACAGGTTGACAGCCTTGTGGCCATGTTTGACAGCTGAAAGCGCATGTGTCGGCCTGTGCGAATCACTTGTGCCTTTGACTTTAGGACCAGTGGCACCTGCAGTGTGTGGCCCTAGGAGCACATGAAATAATACTGTTGTGAAAGTGGCGGGGGCTGCAGTGCAGAGTGTTGATGATGCCATGCAGTGTACTTTTTTTCTTTCAGTGAAATAGTGTTTTCATACAAGAAAGTTACGTTTTGGCTTGACAGAGTATTGCACTTGATGTAAAGGGTATAGACTCAGTGAAGAGCAATCTGTATTCAAGACACTGATTTGTATCATCTCTTGTAGAAGATAGGCAAAATATTTTATTAGATTACTTTTTCAACAATCTAAGCAATATTTTTTTTATCTACACAGAATCATTTGCTGCACAAATGATCTGTACAAAATGTGAACTGTAAGTAGTGTCGTCATTGTGGAAAATCTTTCTCCTCCAACATATCCTACACTTGTCAATATTGATCGACAAACAAGTTAGGGCACAGCCATCTAGAATACGGGTGGTCATAATTAGGAACTGCACGCAGGTGGGCTGTGAGCAGGGATGTCACAGGTGAGCCTCATGGCATCGAATACCTGAACACAGTCGGGATATTTCATGTTTTCTTATGTGGTCGGTGAAATGGTAGTATAAAGGATCCTAAGGATGGCTACCTCTTTCAGGTTTTTTTATGTGGTGAGAGGCTCATTGCACACCAAATAGACCTGTGCTGAGGAAAAACCCCTGATAATGTGGCAAACAAGAACACAAATTTACAACAAATAATAGAAGAAAAATATGGAAATAACTATGACATAAACACTCACCACATCTTCTCATTCTTAGCATCTGGATGGATACTGGCATACATCTTACAAAGAAAATGAAAAGCAAAAGTACAAAACAGAAATTTTAGTGTACTAAACATATACATACTGTTGTAATCATTATTTAGATGATCCTGAATTGCCACTCGATTCCTTGTCGCTACTGTCATTGTAGAGAGCATTGTCCTCTGTGCCGTCAAGCACATTAGAAACACAGCATCTCTCAAATGCGTGATGGACAGCTTTATATGAGTCTAGTACAAGTGTTTGGCAAATTTAGCACGGTACCAGGACAACATTGCCATACATGTTTAATGGGTCTGCACTTTGATTGTTCCAGCTTCACCATAAAAATTGTTAAATCACTGTCAGTTACTTGCTTAAAATGTTGAAAATTTTCTGTAATCACTCCCACTGTACAAACTGAATATAATACTTGATGTGTTCGGAGACAGGTTGTGGATAATATGTGAGTAATTTGTGTCAAAGTTGGTTCTAATGAATGCATGTAATATTATCTTCTTTTACCTTTTAGAAAGGAACACTATAACCAAATTTTTGACACCAGTAGTAATGAGAAGCAATCCAGAAGTTGAAATGTCTCCTATTCCCAGCAAGCTGAAGAATCGCAACACTGTTCACAATATGTTTTTGTAGGCCACAAAACATTTTGGCCATAAGCAAAAACATATAAACTATTATCTAATTCAAAACTGTTACTAGCATTAACATTGAAAAGCTACCTTTAACTTTTCTCAAACTTGTAGTTTGTAAAAGGTGTTTGCTGTAAAAAGGCAAGCATGCATTAATTAGAACCAACTTTGACAAAAGGCAGCTTTTGTTGGGTTAAAGAAAATGGTTGCTTTAATTGCAATGACTAGTTTTTTTCAGAATGTGTGTAGTGGTGCATTCAAAGCACTGTGGCAACAGATGGTGCCAAACTCTTGATACAGTTTGTTTGATCAGCAGTCTGAAGTTGTCACTCTCATGTTCACTACAAAAGGGAATGAAAAGTGAAATAAATGTGTGGATATTTAACAAGAAAGTTGCAGCATCTTTGGCATATACTGCAAAGGGTCTAGTAATTTTCTTTAATCATCCAAACACTTACACTGACTTTTGTAAACCCATTTTTGTACTGCACATTTCATGGTTGAAGCCAATAACAGAACAGCTTGCTGTTGAGGATCTTTCTCTATATTGAGTATATGGAGGTGAATTCCTGTATGGAATCCCATTACATGTTCTAGCCATCCCTGAAAAACAGTTTACCCAGTCAGTGAATTCAGTACTCAGGAGTTCGTGGCTCAGGACTAATGTTCTTGTGTTATCTCTGTTTGTAGGAACATATCTGGTATCTGAGACTGTGATACCGTTGAGTGCCTTTAAAAATTAGTGAATATTGAATTCAAGATTGATCATGTCTTCAAGAAGGAATAAGCTTGATGTACTGGTGGTTTTTGTGAAGAAGTTGTCTAGGGTGGTCAACTCATTTCAGTTTATTGCAGCTAGTGCCACAAAGAACTAAGTTATTTAGGAAATACTGGGGAATGGCAAGATGTGACAGAAGAGATTGGAATTTTTCAGGAAAGCAGCAGTGGCAGTTCAGGTGAATCAAGATGAAAATGATTGTAACAAGTCTTAAGCCATTGTTGTTTTGTTGAAACAGAAGGTACCTTGTGTTAGTTTATCAACTTAACTTAAAATACAAATTGTCTTCATGAAAACAGCTGATAAAGTATGTTGCCACAGTTTTATAAATGTTGCAAAAGTAACATAGTGTTAACGTTGGGTAGAGCAAACTTTATGGCTATAACGACAGAGACCTGGACTTCTGATAACACTGGATCATATTTGGCAATAACATTTGATTTCATATTTCAAGATGATGTGTGCTTATATCATATTTCAACTGAAAAGGTTGCATTTTTCTCTTTCTGGACTAAGCATAGGTAGGTTGCAAATACAACATTTGGGGGAGGGAGGGTTATTTAGAACAGAATTGTTACAATAATTACTGACAATGCAGCAAATATGAAAAATGCTGTTATACCCACACAATTAATTTAACTGTGAAAGAGGTGATGTTGGAAAAAATTTCATTTTTTTTTTCATTCCAAAATATTGAAAGAAAAAAAGGTTGAGCCCTTGTGATTCATTTTCAAAGAGTACTTTGGCTTCAGGAAAACTCAAGGGGAGATGGGCCATCAAATTCTAAAAAAGTAATGCAGACTTGTCCAACAACATTAAATTCTAATCTTATTATGATAGAGACACTAAGTGCAATAAAAAAAACCTCTTTCAGCAGTGAGGAACTGTATAATGACCATGTTATGTCCTAGCCAGTAATGCCAACCGAGCCCGCTGCCAAAAGGTTGGCAGCATCAAAGTCCGGACGCCGTCCGCATAAGCAGTGTCAGCGATACAGGAAATTGCCGCAAGTCTGCGCGCGCCACCGCTGGCTTCTGGCTTCTTAAGCGCTGGAGTCGCGAGCGCTACGACAGTTCTGCATTCGCCGCTCAGTTGTGTACTCGCCACCGAATTGTGTACTTGCTAGTCAGTTGTGTGTTCATCGCGGCAGAGTTGTTGTTTGTCGTCAGCCGACGCTGACCTAGCCGCTCCGACTCGAACTGGACAGATTTCTGTAGACACCGAGTTCGCTATTGTGTTTCTGTACCTTCATCAATAAAGTTAAGTACCGACTTTTATTTAATCAGAGTGTTTGGGGTTTCATCTTTCTGTTTACTGTTCCAGCGGACCGGTCGGCCCGCTATTAAAAGTGTGGCGGTGACTTCGTAAGCCATTTCTACAGCCAAGTGTTTGTCGCTACGAACACCGCCACAAAAGACCGTACCTGGCTTCTGAATGCAGGAGAAGGGAAAATACTAAAAGACAGTGGTTCCCATACTGAATGATGATCAACATGTCAGGCAAAACTTAAATCACAGTGTTATTAATTTCCCTCAACATTGTTATTAATTTCCATACAGATTTGTGGTGTACAACATACAGTGAAAACCATCAAACCCTGTACTGAATGTTTTCAGTTATCTAAGACAAAACTTGTAGATGCCATTTGTAGAAAAGCACGGAACCTCAAAACCAATAAAGTTGTAGTGAAAATATTCCTAGAGCTAAGATTTAAAACAGTGGGTTTAGGCATAGAAGAAAATGCTGGTAACACACAGCAATGGGGTCACAGGAGGAGTTAAGTGATGATAACCCCGGCAAGAAACCAGCTGGGAAACACGAGAGGTTGCTACTACTGAAGTTACAACAACACCACCAGAAGCTGCCAAAAAAAAAGCACTGAATATTTTGGCATTTTTTTGACAAAGTAGCTAAGAATAAATCACATGCCACACTTATAACCAAAGGTCTTGTTCCTTGTCAAAGAATATTTGGAGGTACATTACTTGAGAAGAGAGGAAAACTCAAAGAACTTTAGGAAAATGCATGAACTGGTTTTTGCAGAACTGTTTTCCTGGCCACTAATTATCTGTGCATTCCAGCAACTTATGTTCCCTCTGAAAGAGTATTTTTTCTGAAGCTGGACAATTCACTAACATGAGACAAAATTATTTGTCACAAGAAAACTTGAACATGATATTAACATTGAACTCATATTCTTAAATCATTTTCATGATGTAAATTACTTATAGCTGGAAATTTTTTAAAGAAAATGTCTGTATAAAACTGTACTCAAAGAATGGCATCTGATAGGCGCTGTACTAAGATTTGTGCATCCAAACAAATACTGGGATTATGCAAAACTGTTTGTTAGTTGTTTTAGGAAGTGTTGTCTATAGCGAGACATGAAGCGCCATAATTTGAGGATGAAAAGCAGTGGCTACAATAATAGGTATTACTAATTAAATTTTTAATGGCAACTCGCGAAAGTGCATCCTATGGATCTCTAATGTATAGAAAGGCTGCGCAACATTGAATGTTTTCTTTGTGACACCATTATTGAAATTTGTGATTTTTATTATGCAGAGTATGTGTTGTAATGGCATTTATCATGAACAATACATCATTTGGAAAATTCACCATGTGTAATAAGTTATCTGACTTTTAGAGAGGGTCCATCAAATCATATAAAAACATTTGAAGCCCTCTTTAAAGGAGGGGCTCGGTTGTAAATGTGATGACTGACATTTTGGGCAAGAATGACTTATGCAGCATATGGTGCAGTACCTTGCACTCAGAGTTAAATGCATGAGTTAGTTTTAAAAAATCTCTCCATATGGCAGATGAATACAGCTTGTTCTTTCCTGGTAAGTAGAAGCTGCTGCAAGTATAACATGGCATGTGTGACAAAATAGCTACTAGGAGGCAGTTGGAATTTGAAGGGAAGATGAATGTGAACAATTCTGCAGTATTGTTTCAACTCGATGTTCCTTTTGATTGTCAGTCAAAAGCCAAGGAATGAACCTGGCAGCAACCCATCTCATTCCCAAGTCTTCTATTAAAATTCGCTGAACCGAGCTCCAAGATAACCCACTAATCTCTGACAGTTGATCAGTTGTCTGTCGACGATCTGTGATCACAAGCTCTTGAATTTTTTCAATATTTTCATCTATTCGGGCATCGATGTATGTCCAGAATGAAGTTTTATCATCAATTGACATGTCGCCATTTTTAAATTGAGCCAACCGCTCGCACACTTGAGTTTTCCCATAGCCTCATCTTGGTAAACTATTTTCAACATCATTTTTACCAATAGAAAACAAAATTTCACAGCTGCACTTTGTTCACTTAAATTTCCCATTATAAAAATCAAAACAAGAACAAAACAACGCTAGCAAACCAAGTCAACAAGCCAGGTCAACAACACAGGTGGAACTGAACTGGCAATGAGTTGCGCTATACTTCCCTAGTGGCAGAAATGCGTACTGCACAAGTTCCGCCCACGGCAATGTTATCCCAGGTTTTACCACCTCATAAATATCATCAGGTGTGTTATTAATTGGCAAAGCGACCATACAAATTTGTTTGACACAAATGTAGATTGTTTACAGTTAATGTAACCTACTGCCACCCCCATATACGTGTGTGCCAGGACAGTCACACACAGTCTTCAGAGTAGATTTGTCATATAAACACATACATAATTTAAATATGTATATAAAGGCAATTAATACTCACAAATTGTGTGTTATTATTTCAATTAGATTTTGTTTGCACATATGAACAACATAATGAATTGAAACCTGACATTTTTGACACTATCATTCTGAACTATGTAAAGGAAGTACTTGGGAATGGCTCATATTGAAATCCGTACCCATGGAGGACTCAAACAGTGATCTCTGCTGTCCCAATCACTGACACTGTCCTGAGTCCATGGATGCCAGCTCTGCTGACATCTTACCACACCTGGGCAGACACTGATCCAACCATGTGACATTCACTGGTGACATTTATGGTGTAACGGGAAGACTCACACTGTTGTCATTTCCAATACCATCAATCCTTAAACAACTTCGTTTTCATCAAAACTGTATTTTCGGAATTTTTTCATCTTATTGCATTAACATTTTTGAAATATATATATTTCAGTGGAGCTTTCTCCATTTGGTTACTAAGTGAACAGATCAATGACATTACCTGAATTCATGTACTGAGGGGTAGCAGGCACAAAAAAGAAACAAATACAAATCTCAGAATTTTTGTCTATAGAAACAAATACACCTACAAGAATTGAGAAGCAAGAACAGAAAACTTGAACAGAGATTGGTTCTCGAGAACTCGTTTGAACCAAAACCTTGTTTTCAGATTGTCAGCCATATATAACACACTGGAGGTGTTGAACAACCCTTTGTTACAAATGCAATGAAACATAATTTATGCTGTATTGACACAAAGTGACATTAACTTGACTACAGGCTATATTTACAAAATGGTACACCGATGTTTTGCCTCGACAGAATTGAATTCCTTGTCAAAAAGTGAAAAAAACGGCTGCAGAATTTCATCTTGGGGCTCCAGTGCACATGTGGAGATAGGTGCATGGGCAACAACAGTGCGAGGACATGGGTGAAACACTTCGGAGATCGTAATACAAGCATCCGAGGTGAACCTCATAGCAGTCAACCTAGAACTGCCTCTATGGTATGCAACAAAGGAAGAGTTGATAATGAGTACATTGGGAAAGATGGATGTATCACTGTGAATGAAATTGCAATAGCACAGTAAATAAGTTGCAGCTTGAGTTATCAAAAAAATTGTGTTCATTGGGTCTCATGTTTATCGTTTGAAGGCAAAGTAAAGAGAAAAACAAACAATGGAAACTTCAGGTAGGAATATCAACAATGTAGGAAAAGATAGATTGCTACTTACTGTTAAGATGATATGTCAAACTGCAGACAGACACAATTAAAAGGCACTTCCACAAAAGCTTTCGGCCACAGCCTTTACCATAAAAAGAGAAACACACACCATTCATTCGCGTAGGCAAGCGCACCTCACATGCTCATGACAGCAGAATTGGCACTCTGGCCTGAGCTGTCGGAGTTGGCGGTCATGTGTGTGCATGAGGTGTGCTTGCTTGTGTGAATGAATGGTGTGTGTTTATCTTTTTCTGACAAAGGCTGTGGCTGAAAGCTTATGTCTAAGTGTCTATTAGTTGTGCCTCCTGCAGCTCAACATATCATCTTTATGATAAGTAGAATTCTTTCTTTTACTGTATTGTTGTTAAGAGAAAAACAATTAGGCAAACCACCCTCAGAAACTTCACAATGCAGGAGACAATTTTGTGATATTCATCGTAAAGGGTGATAAAAGCTGGTTCCATCATTATGTGCTCAACACAACACCAGAGTATGGAATGGTACCATTTGGATTTGCCATCAGAAAAGAAATTGTGGACAGTAGATCTCCTGGAGAAAGCTATGGACAGCATCGTCTGGGATGCAGACGATACAGACCATACGTGCTGTCCTCTACATCCAGTTGTTTTTGAAGATGCACTGTGCATTAGATTATACACTGTCCAGTCACTTTAATGTGATCACCTGTCAAGAGCCTGAATAACCACCTTCTGCAGCGAAGACCACTGTGAGACGTGCAGGGAGAGAGTCAGTGAGGTCCTGGAAGGTACTGCCACGGATCTGGAGCCACGCCGACTCCAGTGCCGTGGCCAGCTGCCCTGTGTTTCTCAGTTGAGGATCTGTGGCACGTACAGTCCCATCGAGGTGGTCCCACTGTTGACTGGGTTTAAATCAGGGGAGTCGGATGGGTAAGAGAGTACAGTAAACCCATCCTGGTGCTCTCCAAATCATGCATGTATGGTGTGAGCTGTGTGATTCATTATGTGAAAAACAAAACTGGATGTAAGGGTTAACATGGTTCCCAAGGATAGATGCATACTTAGTTGATCCATTTTGCCCACCGGAATGATAAGATCATCCAGGAAATGCCATGAAAACATTGCCCAGATTATGACGCTCTCTACCCGGGCCTGGACCCTTCTGACGATTGTCGCAGGGTGTTTGCTTTCAGAACATTTGGCCAGTGGCCAAATGTTTGATGGAGCATAAAATGTGATTCATTTGAAAAGGCCATATGTTGCCATTAGTGGATGTCCAGTATTGGTATGCAGATTCCATCGTTTGTTGCCAATGAACAGCAGTCAGCACGGGTGCTCGTGAACAAGGCACCTGCTGCGGAGGCCCATGCACGGCGACGTTCGGTGAATGGCTGTTGAGGGGACACTGTTGGTAGCCTCCTGGTTCATCTGGGCGGTCCATTGCTCAACAGTTGCATGTCTGTTTGCCCATACACATTTCTGCAGTCATCGTTGACCCCTTCATTTGTCTGCATCTACATTTACATACATACTCCGCAATCCACCATACGGTGCATGGCAGAGGGTACCTCGTACCACAACTAGCATCTTCTCTCCCTGTTCCACTCCCAAACAGAATGAGGGAAAAATGACTGCCTATATGCCTCTGTACGAGCCCTAATCTCTCTTATCTTTGTGGTCTTTCCGCGAAATGTAAGTTGGCTGCAGTAAAATTGTACTGCAGTCAGTCTCAAATGCTGGTTCTCTAAATTTCCTCAGTAGCGATTCACGAAAAGAACGCCTCCTTTCATCTAGAGACTCCCACCCAAGTTCCTGAAGCATTTCTGTAACACTCGCGTGATGATCAAGCCTACCAGTAACAAATCTAGCAGCCCGTCTCTGAATTGCTTCTATGTCCTCCCTCAATCCGACCTGATAGGGATCCCAAACACTCGAGCGGTACTCAAGAATAGGTAGTATTAGTGTTTTATAAGCGGTCTCCTTTACAGATGAACCACATCTTCCCAAAATTCTACTAATGAACTGAAGACGATTATCCGCCTTCCCCACAACTGCCATTACATGCTTGTCCCACTTCATATCGCTCTGCAATGTTACGCCCAAATATTTAATCGACGTGACTGTGTCAAGCGCTACACTACTAATGGAGTATTCAAACATTACAGGATTCTTTTTCCTATTCATCTGCATTAATTGACATTTATCTATATTTAGAGTTAGCTGCCATTCTTTACACCAATCACAAATCCTGTCCAAGTCATCTTGTATCCTCCTACAGTCACTCAACGATGACACCTTCCCGTACACCACAGCATCATCAGCAAATAACCGCACATTGCTATCCACCCTATCCAAAAGATCATTTAAGTAGATAGAAAACAACAGTGGACCTACCACAGTTCCCTGGGGCACTCCAGATGATACCCTCACCTCCGATGAACACCCACCATCGAGGACGACGTACTGGGTTCTATTACTTAAGAAGTCTTCGAGCCACTCGCATACTTGGGAACCAATCCCATATGCTCGTACCTTAGTTAGAAGTCTGCAGTGGGGCATCGAGTCAAACGCTTTCCGGAAGTCATGGAATATGCAATCCGTCTGATACCCTTCATCCAGGGTTCACAAGATACCATGTGAAAAAAAGGCGAGTTGCGTATCGCTGGAGCGATGCTTTCTAAAGCCGTGCTGACGCATGTACAGCAACTTCTCTGTCTTAAGGAAATTCATTATATTCGAACTGAGAATATGTTCGAGAATCCTGCAACAAACTGATGTTAAGGATATTGGTCTGTAATTTTGAGGATCCGTCCTTCTACCCTTCTTATATACAGGCGTCACCTGCACTTTTTTCCAATCGCTCGGGACTTTACGTTAGGCAAGAGATTCACGATAAATGCAGGTTAAGTAAGGAGCCAACGCAGTAGAGTACTCTCTGTAAAACCGAATTTGAATCCCATCAGGACCTGGCGATTTATTTATTTTCAACCCATTTGTGGCCCTTTGTGCACTACAGGTCATATTAATGTGGCTAGACCACGTGTACACTCTGGGTACCACCCTGCAGCACTTAAACTGGTGGCCCTACACTGTTCCAGGCACCTGTGGGGGAAAATTAGGACATTCAGTAGAAAAGTCTTCTGCACGCTACCGTACAGTATTGATATGCCACCCTCCAAGTGCCAGCATTTGTGTTTTGTGGGGACGGGGGACTGTGTGAAGCCAACACTACAAGATGGCTGAGGGCATATAAGTGGTGCACCTGTGTCTTCAAACAGATGGAACAGATTTACATAACGGCATGGAAAAAGGTACGCAAATAAATAGTGACTGTATTGAACATTAGTTATATGATGAACACTGACAAAAGAGAAACAAGATAATGGTATTTGGCTGAATTAAATCGAGCAATGCTGAAGAACTTTCGATTAAAAAATGAAACACTAAAAGAAGTCAATGAGTTTTGCTATTTTTGCCAGCAAAATACCTGACAGTGGTAGAGTAGTGAGGCTGTAAAATGCAGACTAGCAATAGGAAGAAAATTGTTTCTGAAAAAGAGAAATTTGTTAATACTTGAATATAAACTGAAGCGTTAGGAAGCGTTTTATAAAGGTGTCTTTCTGGAGCGTAGCTTTGTATGGTAGTGAAACGTGGACAATAAGTAGTTCAGGCAAGAAGAGATCAGAAGGTTTTGAAATTTGGTGCTACAGAAGAATGCTAAAGTTTAGAGGGATAGACTGAATAATTAATGGTGATTCGAACTGGAGAGAAAAGAACTTTATGGTACAACTTGGCTAAAAGAAGGGGCCACTTGATGGGACATATTCTGAGATATCAAAAGAATTGGCAGTTGAGGTTTTAAAACAGTAGAGAAAGAAGCCTCGAGTACAAAAGTGGGTCTAAATGGACGTCGGTTCCAGTAATGCAGAGATGAAGAGGCTTGCACAGAATAATATGGAGAGCTGTATCAAACCTCTCTTCAAAGTGAAGGTGATAATGACAACAGTAATAACATAAATAATAATAAAAATTATAATATTGAAGAAGACACATGGCTATAGATTAAGGTGGAGTATGTCATTTGTCTAAAAAAAAATTAATACTCAAACAATGAAAAGTCCAGGTAGAAATATCAACGGTGCAGGAAAAGACAGATCGCTACTTACTGTAAGGAAGACAAGTTAAGTTGCAGACAGGCACAAGACACTCTACCTTGGTTCCTTCACAACCTCAACACCTTTTCTCCCCTCCGCTTCATGCGGTCATCCTCAACATAGCATGCCATTTTCCTAGATATTAACCACCTCCTCTCTAATGGCTCCATTTGCCGCTCTGTCCACAGTAAACCCACCAACAGTACCTGCAGTTTTGATGGCTGTCATACCTTTCACACCAAAAAAATGCCTCTCATATAGCCTGGCTACCAGTTAACAGCAAATCTGCTGTACAAAAACTCCCTTGCTCAGTATGCTGACAGTCTCACCAAGGCCTTCACAGACAGGTGCTACCCCCAGACCTAGTCTACAAACAGACCTCTCATACCGTTTCCCCTCACACCCCCAATCCTTACACCATCCCCAAGAACCAGCCATGAAGGAGTGTCTCCTTCATCTCCCAGTACTATCCCAGACTGGAACAACTGAACCACATCCTTCACCAGAGCTTTCATTGCCTACCATCATGGCCTGAAATGAGGGACATCCTATCCAAGGTAGGTCTCACTTGTCCTAAAGTGGTGTTCTGTCACCCACCCGACCTCTACAACAACCTAGTCCATCCCTATGCCAATCCCAAAACACCCCGTTGCCACAAGGATCATACCCATGTCGAATACCCAGGTATAAAACCTACCCAACCCACCCACCCAGCATTTAAAATATTCCAGTCCTGTGAAAGCATCCATATCATTTATCCAGTTTGGCTGCAATTATTGCACAGATTTTTACATTTGTATGACTGCCAACCCACTGTACGCCACGATGAATGGCTGCCACCAAACTGTAGCCGAGAATAAAGTAGACCACCCTACAGCACAACATGCATCTGAACATAACACACTTGATTGCAATGGCTGCTTCACTAACTGAGCCATCTGGATGCTTCTCCCAATTACCAACTTTTGGGAACTGTGCAGATGGGAGTTATCCTTACAATGCATTTTCCACTCCACAATTATCCCAGCCTCAACCTGTGGTAGCACACTGCCCCACAACCTCCACTCAACAGTTTCCACCTCCTCTGTGCTATCGTCTCCTCCCCATTCTCATCTCCTACCCAGTTTATTTCCCTCCCGCTGCCAATGCATCCGCCTGTCTTTCCCCGCTCCTCTCCTTTTTTGCTCCTTTTTCCTGCGCCTCACTGCCCTACAACCTCCTGAGTGCAGCCTGTTGGCATTCTAGTCCCTGCACACTCCAACAGACAGCATCTGTCTCTCTCCCCACCTGTACGCTACTATCCCTACCCTTCCCTTGCCCCCTCCAGATTGTGGTTTGCATCCTACATTCTGGCCCGAGATGCTGGAGTTGGTAGTCATATGTGCATAAGGTGTGCTTGTGTGTGTGTGTGTGTGTGTGTGTGTGTGTGTGTGTGTGTGTGTCTCTCTTTTGTTGCTGAAGGCTGTGGCTGAAAGCTGATGTAAGTGACTTTTAACTGTGCCTGTCTGCAACTTGACATATCATCTTTACAGTAATTAACAATCTGTCTTTTCCTACATTGTTAAATAATTAATACTCTTTAACTACGGGTGACTTTTTCATGAACCTCAAGGTGTGGAGTCTGTAGTGTCTTGAGAGGCGTCAATGTGGATGCATTTGATATATCAGTACCTTCAGCACTGAAACAGACACAACACACAGAGAGCCAAGAACGTTCAGTTTCACATCCATACTTAAGAATCTGCTGCACCAACTAACAAATGGGTGATTTTTAAATAGCTGTCAAATGGGTGATTTTGAAAGAGTGCTGCCCGTTAACAGGAAAATTACAAAAGTGGAGCAGGAAAGGAAATGGCAAATTGTGGTATAGAGTACCCTCAGCCACGCACCATACAGTGGCTTGTAGAGTATATATGTAGGTGTAGGCATTTCACACCGATGGAATGTAAAACCTGATTCATCTGAAAAGGGTGCTCAGTTGCTCAACAGTTGCCTGTCTATTCAACTATACACATCTCCGTAACTATCATTCACTTGCCATCTGTGGCCCACCGTGCATCACGGTTGCCTCGGTGCACTTGTTTTCGATAGCACCATTTTGCCGTGCATGAAACACTTTAACCGTGGCAGCATGTGAAGTGTGCAACAGTGTACACACCTAGTCATTTTGGAAATGCTTCCACCCTTGGCCCGAAAGCCAATGCTCAGGCCTTTCTGGACGTCAGAAAAATCATTCCTATTCTAAATTATGACAAAGACTGCACTGTTATCTGTGTCCCATGATATGCTCTATACACTCTCCACTGCTAATGTTGCCACTTGCCATCTGTGAAAAGGTTACTGCATGTTGACATCAGACAGACAGTGGTCACATTAATGTAACTGGACCGTGTGTGTGTGTGTGTGTGTGTGTGTGTGTGTGAGTGTGTGTGTGTATACTATGCATTTTCATTTGAAGGGTTGGAGTGCCACACAAATCAAAACACAACTGGATGAAGTTCACGCAGAGTCTGCACCATCACTGAAGACCGTTTACTTCTGAACTAATGACTTTAAACATGATCAGACAAGTGCCAAAGGTAAAGCATGCTCTTGCTATCCAGTTGAGATCACCACACAGGACACCACTGACAAAATCCATGAAATGGTAAGACAGGACGGCCAAATAAAAATTTGTGAGCTTTCCGATACTATAGGCATTTTACCTGAGGGAGTGTAGAATATCTTGCATGGGGAACTTGCTACAAAGAAGATGTGTGCGAGATGGGTGCTGCGATTGTACACATTCGACCGAAAGCATGATGTAGCAATGTTTAATCGCAATCTGTATTGTCAAAACAATGGACAAAAACTGTTGAAAGTGCACCGGAGAAGGCAAAGACCATTTTGTCAGCTGGTAAGGTAATGGCCACTGTTTTCTCAGATTCCTAAGGGATAATCCTCATAGATTACTTAGAAAAAGGTGAACCATAATGGACCCTATTATGCTTCATTGTTGGATCATTTGAAACTTGCCTTGGCAGAAAAAAGATATAGGTTGGCACACAACAATGTGCTCTTTCACCAGGTTAATACACCATCCCACAAATCAGCAATAACAGTGGCAAAAGTGCATGAGTTGGGCTTTGAATTGATTACTTCATCCCCCATATTCACCACACTTTTCCCCCAAGTGCCTTCTCCCTTTTTGCCTAACCTAAAACTTTGGCTTGCTGGGAAGAAAGTTTCATCTAATGAGGAAGTGATAGCTGTAGAGTTTAGCAGAATCTAACTTCCAAGCATAACACAGTCTCCATTTTATATTAAAAATATGACCTTTCTCTCATGTGAAATCAATATCTGGAGGTAAAATGGCCCACATCTCAGAACTTGAGGGGTGGGGCTGGTTGGGGGGCAGTTTGAAAGGAGATACGGTTGCAAAAACAACGATTAGTACCTGGAATGTCAGAACACTGTTACAAGCAGGCAAACTAGAAAACCTTAAAAGAGAGATGGAAAAGAATAATATGAACTTGATAGGAGTTGCTGAGGTAAGATGGGATGGACGTGGAGAATTACAGTCAGACGAATACATAATATACTACCCAGGAGAACAAAATGAAAGGAAGGAATGGAGTTGGGGTGATTATGACAAAGGAATTGGCTAAGTTGTGGGATGTGTAGACTATACAAGTCAAAGGGTTGTATGTGTAAAACTGAAAGGAGTATTCAGGTGTAGAGGAAACATGCAGCACTATAGAGGAAAAAAATGGTAGACAGTCAAGGGTGCTGCAAAATAGTAATGGGCAAATGGTACACCACTGTGTGAGAAAAGAAGGATGGAACCATAGTAGGCAGTCATGATCTTGTAAGGAGTAATGACAGAGGTGAATGCCTTATTGACTTCTGCAGGGAAAGATAGCTGGCAGTGACAAGAATCACAGGAAGAGGCTGTGCACTTGGCAATGACAAGGGGTAAATATAAAAACCAAACAGATTTTATGCTGGTGGAAGAAAGGTACAGAAATGGAATCAAGAAGATGCACACATTACCATGTGTAGACATTAACAATGACCATAATTTACTTATGGCACACATGGAAATAAAAATGAAAAAACTGAAGCTGAGTGGCATGGTGAGTAAGTGGGTCCTAGAGAGGATAAGATATGGGAGAGAGAGAGAATTACGGAAATGCTATCACTTGAATGTACTAATACATTATGAGACAAAGAACCATCTAACAATGTCAACGAGTATTGGAATATGCTAAAATAAGGAGTCATAAAAGCAGGGTAGAAAAATAGGATATGTAAACAGGAAAAGGGCAAAAAAGCCATCTGTTCCACAGGAAATGATTTCAAAGATGGAGGAGGAGAAAATTCAAAAATAAAAACAAAATGGAAAATGTACTGAAGGCTGAATAATGAACTGCTTAGAGAAACAGAGCACGCTAGGAAAAAATGGCTGAAAGAGAAGTGTGGCTCAATTGAAGAACTGGAGAAAAAGGGAAGAGATAATTTACTGTACAACAGAATGAAGACTACAACATGGGATAAAAACAGACCAGGAAGTGCTACTATGGAAATTCTCGGTAAAGACAAAAATGTAGCATCCAAAGATCGTTATGACATCCCACAGAGATGGGAAGATTATTTTAAAAGAGCTATATGACACAGATCACAACTTTTGCACATGAATCTGTGAACAATGTAAATGATGATTGGTAAGGACCAACAATTGTAATGGAAGAAGTAAAGAGTGCAGTAGCTCAATGAAAAATGGAAAAGTAGTAAGTATAGATCCAAGACCAGGAAAAATACTAAAATATTTGAATCAAGAGGCTATAAGAGAAATATTGAGGTTATGTAACAAAATATATGGCAGTGGTTAGTGGCCAGAAGACTTTCTAACAACATTAATGATTCCAATACCAAACCATGAAACACAGTGGGCACTGGATGATTAACCTCTTTCATATGCAGTGAAAATTATGTTAAGAATCATTAAGAAAATACTAGAATAGGAATCTCGTCAATTTTGGAAGAGAGGTTTACTGAAAACGAGAGAGGCCTATATACGCGATTTATATACCTGATAAAGGCCTTTGATAAGGTGGCTTGGGATAAGCTTGCAATTATAATGAGGGAAAAGAGAGTAGACTGGAAAACCAGATGACTTATAAACTCATTATATTAAATGAAAAAGCATCAGTGAAAGTGAGAGGAGGAAGTACCAATTGGACAGAATTAGGTAAACGAGTAAGTCAAGGTTGCTGTCTGTCTCCTACCCTTAGAAAATATGATTGACCACTGTCCACCAGATGACGAGGGAGTAAAAATTGGAGGGAGAAGAATGTGGTGTCTGATGTTTGCAGGCGACATGGTCCGCTAGTAACAGGATATAGTGGATACCATTGAAGCTAAAGGAAATATTTATGAAATGAAAATAACACAAAGAAAACAAAAGTAATGGCTCTGGGAGGAAGTTAAAAGTAAAGATAATGCTGAATGAGAAGTATTAAAACATGTGCAAAGAGCTTTAAATACACACATCAAAAAAAGTTTTGCGTCACCTCGGTTCCGAGAGTTCTGGAACCTGTACAGAAAATTGGAATAGAGATCAACATAAACCACATTTCCGCTGTTTTTATTGCTCGTGAAAACCACACACTGCATGTTGTACCACCATATAGTGAAACCTTCAGAGGTGGTGGTCCAGATTGATGTACACACCGGTACCTCTAATACCCAGTAGCACATCCTCTTGTATTGATGCATGCCTGTATTCATCGTGGCATACTATCTGAAAGTTCATCAAGGTACTGTTGGTCCAGAGTGTCCCACTCCTCAATGGTGATTCGGCGTAGATCCCTCAGAGTGGTTGGTGGGTCACTTTGTCCATAAACAGCCCTTTTCAATCTATCCCAGGCACATTCGATAGGGTTCATGTCCGAACATGCTGGCCACCCTAGTCGTGCGATGTCATTATCCTGAAGGAAGTCATTCATAAGATGTGCACGATGGGGGCGCGAATTGTCGTCCATGAAGACGAATGCCTTGCTAATATGCTGCCGATATGGTTGCACTATCGGTCGAAGGATGACATTCACGTATCATACAGCCATTACGGCACCTTCCATGACCACCAGTGGCATACGTTGGCCCCACATAATGCCACCCCAATATAGCAGGGAACCTCCACCTTGCTGCACTCCCTGGATAGTGTGTATAAGGCGTTCAGCCTGATCGGGTTGCTTCCAAACATGTCTCCGACAATTGTCTGGTGAAGAGAATGTGATGCCAATCCTGAGTGGTCCATTCGGCATGTTGTTGGGTCCATCTGTATCGCACTGCGTGGTGTCATGGTTGCAAAGATGGACCTCACCACGGACGTCGAGAGTGAAGCTGCGCAGCATGCAGCCTATTGCTCACAGTTTGAGTCTTAACACGGCATCCTGTGGCTGCACAAAAAGCGTTATTCAACATGGTGACATTGCTGTAAGTGTTCTGCTGAGGCATAATCCGTAGGCAGCAGTCATACACTGCAGTATTTGCCCTTGGGTGGCCTGAGCAAGGCATGTCATTGACAGTTCCTGTTTCTCTGTATCTCCTCTATGGCCTAACGACATCGCTTTGATTCACTCCGAGACGCCTGGACACTTCCCTTGTTGAGAGCCCTTCCTGGCACAAAGTAACAATAGGGATGCAATTGAACTGCAGTATTGACCGTCTAGGCATGGTTGAACTTCAGACAACACGAGCCACGTATCTCCTTCCTGGTGGAAAGACTGTAACTGATTGGCTGTTGGATGCCCTCCATCTAATAGGTGCTGCTCATGCATGGTTGTTTACATCTGTGGGCAGATTTAGTGACATCTCTGAACATTCAATGGCACTGTGTCTGTGATACAATATCCACAGTCAACGTCTATCTTCAGGAGTTCTGGGAACTGGAGTGATGCAAAACTTTTTTGATGTGTGTACATACCTTGGAGGGGACAGCAGCACAGAAATTAAAACTGGAGCGGCAATGGTGAAAGAGGCATTTCATAAGAAAATGAGAATTTTCTGCAGCAATATGGATGAAAATTTAAGGAAAAGGCTAATAAAATGTTTTATGTGGAGTGTCTTATACAGTGCTGAAAAGTGGACACTGAGGAAGAAAGAAAGAGCAAGGCTGGAGGCTTTTGAAATGTCGACATGGTGGAGCGCAGAAGGAATAAGTTGGATGGATAGAGTCAAAAATGAAGAGGTACTGAAAAAGAGTGGAAGAGCAAAGACAATTACTGGATGTAATAAAAAGAAAGAAACAAAACTGGATTGGACATACAGGGTCTTATAAAAACATTCTGAGAAGGGTATGTGGAAGGAAAGAAGAGGCAACCAGGAAGAGATTTCAGATTATGGATGATGTGATGGATGGCAGTACATACACCAGCATTAAGAAGGAAGCAATGGGTCGCATGAAATAGAGATGCAAAGGAACTGCTGCTATGGCAGAAAACTAATGATGATTACAGTCAAGGTAATTTGCACAACCCAAGTTATGCTGCCTCACTGTTTTTAGCTTAAATATTTGACTTATTGTGTTAATGTAAGATTATGCCTTTTAATGAGTAGATTATAATAGAATTTTGAATTTGGTCAATAATTATGTGAAATACTGAAAATCAAGTGTATTTTTTGTTTTCCTCTCAGAAGTCATAAGCACATGCAGCTGGAACTGGATGACAATTTTGCTGTTTAGTAATATAGATATATATTGCTAAACAGTCATCAAAAGTACAAGCTTCTGAAACACGCCAGTGCGAGATATTCTAGAACAAACACAGATATGGTAACTCAACACAAAAGAAATGAGATTGCTTGCACTACAAAGAAACTATTTCCGGTGGTTTGGGGCAAGATGGTTTTCGACTTTTACTGTGTCCTTAAGCTGTGACAAATTTTGCTGAAATAACGTATTAGTTCAATTGCTGTGTATAAGCAATTTACTATGTGCATGTTTTTGCATTCTTTATGTACTAATGGTTACATTAAGAAACCATCTCTTCTAGATAGACTACTTAATTTGAAAGTGGTTTGGTAGTGGAATCGTGACTTACTGGTAGCTACTGATATCTAAGGACTACCACCAGTATGCAGTGTTGAGTAGCACACATATCCCACCATTTCTGGCTTTGTGAAGACCATTCTAGCTCATGCTTCTTGTGTGCTCCATTGTCTGTAGGATGTCACTTTTCGTGACTGTACAGTTCAGAGAACTTCAGTTTTTCTTAGTAGTACATGTTGACATGTTTTTTGAAATTATGTTTTGTGTGCCTCAAGTCATTACTGTGAGACAGTTTTTGTACTTTCTTTTTCTTGTTTTCCTAGCATGTAATCCATCTAGTATACAATCCGCTTTTTCAGGATATTACGAATTTTATTTTATTACTAGCCTTTTTCCCGTGGCTTCACCTGTGTACGTGTATTTCACATATACTGCACACATTTCTTGGTGCACTTCCTTCTCCTCCCTCTCTGTCCATCACATCCCTATGTGTCCAAACTCCTCCTCCTCTCTCTGTCCATCTCTTCCTCCCCTTTCCCTGTCTACAAAGAGAGGTCGACAAAGCACACTTGTACAACTCCCACAACACGTCTCCTGTGCAACACAGCCTATATGCCAAAAGCTTGGAAATCCTTTTTTCCCATTATGTATAGGCTGCCATCCAAAGCAGGCTGATATTACTCCAAACAACGTGCCTGTTGCGCTGGGCAACCTACGCATGGGGGCCGGAAAAGTGTCAAATTTGGCCCACTTTGGTTCAGGGGCCTGCGAGAAGTACTTATGCATCCATATACACACACTCAGCCTTTTCCCACAGTTCGACTGCATATGCGTTTGAAACAATATTGCCCACATCATCCCCCCTCTCTGTCTCCATCCCTTCCTCTGTCATTTTGCCCATGTCATCTTCCCCACTCCCCCCCCCCCCCCTCTCTCTCTCACTCCGTTTCCTCCTCCTCCCTCTCTGTGTTGCCTCCTGCCCTTCCCTCTGACTATTTCCTCCTTGCCTCTCTTCTCTCTGAACATCCCCTCCTTGCCCCTCTCTCTGCCCCTACCCTCCTTCTCCCTTCTCTCTATGCATCTCTTCCTGCCTCCCTCTCTCCCTATCAACCCTTCCATCCAGGCCAATACAACTCCAGCACAAGACAACTGCCATGCAAGGCAACCTACACATCAGGGACTAGAAAACAGTTTCTTGTCTCTGACTTACAAGCTGCTTACATAAAGCAGGTTGAGAAGACATGGCAATATTACTACAACACAACTCTTGCTACACAATATGCCAATCAAGCAGGACAGCCTATATGCAAGGGGCTGGAAAAAAAATCATGTTTTTGCCCTATTTTCACACGTATTTGAACTAGGAGGTTACAAACCCCACAGTGTTGATACTCGTGAGACCTGCTGTGTCTCTACCAAATTTGGTTGAAATCGATGCAGGGTTTTGGGAGGAGATTCTGGACACACAAAAACACACACACGTACACTTACATTTGTATATAACAAATATATATAGACAGTTTAACTTTGTGGCTGGTTGCCCTTCTACATCTACTTCTATATCTATACTGTGCAAACCCCTGTGAGGTGCATGGCAAAGGGTACATCCCATTCTATCAGTTATCAGGGTTTCTTCCCATTCCAGTCACGTATGGAGTGCAGGAAGAATAGTTGACTGAATGCCTCTGTGTGTGCAGTAATTATTATAATCTTATCCTCACGACCCCTATGTGAGCAATGCATAGGGCATTGTAGTATATTCCTAGAGTTGTCATTTAAAGCCGGTTCTTGAAAGTTCGTTAATAGACTTTCTCTGGATAATTTAAGTCTATATTCAAGAGCCTTCCAGTTCAGTTCCTTCAGTGTCTCTGTGATGATCTCCTGAGGATTAAACAAACCTGAGACCATTAGTGCTGCCCTTCTCTGTATACTTTCGATACCCCCTGTTCGTCCTAATTGGTATGGGTCCCACGCACTTAGGCAGTAATGTGAAAACAGTCACATGAGTGATTTGTAAGCAGTCTCCTTTTCTTGTTGCACTTCCCCTGCGTTCTACCAATAAACTGAAGTCTAGCACTTGCTTTACCCACAACTGAACCTACGTGATCATTCCATTTCGTATCCCTACAAAGGCTTACTCCCAAGTATTTGTACGAGTTGCCTGATTCCAACGGTGACTCATTGATCTTATCGTCATAGGATACTATGTTTTTTCGTTTTGTGAAGTGCACAGTATTACATTTCTGAACATTTAAAGTAAGTTGCCATCTCTCTGCCACTTTGAAATTTTATCAGTTATATTTGACTGAATATTTATGCAGCTTCTTTCACACGGTACTTTATTATAAATAACTGCATCACCTATAAAAAGTGTGATTTTACTGTTAATATTGTCTGCAAGGTCATTAATATACAACATGAACAGGAAGTTACTTCTACAATTGATGAAAACTCTCCATTCGAGATAATATGCTGCCTCCTCCCCATGAAAAAGCCCTCAATTCAGTCACAAATTTCACTTGATACCCCATATGATCATGCTTTTGACAGTAAGTGTAGGTGTGGTACTGAGTCAAATGCTTTTCAGAAATCAAGAAATGCAGCATATCCCTGATTGCCTTGATCCAAAGCTTTCAGTATATCATGTGAGAAAAGTGCAAGTTGGGTTTCACATGATCATTGTTTTTGAAATCCCTGCTGGTTGGCACTGAGATGGTCATTCTGTTCAAGGTACCTTATTATGTTTGAGCTCAGAATATGTTCCAAGATTCTTCAACAAATCAATGGCAAGAATATTGAACGGTAGTTTTGTGGATCAGTTCTACTACCCATCTTGTAGTCGGGTGTGACCCGTACTTTTTCCCAACAACTGGGCATGGTTTTTTGTTTGAGGGATCTACGACAGACTGTAGTTAGAAGAGGGGCTAACTCAGCCAAAAATTCAGTATAGAATTTGACAGTGATTCCACCAGGGCCTGGAGCTTTGTTCAGTTTTAACGATTTCAGCTGTTTCTCTACACCACTGACACTAATACATATTTCATTAATCTTTTCAGTGGTGTGAGGATTAAATTGGAACAATTTATTTTACACCTATTATGCAGTAATCTGTGTTTCTTTGGTAGTTTCCTTACAGTGACTGTATACCATGGAGGTTCCCTCCCATTATGAACTGTTCTGCTGAGTACATATTTATCCTTTGTAAAGGAACATTTGAAAATGGAGTTAAGCATTTCAGCTTTTGTTTTGCTACCACCAATTTCAGTTGTTGTCTCATTCACTAGGAACTGGACACTAACTTTGGTGCCACTAACAGCCTTTACATATGACCAGAACTTTTTTTTGGGTCCTGTGGAAGATCACTTGACAATACTTTGCTATGGTAATCATTGCTCTCCTGACAGCCAAACATGTTTCTTTCAGCATCTCTGTATCTATAGCCCTACATTTTGTTTTACACCTGTTGTGCACTAATTTCTGTTTCTTTAGAAGTTTCTTTACAGTGACCGTATACCATGGAGGTTCCCTCCCATTATGAACTGTTGTACTGAGTACATATCTATCCAGTGCATGGTCAACTATTCTTTTAAACTTGAGCCAGAGTTGCTGTACATGCTCCTACTCTGTGTTGAAAGTTTCAAGTTCCTTATTTAGATATGACACTACTGATTTTATATTTACTTTATTACACATACATATCTTTCTGCTTGTTTTAGTTGTTCTTTGTACTGTGGTAATCATTGTTGCCACAACTGTGTCATAGTCACTGATGTCAGTTTTGATGCAGACATCCTCAAAGATGTCAGGTCTATTTGTTGCCATTAGATCCAATAAATTTCCATCATGAGTGGGGTTCCTAACTATCTGTTATAGCTAGTTTTAAGAGAGGCATTTAGTAATGTTTCGCCGGATGTCTTATCACACCACCACTAACAAAACTGTGATTTTCCCAATTAATTGTTGGATGATTTAAGTCTCCACCGATGATTACAGTATGATTGGGGAACTTATGAACAAGTGGACCAAGGCTTTCTGTAAAGTTTTCGGTTACATCAGGAAATGAGTGTGGTGGGTAATACGAGGTGCTATCCAAAATTTTTGGGCATGGTGCTGCCATCTGTTGAAAACCTTACCTTTGGACTAATGGTCACCATCACCCTCGAAGTAGTTCCCATCTGCATGTACAAAACGGTCCCAGCACTTATGCCACTGGTCAAACGTTTTCTGGAAGTCCTGTTCTTTGAGGGTGTTTATCACGCCAGCGATGCTTCTCAAATTCTCTCTAGTGTGTCGAACCGACGGCCTTTCAACTTGAGTTTCAGTTTAGGAAATAGTGTGAAGTTGCAAGGTGCCAAATCTGGAGAGTACAGTGGGTGGAGTACAACCACCATGTTGTTTTTTACCAAAAAGGTCCTGGTGAGCAAGGACATATGACAGGGCACATTGTCATGATGCAGCAGCCAGTTCCCTTGACACCAACATTCAGGCCGTCGTCGCCACACGAATTGACGGAGCTGTCACAAAATGTCACAGCAGTACGTGGAATTCACTGTTTGGTTGGGTGGGACGAACTCTTTGTGCACAATTCGCTCAGTATCAAAGAAAATAATGTGCTCTTCACTTTGCTCTTCACCTGTCTCACTTTTTTGGGTCTTGGAGAGCCCAGGCTCTTCCACTGGGATGATTGTTGCTTTGTCTCTGGGTCACAACCATAAATCCAGTTGAATCATTGCAAGGGTCTCCGTAGCACTTTTCCTGAGATTCGCACATAATTTGATACACATACGCTGTTCAGTTTGCAGATCCATTGTAAAATCGCCACACACCAAACACAGAGTATTACGGAAATCACTGTTGACACGCAGCACGTCCTCTCAGCTGAATGGCACTCCGCACACTGGCTCATCAGGTACACAGCACTCACCACGTAGCAGTGCAAAGATCCACTACTCCTACTTTCCACATGGCAGCCCCAGTCCCGAAATTTTAGATTCCACCTAGCAGAAGCATCCTGTCAGCATTTTATGCCCACCCCTGATACTGAGTGTTGCCCAGACAATCTCATACGCAGCTTCAATTTCTATCTCAGTGGATTTGAGTTTCTTGTCTATTGTGACAAATAAAGCACCTCCATTTCCTATATCCTTTCGGTATACAGTTAAGTTTTCCCTAAAAATCTCACTGCTATTAATTTCAGGTCTCAACCAGCTTTCTGTTTCTAGTATTATGTGAGCTTCACTGCTTTTCATGAGCACTTATAACTCTGGCACTTTGTTGTGAATGCTTCGCTGCAGTGTACCATTAGGATTTTAATACTCACCTGTGGGAGACATTTCTTTGAATCTTACACTGATACTTCTGGGTTTCCTGCAGCTGTCATTATCTGGATTGGATGAAGAGTCACCTAATCAGAAAAAAAAAACCTTGGTTGTACACCTCACACTGTCAGCTACCCGAGTAGCAGCCTCTGGTGTGTAGTGCACATCTGACCCATTAAGGGGGACTCTACAGTTCTCAACACAATGGCAGAAGTCCAGGAAGTCGCTGCCTAGCTCGTCACAGAATCTTCAAAGTCTCCGGTTCAGTCCTTCCACTCGACACAGAACCAAAGGGCCACGATCAGTTCTGCAAATCGTGAGCTCCGTCGAAACTTCACGCGCGAGGCTGGTCTTCTCAACCGGTCGTTGGAATGACATCGGGAATGACATCAGAGCCCCGACAACCGGCACCATTTTTCCAACGTGCATCACAATCTGCAGTTAGTTGCTTCCTGCTCCCACAATGGCAGATGGAATAGCCTCTTCAACATGTTTAATAAGGCCCCAAGGCATACACCTCGAGTGCACCTGGTGTCCTTTCCTGCCCCTTGCTGTCATTTCCCTAAGGGATACCGTCATTTGCCGTATGTTTGAATATAGGTTTCCCTAAAACAAGTGAAGTGAGTCCCACTGGCTCAGCTTCAGTGAAAGACAGCGCCTCAGACTTGTCGGTTAGGAGGATCGGTGCAACACTGTGAGTCCTCCCTGGTCCCTGTCCTCTCTGTATGTGTAGACCTACCACTGACACATGACTCACAGTAATGAAGGATCCTGTACTTTCTGCAGAGGAGACAGGATCCATGAGAGAGGATAGTCCTTGAGGTGCCTCTGGTACAGGTATACGACTCACTGGAGTTCGCAGTGTCTACCAGTCATATGACAGTAGTTAGGGCAATTTCCAGATGCTTAAGAATGACAACCAACTCATCCAGAGTTTGAGAACGGCATTCACAGTGGGGCTGCATTTTGGCTTGTGGAATGTATTACAAGGCAGGGAAGAAATAACCTTAAATTAAACCCGCCGATTATCTTTTAATCTGCTGAGCTAAAAAGTTGCTAATTCCCTATAAGAATTGAATCAGATACACAAAACAAGATTTCTGTTAAGGCAACACAAAAACCTGTGGTAGAAACTACTAATTTTCTAAAACGTTTTGAAGTTAATTGTAGTTCCTGGCAAAATCAAAACAGAGTTAATTTATGATAAATGTAGAAAATATATAGGGCTGCCCCTCTTTAAGGGAAAACTAGATGTAACGCAATACGTTAGGTAGAAAATCTGCAACAGAAACCAAACCACAAACACCGATCTGCTACAGATTGCTCATAGATTATGCAAGGATAATGGTAGCTTCCAAAAATTCTCAAAAGTGCATATTTGTTTGTGTTGATATATAATAAAGTTCAGGAGTGATGTGTTGTTTGGCAGAACTATGAACCACAAATGCTGATATGCTACAAAATACATTACGCATCCAAAACATTCGTATCAGTAACTTATGAAAATATTGTTCGATAAGTGTCTGAAAATTCTCAAAAAAACCTATTTCTCATGTAATTGTACAATGAAATTAGAGAACAATTGTTTTGAATGAGGATAGGAGTACTGTTCTCAAAAATTTTAAGAGAAAATGCTTAAGTTTAAGATTAAAATTAACGATAACAGTATGAATTTATCACAGCACTTGCAAATGTTCGAAATTGCACAATATATCACAAAATAAACAGGTATTGATACAATCAATGAAAGATTACACAGAAACAGAGACATCAGAAAAATATGTGAATCTAGAACTTTAAGTCAACACATGATCTTGAACACATGGTCTCACACAAAAGAAAATCCCTAAGTCAGCTTTTATTTATAAATAAACATGCGTATTGCATAGATTTTTCACGCAGCTGATTCTGTGCACACTTCTACACTGGCATGCCAAAGAATAACACTGCAGCATGAGTTGACCTCGACCAAAATTGCTAAAATGTGCAACACCAATAAAGCATATCATCTGCCTATTGCAGCTAACAATCCTGATGCCACAGTCGTCAAGATAACCTAATGGAGGGAAGCTGTGTGTGCCACCTGTTTGCAAATCATGCAGACATTGTTCTGTGTGTTATCACATTTTAATTGTTTGTCTATAATATTCTCTGCGACAGAATTTGGGGAACAGCCCAGCATTTGCACAAATGAGTGTGATAAACTAGCTGAAGACCACACTCAGGCTGGCCCATTACCTGCTTATAGTTGTTAATTTACTACGCAGATTCTATTTGGCTCTGACTCATCTCACTGTCTCACAAGCTACCACACTGTGCATTACACTACACAAGCAAGTCTCAGATTTCATACTATATAAGATAATGATATGTGATTTCAGTTTGTAACCATTGGCAAGTATGAGTCAAGGTATTTTCTCTCGTCAGCTGTGGAATCTGCTTGCTGCTTACCTGACAAACGATATGCTGTACAACCTACTGGGTGAATTACCAAGTTGTCAGAAGTCAGTAATCTCAAACAGTGCCAATGAAAATGAAATGATTCCATGGCATAATGTGGTGTTTTCATGACATGGCTGTAGTCTGTGTCAGCATAGATTTCAGAGAGATTAATGCAGAGAACAGAACAAGTTTAGAGGAGTTGCTTTCATTTGCAGGGCTTGTAGTGGCAACATTGTGTTCTTCAACAATGATAAAGCACTATGCCTGATGAGCTAAACTGGTAAATGAAATAATGCAGCACACATCCCTGCACAGGAAACACCAAAAAGGAGTGCATTGTTTGGTACAGTGAGACACCCCATAGTACCAAATGGATGAAGCACACATATGGTGCTGGACTCTGCACAAGTAATGAATTGATTTATTTTGCAAAGTATCACAAAAAGTAAACAATCCCTAGTTTACCAGCAGTTTCGCTATGCAACCACGCACAATAAAAATACAGTAAAACACTTTTTTTTCTTAAAATAATTGTGCTTATGTTAAGGTAATTTGTACTTCTCTTGGAAAATTTCCTGCAGGTAATTTACAGCAACTGTGGTCCCGTATATACAAAATGCTATTTGATTGCACCTATGTTAAGAATATTGCAGTTCTAACAAAGATTTTATTGCTTGTATACAGAGGGTTGAAAGTTACCATCACAAACTGAATGCATTTGGTAAATACCCAAATTTGGAACCCAAGTCTCATTTCTTCCATGTTAGATGTTGCACGTATGTCTTCTGAAAAGAGTGTAAGAACACATCTGTAGTAAACTGCTTGTTCACTGTCAGTGAGGTGATCAAATCTCATGAAATTTGTTGCAGTGTGAATACACACACCACGTTGGGGAAACAGTTGCAGAATAATCGGCAGCAACAAATATTTCCCTAGTAATGTGAGCAGGTTCATTTATTTTATGACATGGTAGTACAGTACACTTGAGACTATTCGGGTACAAATTAACCAGTTTGTGGATCCACAATTTTTGAAAAAATAAAAGAATGAAGCCTGAAGAATTATTTTATAACTAGAAGGAATTTTTGTTTAGAATACACCATTATGAAGTGACACGACACAGAAGATGACGTGAACCCCGATCCCAGTCACAAAAGAAAATGGATGCATCAACAGCTGGCACAGCGCAAGACAAAAAAATTGCACAACTCCTTCCGGCACTAGTGATGTGACATACAGTAATTAATGTACACGTCAGCTGAAGGTTGATAATTTTCAACCCACTTAAGGCTCATAGTAAATTCAGGACTCCCCCCCCCCCACCACCTTTAGATTTCTTGCTACTTGTTGACATGAAATAAAAGCATACTGCTGGACATTGTCAGTAGGAATGCATTATTAATCACGCTTTTCTAGCTGTTGAAAGTTCTCAATGATACCGTAGCTTCTAAAATGGATATTCACAGTGAATTTTAGCCTATACCACATTTCTTCTTGTTGCTGAAGTCATGGATGGATTACATGTTCTAGGGATATGACACTTAAATGCAAGTATTTTGTTCTCAAGATTACAAAGAAAGGAAAAGTTAAAGATAAATTAGAAAAGGGCAAATGTGCAGTAACCTTTCTTGAGAGCTATGCTTTAGGTACACAAACAGTGAGAACTTTAAAAAAATTAAAGACATAAATAAAATAAAATAAAAAATGTGTTAAATTTTGCAACCAATGCTGACAGCTGAGCTGCGTAAGTGCCTGAGAACTTCAGCTTTGCAAGACTATATGAAGCAGTGCACTTAATGTTCCAGGCAAAGAGAACAGGAGTTCTCATCAGGTACAATATAGTAGAGTAAGCAGAATTCCATCAGACGTTGAAGACTGAAGAAAAACAGGACATCTGACTCAATTTCAGCACTGCTACAAGATTTGAGGAATTTCTATTCCGGGTGAGAAACACGGTGCCAACAAAGATGCAACATGCTTTTTGCGATGAATTCTTCAGTTACATGGAACAGAGTTTTTTCCTGGACAAGATGTACCAGGCTGTTTCAACTGGACTGTACTGAAAGGGCATGCCCATAAAAACTTGAGCATCTTGAGCTGCACTGCATGCTGATTTTGGACTATCTGTGTTTTTTGGGTATCTGTAAACTCACAGGTTCACATTAATATGGCTCATCAAAAGCTTGCTTTAATTCTTATAATATATGACTCTGTCACAGCCAACATGGCCTTATACCACAATGCAGCAAGATGTTCACATACCTGTCTTGTTCGCACCATGTGTACTCAAAGTTATACATACTTTATGATATAACACCTGGCATGTCACTATAACGGGCCTCAATGTTTTTCATGCATGTTGTAGTGACAGAGTGGTGTAAACATTGTATGATGTAACTACCACTGCCCAGTTTTATAGATCTGAGGATGGCAACACATACTGTTAGAACCACTACTCCAGTAATTGTGTTCACATAGGAATCGTGGCAAATAAATTGGTTTTCGAAAGACGACAAATGCAAAATTAGAGACCACCTCCTGCACTGAATGAACATTTCAGGAAACCATCTTATAACATGCTTTTTCTTAAATGTTGTCTCTGCAAGTAGAGTCCCTCCCCCCTCCCTTGCACGCACGCACAAAATTCTCAACTTACATGTGGATGAAACTTGCACTATTAAATAATGTTTTAATAACTAAATCACCTGCGATTGTAATACCAAGTGTGTGGTGGTCTAATATGTACAGAACTTGACTTCAGCCGTCACGCCAATGATCCAGTTACTGTTGGTGAGTTTTCAAGTTTACATTGTGATATCTTTGCAGTTCCATAAATTGAACACTTGACTTCTTGTGTACTATTTTGTAGACAGAACGTGTAACTGTAATGTGATTCTTGAAGTACTACTGATAAACTGCATTTATTTAATCATGTCAAACTTATGAGAATTCATTTACCTTGGACCATCTATTGGCATTTTCAAAAATTTCATTAGCTGACTTTTTTGAATTCATATACTTGTGTAATGTAACAAGGACTAGGTCTGCATCTTTTAACAATGGATGTGGAATCTCAGTAATGTATTTTTGTGAGCAGATATGTACAGTTAAAACAGAAAGCTGATAAACAAGAAACAAATTTTTTATTTACATATTCCACTGTAATCTAATAATGCACGAAAACTTTAACAGCCATGAATTTCAGTCTTTCACATCTATCTCTGTATCTGTATGTAATACTGAATGCATGCAGTTTAAACACATATATATTCTATTCCAGTCACAAAAGAAAATGGATGCATCAACAGCTGGCACAGCGCAAGACAAAAAAATTGCACGACTCCTTCCGGCACTAGTGATGTGACATACAGTAATTAATGTACACGTCAGCTGTCTAACAAAATTACAAACAATAACAACCATCTGTATTTCACTGAGCTTTAGTTCTCTTAATATCAGTTAACACTTACAACAGCAAAGAATTAAGAAAACAATGATAACAACTGTCTCAACCAAAAAATGTATTAAGAAACTCAGGTAATTTGTTGCCCCTTTTCTGTTGGGCATATTTCATTCCAACAAAGCTGTTATTCCAAACATATGACAATAACAATTAAGTAATTACTAAGATCTGTATTAAATGCTGTGACGTGAAATGGTACATAATAAAGACACCTCTTCCAAATAACTAACACCCTGACAATGTTTATGATCTATAGTACTTTGAGATCATTACATTGACTAAATACAGTTCCTTGCCCAGACATGTTCCAGTACTATTGCACTGTCATAAGGTACAAGATTTATTACAATTCAAATCTGGTTGTGCATGAGGTGTTCCACTTCAGTTGCAACAGGCATGCCTTTACTATAGTCTGTCATCTACAATGGTTTCAGTGATGGCATTAATAAAATTTTGACTACTCACAGCTTACAATAAATTATTGCACTGTACACAAAACCACTGCTATAACTATCTCAATTTACTCAGCATGAAAAAGCTACAATGAAGCTCCTCTCTGCTATGAAACAGTTTCTGATTACCAGACAACCATAGCAGACAGCTCCAGCAACAACAAACAAAGCCCTCTGTAAACAAGTTTTTACTGTAATGAACCAGAGAGACACTAGCATCTCAAAAACATGATGATTAAACAAAAATTTAATAACAACACTTCCGAAGAACCACTGCAAATGGTGAACTGTAATAAAAGCATGTCTATTCTGACTTAGTTAGAGAGCCATATTCACAATCAAATGTTTAATACAATAGTAAAACAAACAACTAATAATGGTAATACAGTCCTCAAAAATATCTTGGCTACAGTAAGAACCAAAAAATTGTGTTTTGCTCTAAGTTATTATTACAAAGCACTTCACTGTGGTACAAATGCAACCTTACAGCTACAAGTTTTACAAATCAAATATCATTGTCCGTTAACACAACATTTAAACCTCTACATTCAGTCAATGGACTGCAGGTACAAACAACATAGTGTAAAAATATTAAGTTCATGCTTCTTTAAGATTAGAAAATTCATAAGCAACAGACAGACAGACAGAAGGTGTGATTCCAATATGCCAAGTTAACCCTTGACCAACTTCATCATTACTATTTCATAGAAACTTCTTGAGCTTCCAGCTGCGTCCAGTGGCGTAATCTTCATCAGCTTCCAGCCAAATATTCCCTGACAGCTACTGACTGTTCTGTGGGTGATGGTATTGTCTTTATATTACCTGTGCTGCCAATCATATCATTACTAGCACTTAATCCTTTCATTTGTAAGGGAATGTTCTCACTTTGCATCCACTGTGCAAACATGTTGTTGGTTCCCATGCTGTATTCAGCTGTCTTTATTGAGGCTATTACTGTTACTTTAACACCTGTGGGTTCTTTTATGGTGGTCCCAGAACCCACTTGTTGAAGACAGGAAACATTTATTATGAAGAACAATTTGATTTCTATATTATAAAGCTATTGTACAATGACTCGTTTCACAAATGGACGGGTAGTGCCTGGCTGAAAGCCTATAGGATATGAATTGTTTGGAGCTCAAGAAGATTTCATTAGGTTGCACTGCTGCAAGACTAAATTTTGCAATCTCAAATTGTCACTAATAGTTTTGGGAAGACTATGACAGGAGCAGAAAATTTTTGACAATAACTGTACATATAATAATGAATACACCAAAGCCAAAAATTTCAACCAGGATAAACATCAAAGACCTCACAAGTCTGTTTCAACTAGTGAATGTAATCACAAAATTGCAGCGATCTACACTGGTTTTTAAATGGCAATATGTATACTTTTTGTTTTTGGTATTTCCCAAGACACACTTCATGTTATCTAGCAGTTCAGTGGGCAATGATGTATACATATATGTAAAGGAAGAAAAAAAAATCTGAAAAATAAGGGCTAAATGCCCCTCTCCTTAGACACATACAGTATCTTATTTAATGTAATGTATCTAGAAAGGTATTTAACTACTATGTCACCCAGGACTTCAATATGCATTAAAAGGAAATGACTCTTTAAAGATTACTGTATTCAAGAAAATAAATATTAAATGGGTGTGCTTATCAGTAGATGCTGTGCAAGTTTCTAGCATGAGTTACAACTACAAGGGAATTTATACTCTGATCAGGTACTTCACAAGTTGCTTGTACAAAACCCTGCAAAACTGGTACCAGTAAAACTGTTACCAGATTTATCAGATTGGAATGTGCCGTACCCTGCCTAATCATCTGGCACTTCTCCTGTATGTTCCAGGAGGTGATTCGTCAAAATTCGTTTGGTGGGGAACTGTCGCGGGCAAAGGTGGCAGGGGTACGGATTCCCTCCTGTGTGTAGGCGCATGTGCTTTCTAAGTTCGTTGCCCCAAGCAAAACAGCTGCCACACAGGGAGCACTCATGGGGGCGCTCAACTGTGTGCATGCCACGTATGTGCCTGTACAGGGCACTCCTCCAGCGGAACGTCTTACCGCACTGGTCACACGTCTCAGTCGGTACATCGACGTGTGTACGCAGGTGCTTCGCGAGGTCGCCATTGCGCCCAAACTTTTTATTACACTGAGGACAGGCAAATGGTCTGAAACAAGAAATAAAAGTGTTAAACAATGAAAAGTCCAGGGTGGAGTAACAACAGTACTCAAAGGATAGATCGCTATACAACACATGGAGGAGGCACTGTGTCACAGACTGGCACAATGAAAAAGAATTGTAGAAATATTTCAGCCTGACTGCCTTAGCACCTCGTGATAGAGGTCATGTGTGTGTGAGTTGTTATTGTGTGAATGTGTGTATTTTCTCTACTTTTGAAGAATGACTTTCACTGAAAGCTGAAATATTTGTTGCATCTTTTTTCACTGTGCCTGTCTGCAACTGTAGTAGCAATCTATCATTTACACAGGAAAGTATTAGATACTATTGCACATATGGTGTAAATTTTGATAGTACAAAAGGGAGAACAATATACACAACTTACGGCTTCTGTTCTGTGTGGAAGTTCCAGATCAAGGTACAACATGCAAAGGAGTATCACAGTTCTTACTACTATTTTACTTTTCTCTCTTACTAATTTCTCAGTCATTCACTCACACTTCATGTTCCATAAATCCATTCATGAAGACGACTTTCCAGGAATATGGAATGAGTTGTTTTATACTAAAGTTCCACTGTACGTATGTATTCTAGCTCGAAAAATGATTCATATGAAATTAGCAAAGTTTTCAGTCTTGTTTATGTGCCTGTTGACATGTCAATGCCTCTACAATTCAGTGAGTTGTTGCCTTTACTCAAGGTACACATTAACAGGCAATGGCAACCAACACAGTTAACTTCTGTAAAGTACGCTAACAACAAATTGTGACTAGTGCTAATCTACTCACACTGATAATTACAGAAATTACTTATAGATTACTCTACATACATAATTGTATCGATTTCAGAAATCAGTATCAGGTGCTTATATACTGGAAAAGTGGAAAACTGCTCAAACTGGACATTTTTGCTGACTTAAAATTCTCATGCATGAGTCTAAATATTTTGCCAAACTATAGGAGTGCTTAATAACATTACCTTGTTTTTAAATAACTATGGATTACTTGTTATAGACTTTAACACCAGAATGTAAGACTCTTTTCTGAGTACTAGATAGGAATGCATAGGCTATATGAAAATTATTTCTGCTGCTAGTATTCTTCTTCTTGCACCTTTGTTCCACGTCTGTGCAGGGTCGATATGATTGTTAGCAGATTTGGTAAGGTTAATTTAAGGGGTGGCCGGATGCCCTTCCTGTCAACACCGCAGGACTGGACATATGCACCTCAACTGTCTGTGTGCAGTCTCATATACACATGAAAGTGCGTGAAAGTTTTCTAAATGTGTGTGAATCGTGTAGCTGAGGTGGTACTTGGGTACCAGTCTGGTTACTCCTATTCAGGTGTAGGAAACTGTCCAGAAGCCATGTCCAGGCTTGCCGGTACACCACCCCTTGTCGTTAATCTGTGGGGCAGTCTTGATACTTGGCCAACTCAACACACAATCCCAGAAGTGGTGCTTTAACATGCACGGCTATCAGGGAAGGTATTTTTACTAGTATTGTGGTTGGGAATTTTGCCACTCATCTTCAGTTCACTTTGTTGTCAACCACAAATCCGTTCTAAAAAGGTAACATGGCAGCACGGTCGAATATTTCTGCTGGGGACTTACAATGACTTGTTGAGTCCATGCCATGTTGAACTGCTGCACTACAGTGGGCAAAAGGAGGTCCACCACAATATTAGGAAGTGTCCCACTACTTCTGTCACCTCAGTGTAATGTATTAACAGGGTGAATGGCTCACCTGTACTGTTTGTAAGTAGTCAGTCAATCATATTTCCCTGTTCTGTTATTTTAGCTCCTCTGTTGTTTTCTTTATCTTTTAATCCCATGTTTAGCACCTTTTGCACTTTCTCCATCCACTGTCTTACAATGTGTGAGATGGAGTGACTGTGTGTGTCAACGTGAGTGAGGTGGGAGTGAGTGGGTGTGGGTCATTTTAACCCTTGTGTCCTTTTTTTAAAATGATGCTGAAAACCTCAACATTCAGTTGCCAAAAACTCTGAGAGTGCACGTGCCGCTCACACCCCACATTCTTTTCTCCCTCCTCCCCCCCACCCCCCCTCTACTAATATCTGTCAAACAACTTTGCAATGAACATTGCTACCTGCCATGTAGCTCACAGGTATTTTCCACCACTAAGTTTAGATAATGAGATAACTTTTAAGAATGGCTAATGAATAGGAGCCCAAATATAGCATGTATTTTGCAAATTAACTCTTTAAATAGTTCTTATTCTCTATAATAACAGTTTTTTGAGTGGGGTGTGTGCTGTTGCAAAACCTTCAACAACTTTCTCCACCAAATGGTCTTTACTCATTTTATCCTCTCTATTTAAGCTCACAACAGACAATTGTTTCTATTGAGGAGCTGCAGGATTTTCTCACTGGTGATCAGAGTACTTCTGATTTAAGGTGTTTCTTGATATTATCTTTCCACGCTCAGTTCAATAATTACAGAAAGTGCAGAACACTGATTTTGAATCTATAACATTTAAGCCCTGATTAACATATTGCACAGCCCTTTCTTGGGCGCTCACTATCATGTGATTCATCCTCAACAACTCCACCAATACGAGCGAGAAGGTGCTATATTTGCACTTTACAGTAAGACACTCGACATGGTCACCAATGGGAATAGCTAAATTGATAGAAATTGAAATACTGTACATTGACCGGCTCTGTTTCCTAATCACTACTGATTTTAGCTAGGAGACAAATGTATGTGTTTCTTTATTCTAAGTTACTACGTCTGATGGAGCAATTCTGTTGCCATATGCAATATGTATCTTACAGAGACTGTTCGACAACCGACATTTCACATGGAACCAAAACATAAATTACAAGTGCACTGACACGTCATTGTCTTTATGTGCAAGTGTGCTCTATTTTTGCAGATGTGTTCTTACCTATGTTCTCTTTCCAAATTTGAGTTCACTAGATGAAGTGCAACACCAGTAATCAAAAATTGCTCTTCACCTCCTTGGCACATGACAGATCTTCTCAACAGTGATACTGCAGAACACAGAGTGAGAGCACGAAAAGATGAAACGTAAGCTCAGCCACTCACAATGCTAAAGCACTAATTCACACCTTTGCATTTTGAGTGGTTGGGCCTACATTTTAGCTTTCAAGTTGAGAGCAGCCACTACCTTACATCCAATCATGGATAAGGTCAAAGAGCAACAGCATATCAAGTCAAACTGTGAAGCCTACACACCTACTTGGCTGCATTATCTGCCGTGTCATTTCCCAATTCCCAAATGGCATAGTAATGGTAAAAATGACACTTATTTTGTCTCTCTCTCTCTCTCTCTCTCAACTCAAGATGGGAATTCTAGATATTCCGAACCATTTTATTTGGAAGATGTAAGTGCTGGATTGTCGGAAGAGCACTTGGGGAATTTGAACAGATGATGAATTTCAGCCACCAAGCTAATTGTAAGTGCTCTGCGTATAGAGATCAGTGTCAGATATCCTAAATTCATTGAGAAGTCAGATTCTGACGTCATAGTCAGAGAAGGTGACAGAGCAGCCAAGGCCCCACTATAAAATTTGGTGCTTATTATGATATTAAGAAATTTAACATTTAAAACTCATTTTTGAAGTATCAATTTGTTGTGGTCTGTCAAGTTTGAAATTATCCTTGGTCTTATCATAACCACTAATATACTTCACCCACTCAGTCTTCACAGCTTCTCTTTCAATAATAATGGTAATTTAGTTCTAGGCATTGGGATGGGGGAAAAGGTCTTTATTTACACTCTAACTGCATTCTATAGTATTGCTGACTTGCAAACTGTCCTTCTCATGGAGTAATTTCACATAATAATCCCTAGTTATTAGGGGAAAGTAAGAAATTAAGTTTCTAGGGGAAAGTAAGAAATTAAGTTTCTTACCTTTAACCTTTGTGGCTTCTTATGTCACTGAAACAAACCCCATGAATGCAGCTGCTAATTAATAATCCCCAGTTTTATTAGAGGAAAGTATGAAAGTAAGTTTCTTACCTTTCACCTGTATGGGTTCTCACATGTCGTTCAAGTGAACCCCTTGAATGCAACTGCAGTTTACAATAGGGGCATTCATTTTCCATCTCAGCATTGGGTTCAAGATGCCTTCGAATATGAATCCGAAGCGTCGTCTTCCTCAAAAACCTGCGCCCACATGGCTCGCACTCAAATTGTCCAATAGCTTTTGAGGTTGCCCCATGTGCATCTTCCAAATGATATCTGGGAAGGAATAGCAAATGTAATCAAATGAAGAATTAGCTGGTGTAACAAATTTTACCATGTTGTGATTCCTAAAAGACTTAAGTTGGAAGTTGATAATCATAGGGGGGTGGAGGGGGGGGGGGGGGGGGGGGGGGAGAAAGCAGAAAAAGCAGGCAAAGGGGAAATCTACAAGGGTGACAAATTTCCTTCGCATTTTTCCAAGGAATTGTTGCTGAATGAATAAAAGAAAGCCAGAACAATCACACAAGAAACGATTAAACATAAATGACAGAGCACAACATGGCCAGCCTACAGCTATTTTAATGATTTATTAATGTTGAACTTTTAATGACTTCCATTGTCCTGTCATTACACATAAAATTCAGAATGCTGGGCCATTCATTCATTCATCATATCATGTAGATCCCATCAAGAAAGAAAACCTTCAGCTATGCAGGACTAGTCAAGGTACACATTCAGTTAAGAGATACATAATAATGACAATAATCTATCACTTTATTGCTCAACACAGTTTGTATTTATGCTAGCTGATGGTAATCAAGTGCATTAGAAGGAATATTACTAAGCAGAATTGACTAATACACGTTCAAAGTGATCGCTGATCCTTTCTGGTGTTGGGAATGTCGTAACTGAACTCTGTGAATGGACCAGAATTAGTCCCTTTATTCATCTCAAAATAAGAAAAGAAAACAACGAGTAACTTATAACACAAAGTAATTGGTAACAGTTACCGCACAACTGCTTGTTGAGATTCCCAGAATCATAAGCGAGGTAGTTCAGGCCCAACCTCTACCAGTATTAGACACAATTTCAGATCAAAACACTCGCCACCTAAAAAAGATGCTGGGTCCCTGGCTGAGTCCTATGTCGTATTATGCAGCATGTATCATGCACGGACCATTCAACTGTCTACAACTGGATGGCACCAGAGCTTCAGGCAAATGTCATTATGTTCATGCACTTTTAATTTTACAAACATGTTCTTAAGCATATTACCTTTCCAAATTAGGCTTCACCAGATGTTCTGCAATACCAGTAACCAAACACTGGTTACATTTTCAATGTTTATATGCAGAAAACAAAGCTATTTCAAACTATTTCTGATAGAACAGTTCACACTGATACAGTTTGCTATGAAAATATATTTATTAGGTAATTTTTCTTTTTCACATTTTGAGATATAATTCACATTTATTGCCAATTCCACTTTTTCAGATTCCTATTAATGCCCCTTCCATAATTCCCATGTGAAATGATCCTCATGGATGTGGAGGTCCTCATGGATGTGGAGTAAGTGCCAACAATAATTCTAATGGACATGTACATAATCCACAAATTTACAACATAAGATGCACTGCGACATCTTGGTAACACTGCAGCAAGCCAAATGGAAAGCATTTTGAATACATTATCAAAAGTGTAACATCTAAAGAACAATTATGTCAGAGTGTAAAATAAATACTAATGCAAAATTTCACTTCTAACTGTCACATTAGGAATTTAATACCAAACCTGAGTGCAATCCTGCGATGAAACTTTTCTCCGCATTCGTGACATTCGTACCGTAGTGCTCCTTGGGGAACAGCTAGCTCGGTACAGCTGGCAACATGCTTGTCATAGTCTGGCTTAAACCTGAAACAGATTAGTGTAATTTATGAGATCATGGACACTCCGGTGGCCACTTCTACTGATATTTCCAGCTTCTTAATACAAGAGTTCTCTCTCTCTCTCTCTCTCTCCCTCCTGACAACTACTTCATCCTCAGCTGATAGGCATCACTGGATATGGATATGGAGGGGCATGTGATCAGCACACTGCTCTCACAGCCACTGTCAGTTTTCGTTACCGGAGCTGCTACTTCTCAATCAAGTAGCTCCTCAATTTGCCTCACAACAGCTGAGTGCACCCTGCTTGCCAACAGTGCTCAGCAGACTGGATGGTCACTGACTCAAGTGCTAGCCAGCGTGATAGTGGTTGATTTCGGTGATCTAATGGGAACCTGTGTTACCACTGCAGCAATGCCAGTGGCGTTCATATCTTGTATTATCATCACAAATATCACAGTTTATTTGAAGCTAACTTCATTACTTTTATCTTATGTTTATTATCTTTGAGCTGCAACTTGTATTTTATTGTTTGTACATTGGAGATGGTTTTTGAACAACTCTATTATCAACACTCATCCTGTCCAAACCAAACATACAAATGAAGCAATAAGTTACAAACAGTCAAGATTTACAAAAACATATTCTTCTCTGAATACAAACTTACGTGAACAAAACACACAGTATTTATGTTTCAGATGGAAATGAGCACTTTTGAAACTGCATATCTTAGAACGTGTGCTGAATGTATACATTATTACAGAAAGATAACCATCAACATTAAATCTCAGAACATTTCAAAAAATTTAATGTTGGTGATTGTGTTCCAGCAATAATGTATAGTTTGAGTACACACATTCCAAAATAATCAGTTTCCAATGTGCGGTGCTATTTGAAGTACAAATATCCCCCACCCCTCCCAGTGAAATTTTGCATTCAGAGAAGAATTTATATTTCTAAATTAAGTCTGTCTGTAAATTGCACTGAATTGGAAGCTTCCTGGCAGATCAAAATTGTGTACTAGACCAGGACTTGAACCTGACACCTTTGCCTTTCATGAGCAAGGGCTCTACTGACAGTTATCTGAGCACAACTCACGATCCATCCTTACAGCTTTGCTTCCACCAGTACGTCATTGGCTACCTCCCAAACTTCAGAGAAGGTCCCCATGCTTCATTTGTATGTGTTTTTTTTTTTGACAGGGTGACTGTTGACAATGGAGCTGTTCTGAAACACGTCCAGTGTATGAACAATTTGCACATATTGCAGCTTAGAGGTAATAAATGTGTCATCTTTTAAATAACTGAAGAGTGGAAATGTCAAATGTTCTAAGTGCCATATTTCCGTAAAACACGTTTTCTTGATACTCTGTCACATGTCCTTAGACTTTTTCTAAGTTCCAGATGTTGTAGGAAATGTTTCAGACACTTGTTAGTGGGCAGTGCATGGCCTTTGTGCCAAATAGTGCTTGCCTCTGGAGTTCTAAGTTTCACTGCATCAAGGTCTTCTCCATGTAATTTATATACAGTTTGTGAGGAAAACAAGGTCCATGTAAGCTTTTGTCTGTATTAAAAGGACATCTTCATAACTGGAGTAGATAATTTGGGTTTCAAAAACAGCAAAAAAAGTTATAGAAGTGAACAGACAAAACAATGTGTGTCTGGAAAATGTTATGAAAGCTAAAGCTATAAACCTATTCCACGTAAGTGCAAGGTATACAGCTGACTTCTCTGATTTTAAAGATGCTGCTGAAATATTGTTGTCAATACAGGCTACATGCCTCTCCAAATGCAATATGGTAAAAATGTCTCAAATGAATCCATCTCAAATAGTTATTACAAATTCTTACTCTAAAATATAAAAATGTAAATGTACTCAAGGACCACATCACTGATGTATGCCATGCTGTACTTCATCTGAAAGATAAGCCATGTTTATCAATTGCAAAACAGAAAGACCTGTTGATGATAGTGCCATTTCTTCCTCAACTGCACAGAGTACTGGGGTACACTTCGCAAAGTTTGATCCCATGAATGAAGTTCTACAAGAAACAGAAGTAAATACTGAGAGATTTTTTGCTGCATTTAATTTAGTTATTCTCTTGTAAAAAATTTAAAAGATACGAGAAATGGTTTTTGTTGACTATATTTGTACTAGTAAAAATAAGACTCTTGTATTCCTGTACTTGTATTATTATAATAGAGGGAAACAATCCACGTGGGAAAAATTTATCAAAAAACAAAGATGATGTGACTTACCAAACGAAAGCGCTGGCAGGTCAAAAGACACACAAACAAACACAAACATACACACAAAATTCAAGCTTTCGCAACAAACTGTTGCCTCATCAGGAAAGAGGGAAGGAGAGGGAAAGACGAAAGGATGTGGGTTTTAAGAGAGAGGGTAAGGAGTAATTCCAATCCCGGGAGCGGAAAGACTTCCGGAGATGGGAACTTGCTCTTCAATATATCCTCTCTTCCCGTTACCCACCAGGTCTCAATCTCCGCTAATTTCAAGTTGCCGCCACTCATACCTCACCTGTCATTCAACAACATCTTTGCCTCTGCACTTCCGTCTCGACTGACATCTCTGCCCAAACTCTTTGTCTTTAAATATGTCTGCTTGTGTCTGTATATGTGTGTGTGTGTGTGTGTGTGTGTGTGTGCGCGCGCGAGTGTATACCCGTCCTTTTTTCCCCCTAAGGTAAGTCTTTCCGCTCCCGGGATTGGAATGACTCCTTACCCTCTCCCTTAAAACCCACATCCTTTCGTCTTTCCCTCTCCTTCCCTCTTTCCTGATGAGGCAACAGTTTGTTGCGAAAGCTTGAATTTTGTGTGTATGTTTGTGTGTCTTTCGACCTGCCAGCGCTTTCGTTTGGTAAGTCACATCATCTTTGTTTTTTGATGTACTTGTATTATCATAGATAAAACTGTCTCAGTACTATTGACATTTGTTAGAACCAGTCAGTTCCCTCATATCACACAGAGAATGTTTTTAACAGATTATTTGTTTTCTAACTTTGTCTCATTATTTTTTGCAGAGATGCGGTGAGCACCATAATTCTATGGTACCAGAATACTTTCTCAGTCTTTCGGATAGAAATAAGTTATGTATAAAAAGACATAGGCTACAGTGTATTTCATTCTCCTGACAAATGTGAGATTAGGAATTGAGAATGTGTGGCTTTTCCACTCCAATTATTGTCAGCTGCAAGCAAGGTGTCTGCAAAACACTTGATAACTCACTTTTTCCCCTTCATTACAGGCCAGCTATGGACCATGCTTAAACCGCCAAGTCAGATTCGTTTATAAGCAACTGCATAAAACCAATTTTATCATGCCATATGTGTTTGCCTTATGGTATGATAAAACTGGTTTTATACAGTTGCCCATGGACAGATCTAACGTGACAATTCTCAACATAATATTACAGAACAGGACAATAAAAGTTAAAGATGTTGCTAAGTTAGCTTTAGGATTTCTCCAATATCTTTGTCTGTTTACTTTTCTCCTGCTCTCTTCTGCTGTCCATTTTCGCCTCTGTCTTTTTGGAGCTGTTTTTTCTTTGAAAACTTTCCATCTCTTAATTTTGTTTTTATATTTTGCTGTCTTTCATTTCTTGATTATTTATGCCAATTTCTTGAAGGTCTTCATGCATTTTCCTGCACCAATTGGGCCTGTCTTTAATTTTACAAAATGCTGCACAACTTTTTTTATTGTCAGTCTGTTAGGACTTCTTCTTTGGATGCATATAAAGAACATCACCCCTCTTTTCCTAATCTTGTTTGTAATTTTTTCCATGTGACTGTATACTTCTACGTAACTTTTTTATTTAAATATTTCTAATGTTGTCCTATTTCATAAAACCTTCCTCACAATTTCCCTTTCCTTTTCCCTGGTTTCTTCATTTTGTTTCATTGGTCCCAAAAGTAGTGTTTCTCATGCATAAGTGCATTGTTTCCGAATTAATGTCCTCAATGAGCAGTTTTTGCATTTCAAAACAATGATTTTTCATTAATAATATCTTTTAAAAAGAGAGGTGTTAAGTCCATCTCTGATAATCTTGCCGTGAGTGCGTCATTTTCCATTCATTTCATTGGATGACTTCCACATACTTAAATTTTTGTGTTATTCTGGTATTTACATAATTTATACTTCGTTTTGATGGTGCAGCCTTGTTGTTTGTCGTTACCTCTGTCTTTTTAAAGGCAATTTTTTGCCCTGCTTTTCCTGCAGTTTGTTTAAATTTTTCTACGCTTTTGTGCTACCACCATTTTTTTGGCAAAATCGTGAAATCATCTTCAGAAGCTAAAAAATCAATTTTGAGGTTATCTCTTTTCGAGCCAATTTTTATTTTACTTTTGAAGTTAATTTCTGTAAATTTCTTCCTCCATTCATTGACCACTTTTTCAAGTACACAGTTAAACAAGATTGGAAATACTCCATGACTGGAAATAGTCCATTGCCTTGTCTCTCTTGTCATCATATGAAATGAAGCTGAAATTTCTCTCATGAATTTTATTTTAGATTTTGTATTTTTCAGTATTTCCTTTATGAGCTGCTGTGTTTTATCATTGATCTGTTCATTGATAACTTAATTATGTACTGCGTATGACATTTAAAGAGTTCATGTACTAAGATACCAGTGTTACAATTTCAATGTCCCTAATGATGGCTCTACCACAGGATTGGTCATCAAATAATTTATCAACAACTGAGGCACTGCATAATTTCCAGAGTTATGTCTTATTTCAGAAATGTATGTATGATTAATGTTTGTAAGAGATTTCCACTCAGTATTGCTATATCTGACTTAACAATCTCCCCACAGAATATTATTATTCAATAGTGTCAATACAAATGGAAATGATGCAAGTATGAGGTGGTATCCAAAAGTTCCCAAAACATATTAATTAGAATTAGTATGCCTCACCTACATCTTATTCTGCACCATCACCTTCAAAGTCGTCCCCTTCCGAGTGAGTACACTGATCCCAATGTTTCTGCCACTTTCCATATGGCTTTCTTTGTTAGGGTGTTCAGCACCTTTGTGATTCTGCTTGAATCTCCTGCACTGAATCAAATGTCTGCCCCTTCAATTTCATTTTCATCATGACACCTAGTAGCATTTCGGTGTACTTGGGATCATTTGTGCATATAAAATGCAAATTTCACAAAATTTCGGATATCACCTCATATTTTCACAACAGAACAGCAAATAGACAGCCACTCAAAACAACTTGCACAGTTACAGAAACTACATAATGTAATTTTAGCCTGTTAGTCGGACTGACCTGAACTTGGTGAAACATTTCCTGCACCTGTATGGCCTGGGCGGAATGACACCTGTGTGTTGTATCTTTATGTGCTTGTTAAGCTCGCCACACCACGCAAAGCGCTTCCCACAGAGGTGGCACACAAAGGGCCGTTCTCCCGTGTGAGTGCTGCGCATGTGCACTTTTGCACACCTTTTTGTTTTGAACCTGCAAGACAGTTATGGTAAATTGTCAGCATTCCTAGAAAACAAACAAAAATTCATCTCTCTCTCTCTCTCTCTCTCTCATACATGGTCCATTGATCGTGACTGGGCCAAATATCCCAAGAAATAAGCGTCAAATGAAAAAGCTACAAAGAACGAAACTTGTCTAGCTTGAAGGGGGAAACCAGACGGCGCTATGGTTGGCCCGCTGGATGGCGCTGCCATTGGTCAAACGGATATCGACTGTGTTTTTATAAATAGGAACCCCCATTTTTTATTACATATTCGTGTAGTACGTAAAGAAATATGAATGTTTTAGTTGGACCACTTTTTTCGCTTTGTGATAGATGGCGCTGTAATAGTCACAAACGTATAAGTACGTGGTATCACGTAACATTCCACCAGTGCGGACGGCATTTGCTTCGTGATACATTACCCGTGTTAAAATGGACCATTTACCAATTGCGGAAAAGGTTGATATCGTGTTGATGTATGGCTAATGTGATCAAAATGCCCAATGGGTGTGTGCTATGTATGCTGCTAGGTATCCTGGATGACATCAACTGTTCACCGGATAGTTACGTTATTTAAGGAAACAGGAAATGTTCAGCTACATTTGAAATTTCAACCATGACCTGCAACAAATGATGATGCCAAAGTAGGTGTTTTAGCTGCTGTTGCAGCTAATCCACACATCAGTAGCAGACAAATTGCGCGAGAATCGAGAATCTCAAAAACGTTGGTGTTGAGAATGCTACATCAACATCGATTGCACCCGTACCATATTTCTATGCACAAGGAATTGCATGGCGATGACTTTGAACGTCGTGTACAGTTCTGGTTTCCGCCTTCAAGCTAGACGAGTTTCGTTCTTTGTAGTTTTTTCGCTTGATGCTTATTTTGTGAGATATTTGGTCCGGTCACTATCAATGGACCACCCTGTATATATACGCTGGCATAACCAACTCTTAACCAAACTATAATCTTTCAGTCTCACCTAGATCTTGGGCTATGCCTTAAAGAAGTCTGTAACAACAAACTTCATTCATGAAATAGTTTCTCGGCATACTGCATTCACTGGCCTCACTAACTCGCAACCAAGCTATTAACTTTCAAACTAACCTAATTTTATTAATTAACCTAATAAGTTTCAGTCTGATAACACAGTAACCAAAACATGTCATGAAGTAAAATAATAAATAATAATTTTTAAAAATCATTAAATAATCTAAACAGTATTATTCACAGAAACGTAGAAATGGTCGCAATACTCTGATTTGAAATTTATAGATTTAATAAATCATTATTTAAATCAAAAACTCATTTATTAAATGTAATGTCCATTATAGGAGTATTCTTTTCATTAACTTGTCAAACACCACTATTATTGTTAAGGGTGATTCTTTTAGTTGTAAACAAAGTCTGAAGCAATTGATCAGACAGTAAGCAGTTAACAGCTACATCAACTGGTCACAGCTGTTGCACAATATGAAAAAGAGGGAGGATGTTTTTGTAGTTTTCTGCTGGTGTTAAGCATAGTCATATCAAGTTTTTGACTACTGGATAGTTCAGAGACGAGTTGGATGTAGTCCATGGGTAGGGATCTGTGCGAGTGTGGATATCTACAGAAACAGTTACCTTGCAGATAATAGCATGTGCGTTTACAGATATCCATGGATTATCTGTGGATATCTGCAGTAATAAATGCTGTATACTGCAGTGCCCCAGGTAAGGATATATTCGTTGTTAACATCTGCAAGGGTTAAAGATGGTGACACGTTCTTTTTCTTGGTTTTCCACTTTTAAATGTGCATTCTGCTTCTGTCCTATAAGCAGCTGCCTTAACTCTAGTTAATTCCTGTTTCTTGTGCAGTAACAGAGCACAATAACACAACTAAAAAAAGCAACCACAATGTGATAAGTAGGCCCTTCTAATACAAGCTGTCAACTTTTGTGTTAAGTATATTTACAAGTATGCAATGCAGTGCTTGTTACAGTGAGAAGAGTAACTCATCAACATAATTTAGCATTGTGGTAATTGATGTAAGTGTGACCAACATGGGCCATGACTTCATTTGCCTTCCCCTTGCAGCGGAAATTATCCACAGAAAAAATTTCAAAATCTGCTTCAGTATTTTATAACTTTCTGGCTGTATTGAGAGAACAGCATGCCATGATGTAATACACTATGGTTATCTAAATTACAAGGCCTGGGATAGAATGGTAAAAATCGGTTATGAAATTTCTCCTCATACAATAGCTTTCTACATAACTAAGGAGCAAGTGTGCTTGTGCTACTCTTGTATGAAAAAAAAGTAAGTTTAGATTTGATGTAACAGCCACTGAAATATACTCAGCATTAATTCACATCAAAGCTGAGTGCAAACTTCAGTAGAAAAAAATTCAGACCAGGCCCAAGCCTTTTGTCAGAACAGTGGTGGGTTCAATTGCTTTGTGAAAATTTAATATCTGCAGATACGGGTCTTGTGAATGCAGATAGCATTTTTCTCCATGCTGACCTCTGTAAAGACCATTTACTGCATTATTCTGCCAAAAATACTGGAAACTAAGAAGTAATATTTGCTATTAGGATGACCAGATGCAGTTGTTTAAAAAGGAGGACAAACAACTTCAAAAAGGAGGACAAAGGAAGAAAAAAAAAGAGGACACAAACGGGTCAACTGCAGATGAGGATACCACCCGTCGGCTTTGGACAAGTCAAATATTTTACATAACTCACTCGGTTAAAAATTACACTCGCAAATCACACGTGCACTACAGGAAGCCAAGCCAATACAGAGCGAAGATACGTAACAAAAATTTTAAATAATTGATATTTGCATTCGCTTATACGTCGATCAATGATAACATCGACAATCCTGGTGACACCTACTACACCACCTTTGTGCGTTTTTATCCCGAAGGCTGTGCCAATAGTTAAAGTATTTAAGAAAAGAGCAATAGAACGGGACGAATTGTAAATTTAACTGTATTACGCTCAGCTTTGCGAAAAAGCCAGACACTGTAAAAATCCGCCTGGACCCCGGACAAAGAGCTAAAAAGGAGGACATGTCCGGATTAATCTGGACATCTGGTCACCCTATTTGTGATGGATGGTGTCTGTTGACTGGAGAAACACATGGAAGGATGTTTCATTGCTGTATTTGACAATGTTTAATCTCAGTCCACAGGACTTTTGGTGCAGCTAAATTGTAGATTAGATGAAG